>NC_069735.1:19553596-19880355 GCF_027358585.1 Pangasianodon hypophthalmus | reverse complement strand
GTATAACATTATTCCACAACTGTATAACACCGTATAACATTATTCCACACTGTATAACACCGTATAACATTATTCCACACTATATAACACCGTATAACCTTATTCCACACCATATAACACCGTATAACATTATTCCACACCGTATAACACCGTATAACCTTTTTCCACATTGTATAACACCGTATAACATTATTCCACACTATATAACACCGTATAACATTATTCCACACCGTATAACACCGTATTCATTATTCCACACTGTATAACACCGTATAACATATTCCACACTGTATAACTCCGTATAACATTATTCCACACTGTATAACACCGTATAACATTATTCCACACTGTATAACACCGTATAACATTATTCCACACTATATAACACCGTATAACATTATTCCACACGTATAACACCGTATAACATTATTCCACACTGTATAACACCGTATAACATTATTCCACATCGTATAACACCGTATAACACTATTCCACACTGTATAACACCGTATAACATTATTCCACACTATATAACACCGTATATCATTATTCCACACTGTATAACACCGTATAACATTATTCCACACTATATAACACCGTATGACATTATTCCACACTGTATAACACCGTATGACATTAGTCCACACTGTATAACACCGTATAACATTATTCCACACGTATATAACACCGTATAACATTATTCCACACTGTATAACACCGTATAACATTATTCCACACTGTATAACACCGTATAACATTATTCCACACCGTATAACACCGTATAACATTATTCCACACTGTATAACACCGTATAACATTATTCCACACTGTATAACACCGTATATCATTATTCCACACTGTATAACACCGTATAACATTATTCCACACTGTATAACACTGTCTAAGATTATTCCACACTGTATAACACCGTATAACATTATTCCACACTATATAACACCGTATAACATTATTCCACACTGTATAACACCGTATAACATTATTCCACACTGTATAACACCGTATAACATTATTCCACACTGTATAACACCGTATATCATTATTCCACACTGTATAACACTGTCTAAGATTATTCCACACTGTATAACACCGTATAACATTATTCCACACCGTATAACACCGTATAACATTATTCCACACTGTATAACACTGTCTAAGATTATTCCACACTGTATAACACCGTATAACATTATTCCACACCGTATAACACCGTATAACATTATTCCACACTGTATAACACTGTCTAAGATTATTCCACACTGTATAACACCGTATAACATTATTCCACACTGTATAACACCGTATAACATTATTCCACACCGTATAACACCGTATAACATTATTCCACACTGTATAACACCGTATAACATTATTCCACACTGTATAACACCGTATAACATTATTCCACACTGTATAACACCGTATAACATTATTCCACACTATATAACACCGTATAACATTATTCCACACTGTATAACACCGTATAACATTATTCCACACTGTATAACACCGTATAACATTATTCCACACTGTATAACACCGTATAACATTATTCCACACTGTATAACACCGTATAACATTATTCCACACTGTATAACACCGTATAACATTATTCCACACTGTATAACACCGTATATCATTATTCCACACTGTATAACACCGTATAACATTATTCCACACTGTATAACACTGTCTAAGATTATTCCACACTGTATAACACCGTATAACATTATTCCACACCGTATAACACCGTATAACATTATTCCACACTGTATAACACTGTCTAAGATTATTCCACACTGTATAACACCGTATAACATTATTCCACACTGTATAACACTGTCTAAGATTATTCCACACTGTATAACACCGTATAACATTATTCCACACTATATAACACCGTATAACATTATTCCACACTGTATAACACCGTATAACATTATTCCACACTGTATAACACCGTATAACATTATTCCACACCGTATAACACCGTATAACATTATTCTACACTGTATAACACCGTATAACATTATTCCACACTATATAACACCGTATAACATTATTCCACACTATATAACACCGTATAACATTATTCCACACTATATAACACCGTATAACATTATTCCACACTATATAACACCGTATAACATTATTCCACACTATATAACACCGTATAACATTATTCCACACTGTATAACACCGTATATCATTATTCCACACTATATAACACCGAATAACCTTATTCCACACTGTATAACACCTTATAACATTATTCCACACCGTATAACATTATTCCACACTGTATAACACCGTATAACATTATTCCACACTGTATAACACCGTATAACATTATTCCACACTGTACAACACCGTATAACATTATTCCACACTATATAACACCGAATAACATTATTCCACACTATATAACACCGAATAACCTTATTCCACACTGTATAACACCGTATAACATTATTCCACACTGTATAACACCGAATAACATTATTCCACACTGTATAACACCGTACAACATTATTCCACACTATATAACACCGTATAACATTATTCCACACTATATAACACCGTATAACATTATTCCACACCGTATAACACCGTATAACATTATTCCACACTATATAACACCGTATAACATTATTCCACACTATATAACACCGTATAACATTATTCCACACTGTATAACACCGTATAACATTATTCCACACTGTATAACACCGTATAACATTATTCCACACTGTATAACACCGTATGACATTAGTCCACACCGTATAACACCGTATAACATTATTTCACACTGTATAACACCGTATAACATTATTCCACACCGTATAACACCGTATAACCTTATTCCACACCGTATAACACCGAATAACATTATTCCACACTGTATAACACCGTATAACATTATTCCACACCGTATAACACCGTATAACATTATTCCACACCGTATAACACCGTATAACATTATTCCACACCGTATAACACCGAATAACATTATTCCACACTGTATAACACCGTATAACATTATTCCACACTGTATAACACCGTATAACATTATTCCACACTATATAACACCGTATAACATTATTCCACACTATATAACGCCGTATAACATTATTCCACACTATATAACACCGTATAACATTATTCCACACTATATAACACCGTATAACATTATTCCACACTGTATAACACCGTATAACATTATTCCACACTGTATAACACCGTATAACATTATTCCACACTATGTAACACTATATAACATTATTCCACACTATATAACACCGTATAACATTATTCCACACTGTATAACACCGTATAACATTATTCCACACTATATAACACCGTATAACATTATTCCACACTTTATAACACCGTATAACATTATTCCACACTGTATAACACCGTATAACATTATTCCACACTGTATAACACCGTATAACATTATTCCACACTATATAACACCGTATAACATTATTCCACACTATATAACACCGTATAACATTATTCCACACTGTATAACACCGTATAACATTATTCCACACTATATAACACCGTATAACATTATTCCACACTGTATAACACCGTATAACATTATTCCACACTGTATAACACCGTATAACATTATTCCACACTGTATAACACCGTATAACATTATTCCACACTATGTAACACTATATAACATTATTCCACACTATATAACACCGTATAACATTATTCCACACTGTATAACACCGTATAACATTATTCCACACCGTATAACACCGTATAACACTATTCCACACTGTATAACACCGTATAACATTATTCCACACTATATAACACCGTATATCATTATTCCACACTGTATAACACCGTATAACATTATTCCACACTATATAACACCGTATGACATTATTCCACACTGTATAACACTGTCTAAGATTATTCCACACTGTATAACACCGTATAACATTATTCCACACTGTATAACACTGTCTAAGATTATTCCACACTGTATAACACCGTATAACATTATTCCACACCGTATAACACCGTATAACATTATTCCACACTGTATAACACTGTCTAAGATTATTCCACACTGTATAACACCGTATAACATTATTCCACACCGTATAACACCGTATAACATTATTCCACACTGTATAACA
The DNA here is from genome assembly GCF_027358585.1 of Pangasianodon hypophthalmus. Classification (NCBI taxonomy): domain Eukaryota; kingdom Metazoa; phylum Chordata; class Actinopteri; order Siluriformes; family Pangasiidae; genus Pangasianodon; species Pangasianodon hypophthalmus. The sequence goes on along the minus strand of NC_069735.1, from coordinate 19,876,168 downwards.
CTGTCTAAGATTATTCCACACTGTATAACACCGTATAACATTATTCCACACTGTATAACACCGTATAACATTATTCCACACCGTATAACACCGTATAACATTATTCCACACTATATAACACCGTATAACATTATTCCACACTGTATAACACCGTATAACATTATTCCACACTGTATAACACCGTATAACATTATTCCACACTATATAACACCGTATAACATTATTCCACACTGTATAACACCGTATAACATTATTCCACACTGTATAACACCGTATAACATTATTCCACACTGTATAACACCGTATAACATTATTCCACACTGTATAACACCGTATAACATTATTCCACACTGTATAACACCGTATATCATTATTCCACACTGTATAACACCGTATAACATTATTCCACACTGTATAACACTGTCTAAGATTATTCCACACTGTATAACACCGTATAACATTATTCCACACCGTATAACACCGTATAACATTATTCCACACCGTATAACACCGTATATCATTATTCCACACTGTATAACACCGTATAACATTATTCCACACTGTATAACACTGTCTAAGATTATTCCACACTGTATAACACCGTATAACATTATTCCACACTATATAACACCGTATAACATTATTCCACACTGTATAACACCGTATAACATTATTCCACACTGTATAACACCGTATAACATTATTCCACACCGTATAACACCGTATAACATTATTCTACACTGTATAACACCGTATAACATTATTCCACACTATATAACACCGTATAACATTATTCCACACTATATAACACCGTATAACATTATTCCACACTATATAACACCGTATAACATTATTCCACACTATATAACACCGTATAACATTATTCCACACTATATAACACCGTATAACATTATTCCACACTGTATAACACCGTATATCATTATTCCACACTATATAACACCGTATAACATTATTCCACACTGTATAACACCGTATAACATTATTCCACACTGTATAACACCGTATAACATTATTCCACACCGTATAACACCGTATAACATTATTCTACACTGTATAACACCGTATAACATTATTCCACACCGTATAACATTATTCCACACTATATAACACCGTATAACATTATTCCACACTATATAACACCGTATAACATTATTCCACACTATATAACACCGTATAACATTATTCCACACTATATAACACCGTATAACATTATTCCACACTGTATAACACCGTATATCATTATTCCACACTGTATAACACCTTATAACATTATTCCACACCGTATAACATTATTCCACACTGTATAACACCGTATAACATTATTCCACACTGTATAACACCGTATAACATTATTCCACACTGTACAACACCGTATAACATTATTCCACACTATATAACACCGAATAACATTATTCCACACTATATAACACCGAATAACCTTATTCCACACTGTATAACACCGTATAACATTATTCCACACTGTATAACACCGAATAACATTATTCCACACTGTATAACACCGTACAACATTATTCCACACTATATAACACCGTATAACATTATTCCACACTATATAACACCGTATAACATTATTCCACACCGTATAACACCGTATAACATTATTCCACACTATATAACACCGTATAACATTATTCCACACTATATAACACCGTATAACATTATTCCACACTGTATAACACCGTATAACATTATTCCACACTGTATAACACCGTATAACATTATTCCACACTGTATAACACCGTATGACATTAGTCCACACTGTATAACACCGTATAACATTATTCCACACCGTATAACACCGTATAACATTATTCTACACTGTATAACACCGTATAACATTATTCCACACTATATAACACCGTATAACATTATTCCACACTATATAACACCGTATAACATTATTCCACACTATATAACACCGTATAACATTATTCCACACTATATAACACCGTATAACATTATTCCACACTATATAACACCGTATAACATTATTCCACACTGTATAACACCGTATATCATTATTCCACACTATATAACACCGAATAACCTTATTCCACACTGTATAACACCTTATAACATTATTCCACACCGTATAACATTATTCCACACTGTATAACACCGTATAACATTATTCCACACTGTATAACACCGTATAACATTATTCCACACTGTACAACACCGTATAACATTATTCCACACTATATAACACCGAATAACATTATTCCACACTATATAACCCCGAATAACCTTATTCCACACTGTATAACACCGTATAACATTATTCCACACTGTATAACACCGAATAACATTATTCCACACTGTATAACACCGTACAACATTATTCCACACTATATAACACCGTATAACATTATTCCACACTATATAACACCGTATAACATTATTCCACACCGTATAACACCGTATAACATTATTCCACACTATATAACACCGTATAACATTATTCCACACTATATAACACCGTATAACATTATTCCACACTGTATAACACCGTATAACATTATTCCACACTGTATAACACCGTATAACATTATTCCACACTATGTAACACTATATAACATTATTCCACACTATATAACACCGTATAACATTATTCCACACTGTATAACACCGTATAACATTATTCCACACTTTATAACACCGTATAACATTATTCCACACTTTATAACACCGTATAACATTATTCCACACTGTATAACACCGTATAACATTATTCCACACTGTATAACACCGTATAACATTATTCCACACTATATAACACCGTATAACATTATTCCACACTATATAACACCGTATAACATTATTCCACACTGTATAACACCGTATAACATTATTCCACACTATATAACACCGTATAACATTATTCCACACTGTATAACACCGTATAACATTATTCCACACTGTATAACACCGTATAACATTATTCCACACTGTATAACACCGTATAACATTATTCCACACTGTATAACACCGTATAACATTATTCCACACTGTATAACACCGTATAACATTATTCCACACTATATAACACCGTATAACATTATTCCACACTGTATAACACCGTATAACATTATTCCACACCGTATAACACCGTATAACATTATTCCACACCGTATAACACCGTATAACATTATTCCACACCGTATAACACCGTATAACATTATTCCACACTATATAACACCGTATAACATTATTCCACACTTTATAACACCGTATAACATTATTCCACACTATATAACACCGTATAACATTATTCCACACTTTATAACACCGTATAACATTATTCCACACTGTATAACACCGTATAACATTATTCCACACTATGTAACACTATATAACATTATTCCACACTATATAACACCGTATAACATTATTCCACACCGTATAACACCGTATAACATTATTCCACACCGTATAACACCGTATAACATTATTCCACACCGTATAACACCGTATATCATTATTCCACACCGTATAACACCGTATAACATTATTCCACACCGTATAACACCGTATAACATTATTCCACACTGTATAACACCGTATAACATTATTCCACACTGTATAACACCGTATAACATTATTCCACACTGTATAACACCGTATAACATTATTCCACACCGTATAACACCGTATAACATTATTCCACACTGTATAACACCGTATAACCTTATTCCACACTATATAACACCGTATAACATTATTCCACACTATATAACGCCGTATAACATTATTCCACACTATATAACACCGTATAACATTATTCCACACTATATAACGCCGTATAACATTATTCCACACTGTATAACACCGTATAACATTATTCCACACTATATAACGCCGTATAACATTATTCCACACTGTATAACGCCGTATAACATTATTCCACACTATATAACACCGTATAACATTATTCCACACTATATAACGCCGTATAACATTATTCCACACTATATAACACCGTATAACATTATTCCACACTATATAACGCCGTATAACATTATTCCACACTATATAACGCCGTATAACATTATTCCACACTATATAACACCGTATAACATTATTCCACACTGTATAACACCGTATAACATTATTCCACACCGTATAACACCGTATGACATTATTCCACACTGTATAACACCGTATAACATTATTCCACACTATATAACGCCGTATAACATTATTCCACACTGTATAACGCCGTATAACATTATTCCACACTGTATAACACCGTATAACATTATTCCACACTGTATAACACCGTATAACATTATTCCACACTGTATAACACCGTATAACATTATTCCACACTATATAACACCGTATAACATTATTCCACACTGTATAACACCGTATAACATTATTCCACACTGTATAACACCGTATAACATTATTCCACACTATGTAACACTATATAACATTATTCCACACTATATAACACCGTATAACATTATTCCACACTGTATAACACCGTATAACATTATTCCACACTTTATAACACCGTATAACATTATTCCACACTTTATAACACCGTCTAACATTATTCCACACTATATAACACCGTATAACATTATTCCACACTATATAACACCGTATAACATTATTCCACACTATATAACACCGTATAACATTATTCCACACTGTATAACACCGTATAACATTATTCCACACTGTATAACACCGTATAACATTATTCCACACTGTATAACACCGTATAACATTATTCCACACTGTATAACACCGTATAACATTATTCCACACTATATAACACCGTATAACATTATTCCACACTATATAACACCGTATAACATTATTCCACACTGTATAACACCGTCTAACATTATTCCACACCGTATAACACCGTATAACATTATTCCACACTGTATAACACCGTATAACATTATTCCACACTGTATAACACCGTATAACCTTATTCCACACTGTATAACACCGTATAACATTATTCCACACTGTATAACACCGTATAACATTATTCCACACTGTATAACACCGTATAACATTATTCCACACTATATAACATTATTCCACACTATATAACACCATATAACATTATTCCACACCATATAACACCGTATAACATTATTCCACACTGTATAACACCGTATAACATTATTCCACACTGTATAACACCGTATAACATTATTCCACACTATATAACATTATTCCACACTATATAACACCATATAACATTATTCCACACCGTATAACACCGTATAACATTATTCCACACTGTATAACACCGTATAACATTATTCCACACCGTATGACACCGTATAACATTATTCCACACTATATAACACCGTATAACATTATTCCACACCGTATAACACCGTATAACATTATTCCACACCATATAACACCGTATAACATTATTCCACACTGTATAACACCGTATAACATTATTCCACACTATATAACACCGTATAACATTATTCCACACCGTATAACACCGTATAACATTATTCCACACCGTATAACACCGTATAACATTATTCCACACTGTATAACACCGTATAACATTATTCCACACTGTATAACACCGTATAACATTATTCCACACCGTATAACACCGTATAACATTATTCCACACCGTATAACACCGTATAACATTATTCCACACCGTATAACACCGTATAACATTATTCCACACTGTATAACACCGTATAACATTATTCCACACTGTATAACACCGTATAACATTATTCCACACCGTATAACACCGTATAACATTATTCCACACTGTATAACACCGTATAACATTATTCCACACCGTATAACACCGTATAACATTATTCCACACCGTATAACACCGTATAACATTATTCCACACCATATAACACCGTATAACATTATTCCACACTGTATAACACCGTATAACATTATTCCACACTATATAACACCGTATAACATTATTCCACACTGTATAACACCGTATAACATTATTCCACACTATATAACACCGTATGACATTATTCCACACTATATAACACCGAATAACATTATTCCACACTGTATAACACCGTATAACATTATTCCACACTGTATAACACCGTATAAGATTATTTCATACTGTCTCTCTCTCAGCTGTCTCACTCTCTGATGGGTTTAATATTGACGTGTTGAACCCAGAGCCATTCACAGGAAATAAAGAGGACTTTTTTGGATACAGACTGCTGCAATATCAGTCTGACAAGATGAAACAGTGAGTATTTACTTTATTTATTTATGTCGCTAAGTTCACGTTTTCTAAACCTGTCTCAAACTCACAAGGAATAAGAGAACTGTGCCTCAAACACTCTGCACTTCCCCACGTCTTCCTGCAGTCTGTATATTGTAAATACATGATCAAAACTGCTGGTTGTAAAGATTTGGCTAAGATATAAATCAGCATGAGTTAGAAAACCTGCGTGTGATAACAGATATGGAGGGATTACCTGTAATTCCAGTTGATGATGATGATGATGATGATGATGATGGTGATGATGTGAGGTACAGGAGCAGATCCCACTGATAGCAGATATGATAAGGTGTTAAACTGAATGTTTACAGATCAGCGGATGAAGATGACCAAAACGTATTACTGAGCAGCTGTGTGTTGCTCTGACTGCATGAGTGTTCAGTACTCAAGCGTGTGTGTGTGTGTGTGTGTGTGTGTGTCCTGTTAGTATGAGTTCATGGTGCTGAATGCTGTTAATGTGAATTTAAACAGAGTAATCTGCTGTGTTTGGGATCAAGTCTCTCAGCTAAAAGTGTTTAGACCATGCGACTGCCTCCTTGTCTATCTGTCTGTCCATCCATCCAGTGATGTGATACACAACCTCTAAAGCAGGAACAACGTGGCTTTTATATTTCTGTCAGCTACATGGAGGGCGAGATGATGAGCTGCTGAAAATCATATTGTTGTGTTTGTGTGTTGTTGTGTTGTTGTTGTTAGAATTATCGTCAGCGCTCCATTAGGCGCAAACAGATCAGGAGCGATTTTTAAATGCACAGTGGAGAAGGGAAACTGCATCCATTTGTATCAGCCAGGTACGTACACACACACACACACACACACACACACACACACACACACACACGCTCCTAATCAAGTTGTACTGGTCCTCAGACTTGAAGGAGATCAGGTTCTTTGGGATGTCGATGGCAGTGAGGACGTCTCCATCAGCCACGCTCACTGTGAGTTTAACACTTTATCACTTTAACAGTTTAACATGTTAACATTTCTTCATTTTAACACTTTTCACTTTATCACTTTAACAGTTTAACATGTTAACATTTCTTCATTTTAACACTTTTCACTTTATCACTTTAACATGTTAACACTTTACCAGTTTAACAACTCAACATTTTAAGACACTTTAATGTTTATCACTTTAACACTTGTCACTTTAACACTGAGTTATTTACAGTTTAACACTAACAGTTTAACATTATCACTATCACTTTAACACTTTATTTTTTTAATTTTATCAATTTTAACACTTTAACAGGTTTACAATTTAACACTAACACTTTATTCAATACAATTCAATTCAATTCAATTTTTTTGTATAGTGCTTTTAACAATGGATACTGTCTCAAAGCAGCTTTACAGAAATATATAAATTCCTGTGTGGCACTTTTCTGGGTTGGGAAATGAGGATACGAGAGGCTTGGGACAGCTCAAAAAGTCTCTTTATTGGCCATTAATACTTAGCTTGCTTTTCAGTGGTTTTATTATAATCAACGCGCACACACACACACACACACTCACACGGCTCAGTGCAGCTCAGCTCTCGCTCTCTCGAGGCTCTCATCTCTCCCCTCCACTCACTGAAACACAGAACATTCATTAGCCAGATTCCGCACAGGTGTGCAATCCTTACCACTCACCTTCTCCGGCTCCGCCCCATTCACAAACCTGCACTCAACCAGGCCCCCACTTCCACATCTGGATATAAATTTTATTTTTATTTTTTTATCCCTAACGAGCAAGCCAGAGGTGATGGTGGTGAGGAAAAACTTCCTGAGATGACATGAGGAAGAAACCTTGAGAGGAACCAGACTCAAAAGAGAACCCATCTCAGGGAGTTTTTCCTATATTCTCTCTCTATGTTTCTCTTCTATAACTGTATACTATATAGTCAAAGAGGGCAATATGGTTAGAAGGAACTTATGAGCTTGAGTACAAACTTTTCTTAGCAATTGCAGGCCTAAGGCTATCCAAGGACGAACATCCACAGCCATCTTAATGGTTTCTATGTGGTACCATCCACAGTAATCTAAGTAGGGCATCAGGCAGGTCTGGGCAGCAGAAGAAGTCAGGATCACTGGTAACTCAGGAGTAGCATGTGTAGCTCAACAGGGAGAAAGAGAAAGAAAGAGGGAGAGAAAGAAAACAGATTAATAGCTAAGCTCTTGTCCCATAATGGTTAAGCACAATGTACTTTGTGTGCAGAGAGCAAGCAGGGACTCCAGCAAGACTAGCTATGACAACATAACTAAAACGGAGAGCCAGAAGCTAACACAGACATGAGGGCGTCCTGGGACATAAAGCAGTAGCCACTCCACCGTCGACAAACCTGAGTGAACGCGTGATAGTGGGGGGGCGACAGCATCCAAACATCCCAGTTCACAAAAGGCTTGACTAAACAAATATGTTTTCAGCCTTAAACACTGAGACTGTGTCTGAGCCCCAAACACTAAGTGGAAGGCTGTTCCATAACTGTGGGGCCTTGTAAGAGAAAGCTCTACCTCCTGCTGTAGCCCTCACTATTCGAGGTACCAACAAATAGCCTGCACCTTTTGATTGAAGTACACACACAGACTCAATAGAACACTCTCAGGGGAAATCACTTTGCTTTGCTCTCTGCCACTCTTTTTCTCTGCTTTGCATTCAGCATTCATTGCACAGCACACATGGTAAAAAATAGAGAGTCATTTATTTGGGTAGTTAATCCATTTTGGTTTTGTCCTTGAGACTTTGTATGTTGACTGCCTGACTGACGCATGTTTTTTTCACCTTGCTTTTGATTGTTGTTTTGGATGTGTTACGTTGTTACAATGAAGTCTTCCTCAATTTGCATCTGCCTCTGGTGCCTGACAGAAGACGTCACTGCAACAAGTTTGCAACATGCATGCATGACAGGAAATAGGTGCTAGCGGCTCAGGACCACCTCGTAGGGGAGCAACAACTACAGTTAGTGATGATCGATGCTAAGCTTAAGCAGCCAACTAGCATGCTACAACACAGCTAAATCAACTGGCAGCACCTGCCCTCCATGTTCCCTCTTTTAAGTGCCCATCCACACAAATAAGCTGGGGATCCAAGTAAATGTGAAGGCTTTCTGTTTTCAGGATGGCATTTCCAAGCAGAACAAGATGACTCAATTTATCATCCTCCTGACAGAAAAAGCATCCACATCTGCTCTTGAGAATATATCATTCCTGTTACCTACCATAGCTAAATAACCCATTATTCCTAGACTCCTGCCCAGTGTCACCATTATAACCACCTCAGATGAAAGTCCTTAAACAGATTTCAAATTTGAATTTCCCTCCTTTCATCAGGACTTCAAGGAGTTCAGCAAGGCCAAGGTGAATGGTCTACCACCTCATAGACCATTTGATGGCACCACTGAGCTCCTTGCAGGTGTCACGCCACACAGAAACCATGTACATCTACTGTCAGCAACAGAGAACAAGGCCATGGTAAAATATTTTGAGGAGGTACTAAAACAGGAAGACATCAGGATCAGCGAAGGGGATGAGTGGAAAACGGCCTTTAGAACCACCTCTGGTGACTTTGAATATTGTATCATGCCATGTGGGCTCTGTTGCATAGCATCAGTTCAATGCTTCATTAACCTAATGCAACCCAAACCTCATTCCTTGGATATACTATTAAACAGAATGGAGTAATGGTGAATTAAACAAAGTTCTCTGCTATCCGAGAATGTTCTTCTACAATTACTACAGTTAAGGAACTGCAAAGACTCTATTCTATTTTATAGATTAAAATTTCTACAGGAGATTCATCAGAGGATTTAGTTCAATAACTGCTCCCCTCATGTCCCTCTTAAAGAAGGGTCCTATAGAAAGAACGGTATTCTTTTGTAAAAATGAAACCAAAATATCAATGTTTTAAGGGTAAATTTTATTTTTCATTTTGTTGGTGATATAGAGTTGCAGCCCAAGTTTCTCTCATGAGTGTGATGGAAACTCATATTTGAACGGAATCTGTTACCAGTTCAACAGCAAGCTGAACACCGTCACCAACATCACCGCCGCTTTCCAAGGTATGACTGTTCTTCACTCTCACCATCACCATGTTCAGGGTGAATCAGTGATAACTCTGCAGTTTAAACTGTTACACCATGAGACATAAACAATGTTAAACCCTGAGACATGAACACTGTTAAACCCTGAGAGATAAATGCTATTAAACCTCGAGATATATGTATGTACATACAGTACTGTGCAAAAGTCTTAGGCACATGCAAAGAAATGCTGTAGAGCAAAGATGCCTTCAAAAATAATGAAATTAAATGTTTCTACATTAAAAAAATCCTATAAAGAGCAGTAAACAGTAATAAATGAAATAAAGTCAGTATTTAATGTGACGATCCTTCACTTTAAAATAAAGCAGTATCTGAGGTGCAGTGTGTGCAGTTTTATAAGGAAATGAGCTGGAAGTGTTACTGAGCATCTTGCAGAAGCAGCCACAGTTCTTCTGGAGACTTTGACTGTCGACTCGCTTCTTATTTCTGCAGCGAAACCCAGCAGCCTTCATTATGTTTTTATCTGAAAAGTGTCTCTTATGGAATCTGCTGCTTTCTTTACTGACATACAAACATTTTTCTGTAACATTTCATTTTGTGCTGGAAAAGTAATGTTTCAAATCTAAAAGGTTTTTGTACTGAATCCATAATGTAGAAGCCAGAAAATAAAAATCTATAACAAGTTTGTACTAAAAAAAAATAGGTTGCCCAAGACTTTTGCACAGTGGTGTATATTTGCAGTATATACATATATATAGTTATTGTGCTGTTTCTTCACAGAGTGCACGAAGAATAAAGTGAACCTGGTCTTCCTTTTCGATGGCTCCAGCAGCATGCAAGCCTCCGACTTTGATAAGAATAAAAAATTCATATGGGACATTGTTACAACACTCAAAAACTCATCCATCGAGGTGAACACACAACACAACACAATATCGCACTACACACCACAACACACTGCACACACTGTGTCTGTTTTTCCTTCAGTCTTTATTTCTTTTGATATTTTCCTCTCAGTGTCTCTGATATTCAGTTGATTTCATGTCTAAAAGGAGAGACAATAAACATCTCCTGAGGTGAAACCATGTAAGATCACATGGCTAAAGTGTTAATTGCTCATCACTCCTCATGTGTCACCTCAGGTGTTTAGTGTCTTTCCTGTAACCAGTTACCAGTTACAGGTTACAGTTACCTGTAACCAACCATGTAATCAGTACACCACTAATTATCCACAAAATTATCTATTTTTGACATTTTGATAGAAAGTGAACTCTTCACACTGAGGTTATTTTTTTAAACCACCCACCCCCAACTTCAGTGGACCAGACATATTACAAAATATAAAGCCATTCCAGAAAGAGAGAGAGAGAGAGAGAGAGTTGTGAGAGAGGAAGGGACACCTGCCCTAGGATTCACCACCATGTGGTCCTCTGCAAGATGATTAGATTAGATTAAATTAAGTTAGAGAGACTTATTGTCAGTCTAGCCATACAGCACAATGAAATATTGCTCTCCAAGGCCTTGGTGCAACAAAACAACAGTAGTGGAAAATTAGAAAAAGTGGCAATGGACAACAAAATGCAAGACAAAATAAATAATGCTAAGCAACACAAAAATACAACACAACAAACAACACAACTGTTACTGGTACAGCATAGAAGTCCCTGAGTGTTAGAAATAAAATGACTATAGTGCCATACGTAAATGACAGGTATTAGTGGTACAGGTGGACAGTGCACGATATTCCTGAGTGTGTATTTATGAATGTGGCGTAGTGATGAAAAAGAGCAAGATAACTAGCAACTAGTTCATTATGGGAGTTTTGTCTGTTAATTTCGAGAGAGGTTGATGTGACACAGTTTGAGGATCCCGACAGTTTGTGGGATGAAGCTGTTCCAGAATCTGGCGGTCGGGACACTTTGGTATCTTCTGCCAGATGGCAGAGGGATGAAGAGTTTATGGGAGAGAGGGATCAGACACTATTCTGGTGGCTTTTCTGGGCAGCTTTTATGATAGATGTCCTGTAGTGGAGACAGAGAGACCCCCATGATGTTCTTCACTATTTACTACAGGATCTTGCAGTCTGATGCGCTGTAGTTATCATGCCAGACAGTGATGCAGCTGGTGAGCACATTCTTTATGATGCCCCTGTGAAATGTGGTGAGGATATGGAGCAGAGTGTAGCTCCTCAGTTGGATTATAGGAAATGGAGGCACTGCTGGACTTTTCTACACTACTGTGGTTGCTGGATTTTTCTGGCCAGGGGCATGGTGTTGTGAGACCAGGTTAAGTCATCAGATGTGTGCACTCTGAGAAACTGACAGGTCAACACTGTCTCTACAGGAGACCCATGGATGAGGAGTGGTGAGTGGTGCAGACTGATCTTCATGAAGTCCACTATCATCTCATTTGTCTTGTCAACATTACGAGACAGATTGTTGAGCTGATGTCATTCCACTAGCAGCTCCATCTCAACTCTGTATGCTGTCTCACTGTTGCTGCTGATGAGTCCCACTACTGTGGTATCATCTGCAAACTTGATGATGTGGTTTGGAGCTGTGCCTTGCAGTACAGTCATGCATTATCTTTGTGAACAGCAAGTGGCTGTGCATGCATCCCCAGGGTGTGCCAGTGCTCAGTGTGATGGTGCAGGAAGTGTTGTATCTAATCTGATTGGTCTGTGGCCATTCAGTCAGGAAGTCAGGATCCAGTTGCAGAGGGAGTGAAGCCCAGAAGGTTCTACTTTGTGACAAGTATACATGTCTATCAACAAAATCAAACACAATTTGGCAGCAAAACATGAACAGATACATGGAAGAAAAAATGAGATAAAATTATGGACAGGAACAGTTAGTGTCTGAATGCTGTAGAAATATTTGTAACTGTGTGTGCTTTTTATAGCCAGTATGGAGCACAACTGTTTTTAATACTGTATGTTAAATATTATTGATATGTTTTTCTCTCTCTCTCTCTCTCTCTCTCTCTCTCTGTGTGTTTGTGTGTAGTTTGCTGCTGTTCAGTTTTCTAAGACATTCAGTACAGTTTTCACCTTTAAAGATTATGTTAACGGCGTGGCGAAGAAGAAACTTGATGAAGAAAAGCACATGAAGTCACTCACGAACACACACAAGGCCGTTGACTTCACCCTGTGAGTATATCTATAGAAACATACAGTATATACTGTACACATATATGAATACAGTATTATATATAGATATATCATATACTATTGTGGCAGAGGGGGCATGGTCGAGTGTCAGCTGTAGACGGAGAGGAGGCGGGTTGAACTTGTGACGATTCTCACCTGTATCTTATTCCTGTCAGTCTTCTTATTTGTGTCTATTTGTGCTTTCATTGTCTCCCGTAACCTGTGTGTGTGTGTGTGTGTGTGTGTGTGAGAGAGAGAGAGCAAGAGAAAGCTGGCAGAGCTTGCAAGGCACGCATGCACGCACACAAACACGCCGAGCAGCATGAACTTGAAGTTGACGGAGTGAAAGCCATGAGTCTGTTGAGTTTTTGAAAGTGCGCTGAAAAGTGTGGACTGAATAATCGCAAGCCCAGAGCTCAGCTAAAATTCTGCCTGCCTCCCGAGTCTTCCTCCACACCCTCACACAGCGGGGTTCTAGAGTGGTGGGCTGCAGCAACTTCTGGAGTGCCCATCGGCTCTCAGCCTGCTCCTGCAGAGGGCTTCAAAGTGCAGCTGCTGCTCATGGCGCAGGTCGAGGTGCGCATGGTGTTGGGTTTGGTGGAAGAAGGTGAGGGACTTGAAGATCTTGCAGAGTGAGGAGGCTTCCATGGCAGCGTCAGAGTCTCACAAGCTCCACCAGCTCTCTTTCTTTCTCTCTCTCTCTCTTTCTCTCTCTCACTGGTTATGGGAGACACTAAAAGCACAAAAAGACACAAATAAGTAGACTGGTGGTAATAAGACACAGGTGAGAATCATCATGTGTTACCTGCCAGTTCGACTTGCCTCCTCTCCGTCTACAGCTGATGCTCCACCGTGCCACCACTACCATAACTATAAATATTTATTGGACAGAAGGTGTGAATTAATTTTATATAACAGCATGCCTCAGTAGTTTCAGCTGTAACGTAAACATTAAGTTTAACACACTTATTATAATAAGGTATGTTATTGTTTCTATAGTAACCGCTTATACACAGAGAATCCACAAACTGTAATGTATGGCTAATAATAAACAGACTAAAAACAAATAAAAACATATAATCAATGATGTGGTGAAGCTTTTTGTAAGGAGACATTTATTTAACATTTATGGAAGGAGTCTCCAGTGTCAGTGCTTTGTAACAGTCGTAGGTAAAGCTGTAAGTTTTCAGTTTTCACGAGTTTATGCTTTGCGGTTTCTCGGGAACATGACAAGTTGCGTTTTTTGTAAGTGACAACAGGAACTAATTTGTCTCAAGTCTTTGTGGTATAAGTGGAATAACACGTGACAGACCAAGTGGTTATATGAAAATAATCCACTTCAGGGTCGTCATAGTAACTCCACTTTGTGTCAGGCCTTATCACACCACCCCAACTTGGATTATTTTCATAAGACCGCAAGGTCTGTGTTATTCCTTACATATAAATGTGTATAAACAAACATATTATAATCAAAAACATATAAAACAAGCATATAAACATATACTATAAACATACCGAAGTGTGCAAAAGTGCTGGGCACATGTACCGAAATGCTGTAAAGCATTCTACATTAAAATATCTACTATAAAGAGCAGTAAACAGTAATAAACTAAACAAAGTCTATATTTGGGGTGATAATGCTTTGCTTTTGTAAAATGCACCAGTGGTCTCAGGTACAATTTGTGCAGGTTTATAAGGAAATTAGCTGTGAAGTTTTATTGATCATCTTGGAGAACTGCCAGAGCTCTTGTGGAGACTGGCACTCTTGTTTCTGTTTTTGCAGAGAAAACTCAAATTATTCATGTTTTTTTTAAAGTGGTGTGTTATGTATTGTTACTTTTTTTTTAAAAATTTTAATAGATAACGGATAAATAGATACTTTGACATTTTTCTGTAACAGTTAGGTTTGTTGGAAAAGTAATGTTTGGAACTTTTTTACTGGCTCAATAATGTACAAATCATACAATAATCATCTAAGATAAAATTTGAATTTAAAAAAATGTGCCTAAGACTTCATAGTACTGTATAAAAGTAAACATACAGTATATGTTAATGAATTAATCCAGCCTGACCTGCTTAATGTAGTTTATACAGAATTTCTGTTTGTAGAGAATTTCAGTGAGAATGGTAATGTGGAGTTTCGGTGTGTGTGTTCATTTTCCAGTAAGAATTTGTTTAATAATGTGGAGTCCGGTGCAGATCCTGAGGCTACTAAAGCCCTGGTCATCATCACAGATGGAAGTCCTTCTGATATAAACACTAACGAGATACAGCGCTGTGAGAAACTCAACATCGCTCGCTTTATCATCGGGGTGAGTACACTAATGCAAACACACCACTCTTCCATCCTATCATCTCTCCATCCATCCATCCATCCATCATCTCCACCATCCATCATTCATCAGTCCATTCATCATCTCTCTTCCTCCTCACTGATGCTGTAATGAAGATGTTTTTGATCATTAGGTGGGGAAAATAGACAATTTTGAGAAGCTGAATAAACTTGCCTCAGAGCCGAAAGAGAGCAACATCTTCAGGATTGAAAACTACGATGGACTAAATGGACTTCTGGATAAACTGCAAAATAAGATCTATGGCATCGAGGGTAATAAAAACACTTTAAAATAGTTTTGTGTGTGTGTGTGTGTGTGTGTATATACTTAGCATGTTTAGTAATAAAGGGCAAATCCAATAATCATCAACAATATTCCAGAGAAGAGGCAGGTAACATCAAACAGGGATAATCCATGATCAAATCTAAAACATGAGCAAGAGTCAAAAACCAGAATGAACAGGAAACGGGAAAATACACCTCATAACGTATCTATACAAATCCACGATAAGACCTTGAAGCTTTCATTTACATTTACATTTACATGGTATTTGATAGATGCCCTTATTCAGAGCAATTTAGAGAAGAGTTTTTATTCTCTATCAAAAAACACATCCTCATGCTAGTTCACTAGGTCAATGACTAAGAGTACCATCACTCTAAAGAGATTCAAAGATTCAAAGCGTTTATTGTCATGTGCACAGTGAGGAAACCAAGTTTCCCTGTACAATGAAATTCTTTCTTTGCTGTCCACATTGAATGCCAAGATAAACACAAACTATGTAGAAAATGAAAACAGACATACACATACATACAAACAAACATAATAAAGTGTAGCTATGTTGCAGAAGTAGAAATATAGACTATGTATATCTGTATGTGTGAGTGTGCAATATTGACTTGTGCAAAACAATACTACAGTACATGTAGTTACAGTAATGTGTAAACATGTAGCAGTAATATAAAGTATATCTCTATGTGCAGTATTGACTTATGTACAAAAACAATAGTACAGAGGCCTGTAGCAAATTGAGTGCAACTACACAATAACAATAGCAGCTGTCACATTTAACAATGTGCAAATCGAAATGAAGCTGCTTGATAAGAAATAGCAGCAGTAACATTTACAAATGTGCAAATTAAGCAGTAGCAGTTCAGTCCTCCTATTCTATGAGATATGTGAGACTAGTCTGTGTCCACTTGCTACCCATTTAAAAGTCTAATGGCTGAGGGGAAGAAGGAGTTCCTTAGTCTGGAGATTCTGCATTTCACACTCCTGTACCTCCGTCCTGAGGGCAGGAGTGTGAACAGTCCGTATTGTGGGTGGTTTGGGTCCTTAAGGATGGAGGCAGCTCTCCTGTGGACTCTGCGGTGGTAAATAGTCTGCAGAGAGGGCAGTGGAGTCCTGATGATCTTCTCAGCAGTCCTCACCACTCTCTGCAGACGTTTGCGATCCCTCATTGTAGTGCTGCCATACCACACAGTGATGCAGCTGGTCAAGACGCTCTCAACAACGCGGCTGTAGAAGTTGTTGAGGATCTTAGGCGACATGCCAAACTTCCTCAGCCTCATTAGGAAGTACAGCCGCTGTTGTGCTTTCTTAACCAGCTGGGTGGTGTTGAGTGTCCAGGTGAGGTCCTCACTGATGTGGACCCCCAAATATTTAAAGCTGCTCACCCTCTCCACTTCAAGCTCTCGGATAAACAGTGGCTGGTGAGGTCTCCTCTCTTTCTTCATGTCCACTATCATCTCCTTTGTCTTGTCCTTGTTGAGGGTGAGGTTGTTGTCCTCACACCATGTCACAAGTTTGGCCACCTCCCTCCTGTAGGCCGCTTCATCTCTGCCAGTGATCCGTCCTATCACTGCGGTGTTGTCTGCGAACTTCACGATGATGTTGTCCTTGTGGGAGGCGACACAGTCATGTGTGAACAGTGTGTAGAGGATGGGACTGAGAACACACCCCTGTGGGGTGCGAATGTTTGTTATGATGGTGTCTGAGGTCCAATTTCCAATCCTGACAGACTGAGGTCTTCCAGTCAGGAAATCCAGGAGCCAGTCACAGAGTGTGGAGTGTAGTCCAAGTGCAAACAGTTTGTGAGTGAGTTTATGGGGGATGACCGTGTTGAAGGCGGAACTGTAGTCGATAAAGAGCATCCTGATGTAGGTGTCCTTATCTTCCAGGTGAGAGAGGGAAATATGGAGGTCTGTAGGCTGGGTACAAGAACAAAGAGATGTGGTCTGACTGACCAAGGTGGGGGCGGGGTGCAGCCCTATTCGCACCGCGTATGTTGCTGTAAACATTGTCCAGTGTGT
This sequence comes from Pangasianodon hypophthalmus, assembly GCF_027358585.1. Taxonomy (NCBI): domain Eukaryota; kingdom Metazoa; phylum Chordata; class Actinopteri; order Siluriformes; family Pangasiidae; genus Pangasianodon; species Pangasianodon hypophthalmus. Next base: position 19,858,035 of record NC_069735.1, on the reverse strand, counting down.
TATTGTCACGGGTGGGAATGTCCACATGTTGGTGATATTTGGAAAGTACAGTCCGTAAACTGCACTGAGTAAAGTCACCAGCAGCGATAAAAACAGCATCAGGGTGAGCCGTCTCTAGCGCGCTGAAAACGTTGTGGAGCTTGCCGAGCGCGGCTGTGGAGTTGGTTCGCGGAGGGATGTAAACAGCAAAACCCAGCTGGGGAGGTTACTACAGGAAGTACAGTATGTTAGCACAGAAAAACACAAGAGAAGGATTTTTTAAATAACAAAGTGCTAATTTAAGTACTTGGCAAAGACAAAGATACTACAGGGTTTAAATAAACAAAATAATTGAGGGCTAAACAGGGACCGGTGAGAACATTCAGGAAATTTCAGTACTAATAGGACAAAGGCGGCAATAATGCTTTGCAATGAGAATGAGAGGAGGAATGAGAATGAGAGGAGGAATGAGTATGAGAGGAGGAATGAGTATGAGAGGAGGAATGAGAAGAGGAATAGAATGAGAGGAGGAATGAGAATGAGAAGAATGAGAGGAGGAATAAGAATGAGAATGAGAGGAGGAATGAGAGGAGGAATGAGAATGAGAGGAGGAATGAGAATAAGAAGAAGAAGGAGAGGAGGAATGAGAATGAGAGGAGGAATTTGTGACAGGCTCTGTGTGCATTCATGTACCTTCAGGTCAGTTATGCTGCTCAGGTTGCTTTGGATAAAAATGAATAAAATATAAAAGTTTAAAGTTACATGACTGAAAGTGTTTTGTGAAAAAAAAAGTAAATTAAAAAAGTAAATGTTGCTAATGAATAATGGGGTTTTTGTCTTCAGGAGCTCAGGGAAGGAACTATAGAGAAGAGCTGTCTCAGAGTGGATTCAGTGCTGCCAGTGACAAGGTACTGATCATACATCAGACAAACATCTGTCTAAACACACGCCATTTACCGCATCTGTCTAAACACACGCCATTCACCACATCTGTCTAAACACACACCATTCACCGCATCTATCTAAACACACGCCATTCACCGCATCTGTCTAAACAAACACCATTCACAACATCTGTCTAAACAAACACCATTCACCGCATCTATCTAAACACACGCCATTCACCGCATCTGTCTAAACACACGCCATTCACCACATCTGTCTAAACAAACACCATTCACAACATCTGTCTAAACACACGCCATTCACCGCATCTGTCTAAACACACGCCATTCACAGCATCTGTCTAAACACACGCCATTCACTGCATCTGTCTAAACACACACCATTCACCGCATCTGTCTAAACAAACGCCATTCACCGCATCTGTCTAAACACACGCCATTCACCGCATCTGTCTAAACACACACCATTCACCACATCTGTCTAAACACACGCCATTCACAGCATCTGTCTAAACACACGCCATTCACAGCATCTGTCTAAACACACGCCATTCACCGCATCTGTCTAAACACACCATTCACCGCATCTGTATAAACACACGCCATTCACCGCATCTGTCTAAACAAACACCATTCACAACATCTGTCTAAACTCACGCCATTCACAGCATCTGTCTAAACACACGCCATTCACCGCATCTGTCTAAACACACCATTCACAGCATCTGTCTAAACACACGCCATTCACCGCATCTGTCTAAACACACGCCATTCACAGCATCTGTCTAAACACACGCCATTCACCGCATCTGTCTAAACACACGCCATTCACCGCATCTGTCTAAACACACGCCATTCACCGCATCTGTCTAAACACACACCATTCACCGCATCTGTATAAACACACGCCATTCACCGCATCTGTCTAAACACACGCCATTCACCACATCTGTCTAAACACACGCCATTCACCGCATCTGTATAAACACACGCCATTCACCGCATCTGTCTAAACAAACGCCATTCACCGCATCTGTCTAAACACATGCCATTCACCGCATCTGTCTAAACACACGCCATTTACATCTGTCTAAACACACGCCATTCACCGCATCTGTCTAAACACACGCCATTCACCGCATCTGTCTAAACACATGCCATTCACCGCATCTGTCTAAACACACGCCATTTACAACATCTGTCTAAACAAACGCCATTCACCGCATCTGTCTAAACACACGCCATTTACAACATCTGTCTAAACACACGCCATTTACAACATCTGTCTAAACACACGCCAATCACCGCATCTGTCTAAACACACGCCATTCACCGCATCTGTCTAAACACACGCCATTCACCGCATCTGTCTAAACACACGCCATTCACAGCATCTGTCTAAACACACCCCATTCACCGCATCTGTCTAAACACACCATTCACCGCATCTGTCTAAACACACGCCATTCACCGCATCTGTCTAAACACACGCCATTCACTGCATCTGTCTAAACACACACCATTCACCGCATCTGTCTAAACACACACCATTCACCGCATCTGTCTAAACACACGCCATTCACTGCATCTGTCTAAACACACACCATTCACCGCATCTGTCTAAACACACGCCAATCACCGCATCTGTCTAAACACACACCATTCACCGCATCTGTCTAAACACACCATTCACCGCATCTGTCTAAACACACGCCAATCACCGCATCTGTCTAAACACACACCATTCACCGCATCTGTCTAAACACACCATTCACCGCATCTGTCTAAACACACGCCATTCACCGCATCTGTCTAAACACACGCCATTCACCGCATCTGTCTAAACACACCATTCACCGCATCTGTCTAAACACACGCCATTCATCACATCTGTCTAAACACACACCATTCACCGCATCTGTCTAAACACACGCCATTCATCACATCTGTCTAAACACACACCATCATTCATTCATCTATGTGATGTATGTAATGGCACCTTGGCAATAAATTAATGGACACTTGGGTAGTAGCCTGAGGTAACTAACTTCTCTCCCACCTCTCAGATGTTGGTGTCACAGGTGTTGCTCTTTCCTGGCTTTGTTCATACCTCATGGATATACAGGTTTACTTTTCAATGCAGAATTATCAGTCACCTACTGTTTCCCTGAAATTCTGAAATTAGGGGAACTGAAACCATGCCGGCAAATAGGTTGACCCAAAGGGGGTGTGTGTGTGTGTGTGTGTGTGTGTGTGTGTGTGTGTGTGTGTGTGTGTGTGTGTGTGTGTGTGTGTGTGTGTGTGTGTGTGTGTGTGTGTGTGTGTGTGTGTGTGTGTGTGTGTGTGTGTGTGTGTGTGTGTGTTGTGGCCTAATGGATAGAGAGTTGGACTTGCAACCCAAAGGTAGGTCTGAAGGTTGTGGGTTTGAGTCTCGGGTCCGGCAGGGATTATAGGTGGGGGGAGTGAATGACCAGCGCTCTCTTCCACTCTCAATACCACGACTGAGGTGAGACCCTTGAGCAAGGCACCGAACCCCCAACTGCTCCCCGGGCGCCGCAGCAAAAAGGCTGCCCACTGCTCCGGGTGTGTGTTCACTACTGTGCGTGTGCACTTGGATGGGTTAAATGCAGAGCACAAATTCCGAGTATGGGTCACCACACTTCACTTCACTGAATAGTGGAGGTCCAAGAACCAATCCCTGAAATTATAAAAACACTCTAATATGATTTATATTAGTCTTTATATTATTATTATTATTATTATTATTATTATTATTATCAGTTAAAGCAATGTATTGGTCAGTTTAATTGTTGCGCTGTTGACAGATATAAAATTTTAGCCCTCTTATCTAATCTAATCTATTTATAATATTTACCACTGTTATGCTGATGACATTCAAATCTGTACAGCTTGTAGATCTGCTCCCACTGTCCAGACCGGTTCACTATTAGCATGTGTAAATGAAATAAATGCTGCATCATGCCCCCCCCCCCGAGGCAGACGTGTTTGCTCGTTCCCCACTCGAATGCCGTTTTTTTCTTCTTTTTTGTTTGTTTCTTGTTTTCTCTGCAGTGCACAAATGCAATACACTGCTAACATACAACAGACAGGCATTGCTGGACATCGCCAATTCAGCCAATCATTTTGAATTTATCTGTTTTATACCTCCGGAACTCCAACTCCTTACTCGCTCCCGCAGCCACTGCCACCACTCCCAGGAAGGCCTTGAAGCACCGAGCTCGAGCGAGGAAGCTGATCCGAGGAGAGTGCTCGGGAGACGGCGACACAAGCGAGGCAAGAGGGGAGGGCTTCATGCTAGGCTAAAGGCCCGTGCTAACAGACCACCGCTACCCAGCCTCTTGTTAGCTAACGTGCGGTCTCTGGAAAACAAACTGGACGAGCTGACAGCAAGGATCACATCACAACGGGAAGTAAGAGAATGCTGCGCTCTGATTTTTACTGAGACCTGGCTCTCAGAGAAAGTACCGGAATCCTCTGTTCAGCTACAGTCTCACTCCTTACACCGAGGAGACCGGACCGCAGCCTCCGGTAAGGCTAAAGGGGGAGGTGTGTGTGTGTGTTTATCAACAACTCATGGTGTGCAGACATACAGACTGTTTATAAGCACTGCTCGCCAGATGTGGAGTTTTTATTGCTGAAATGCCATCCCTATCATCTACCAAGGGAATTCACTGCTGTGTTTATAGCTGCTGTTTACATCCGTCCGCGAGCCAACTCCACAGCCACGCTTGGCGAGCTCCACAACGTTTTCAGCGCGCTAGAGACGGCTCACCCTGATGCTGTTTTTATCACTGCTGGTGACTTTAATCAGTGCAGTTTACGGACTATACTTTCCAAATATCACCAACATGTGGACATTCCCACCCACGACAATAACACACTGGACAATGTTTACAGCAACATACGCGGTGCGAATAGGGCTGCACCCCGCCCCCACTTTGGTCAGTCAGACCACATCTCTTTGTTCTTGTACCCAGCCTACAGACAAAGACTCAAACAAACCAACCCTGTTGCCAAACAGGTTAAGCTCTGGACCCCACAGACTGAGGGCATCTTGCAGAACTGTTTTGCTCTGACAGACTGGGATATGTTTAAAGCTGCAGCCACTCTGGAGGACTCTTCTGTCAGCGTACAGGATTATGCTGAGTATGTGACTGGGTACATTAGCACTTGTGTTGATAACATCGTACCCACCATACAAGTCAGGAAGTTCCCTAATCAGAAGTCCTGGATAAACAGTCAGGTATGCCACATGCTGCGTGCTCGATCTGTTGCATTTACAACAGGCAACGAGACAGAGTACAAAGCTGCAAAGTACGGACTGAGAAGAGCCATTACAGCGGCTAAAAGACAGTACAAAGAGAAGCTGGACAGTTTCTACTCTACTGCCGGTGCCGGAAGGATGTGGCAAGGCCTGCAGCACATCACAGACTACAAGACCACCACGAACACTACTATCAGCCCCTCAGACAGCCTGCCGGATGACCTCAACACTTTCTACGCCCGCTTCGAGACCTCCAGCGTCGACACAGAGAGGAGGCACACACACTTGGACCACCCAATCCCCCCCTCCTACTGTCTCATCAGCTGTGGTACACAAAGCACTGAGGAAGATCAACCCCCGCAAGGCAGCAGGGCCAGACAACATTCCTGGGTGGGCCCTCAGAGCTTGTGCTACAGAACTGGCTGATGTTCTCACTTCCATCTTTAACCTCTCCCTCAGTCAAAGCACCATCTCAAACTGCTTCAAAACCACAACTATCATCCCCCTTCCCAGGAAGAACCCCCCAACCTGTCTGAACGACTACAGGCCAGTAGCACTCACTCCAATCATCATGAAGTGTTTTGAGAGAGTGGTGCGGACCCACATTCAGAGCAGCATGCCAGACACTTTGGACCCCCTGCAGTATGCATACCAGACCAACAAGTCCACATCAGACGCCATTGCTGCTGCCCTCCATATTTCCCTCTCTCACCTGGACACCTACATCAGGATGCTCTTTATCGACTACAGTTCCGCCTTCAACACGGTCATCCCCCATAAACTCACTCACAAACTGTTTGCACTTGGACTACACCCCACACTCTGCGACTGGCTCCTAGATTTCCTGACTGGCAGACCGCAGTCTGTCAGGATTGGAAAGAGGACCTCAGACACCATCATTACAAACATTGGCACCCCACAGGGGTGTGTTCTCAGTCCCATCCTCTACACATTGTTCATACATGACTGTGAAGTTTGCTGATGACAACGCAGTGATGGGACGGATCACTGGCGGATCCTCAACAACTTCTACAGCTGCGTTGTTGAGAGCGTCTTGACCAGCTGCATCACTGTGTGGTATGGCAGCACTACAATGAGGGATCGCAAACGTCTGCAGAGAGTAGCGAAGACTGCTGAGAAGATCATCAGGACTCCACTGCCCTCTCTGCAGACTATTTACCACCGCAGAGTCCACAGGAGAGCTGCCTCCATCCTTAAGGACCCAACCCACCCACAATACGGACTGTTCACACTCCTGCCCTCGGGACGGAGGTCCAGGAGTGTGAAATGCAGGACTTCCAGACTAAGGAACTCCTTCTTCCCCTCAGCCATTAGACTTTTAAATGGGTAGCCAGTGGACACAGACTAGTCTCACACATCTCATAGAATAGGAGGACTGAACTGCTACAGCTCAATTTGCACATTTGTAAATGTTACTGCTGCTATTTCTTATCAAGCAGCTTCATTTCGATTTGCACATTGTTAAATGTGACAGCTGCTATTGTTATTGTGTAGTTGCACTCAATTTGCTACAGGCCTCTGTACTATTGTTTTTGTACATAAGTCAATACTGCACATAGAGATATACTTCATGTTACTGCTACATGTTTACACATTACTGTAACTACATGTACTGTAGTATTGTTTTGCACAAGTCAATATTGTACACTCACAGATGTACATAATCTATATTTCTACTTCTGCAACATAGCTATACTTTATTATGTTTGTTTGTATGTATGTGTATGTCTTTTTTTATTTTTCACATAGTTTGCATTTGTCTTGGCATTCAATGTGGACAGCAAAGAAAGAATTTCATTGTACATGGAAACTTGTTTTTCCTCACTGTGCACATGACAATAAACGTTTTGAATCTTGAATCTTGAATCTTAAAAAGATGGCTTAACTCCAACTTCCTAAAACTGACTATGGATAAAACTCATTAAATCATTATTATTGGAACACCAACACTTACTAAAAATATTCTTTGTGATTTTAGCTGGGACATTGATGGCACTCTCATTAAACCATCCAGGACTGTAAAAAAAATTTAGGCATCATCTTTGATCCTTCCATCACTTCTGAAGCTCATATTAACTTTGTCTTTAAAATTGCATTTTTTCACCTCTGTTGCATTGCTTACCTTCATCTGTTCTCAAAGACGCTGAAACACTGGTTCATGCATTTATATACTCACATCTTGACTATTGCAATGCCATCTTCATTAGTTTACCTGCTAACTCTATTGCTAGGTTACAATATATTCAAAATTCTGCTGCTAGAATTTTTACACATACCAAGCGCTCAGCTCACATTAGTCAAGTCAAGTCAAGTCAAGTGGCTTTATTGTCATTTCAACCATATACAGCTAGTTAGTACACAGTGAAACGAAACAGCGTTCCTCCAGGACCAAGGTGCAAGTAGAATCTGATGAGAACTTTTACAGAATTACAGAATTTTTACATAAAGTGTAAACAGCACAAGACAGTACAATAACTACTAAAACAGGACAATAGGCGAAGTAAGAGACAGCACAGCATACTATGACATAGTACTCAGCAGATAAGCTTATAGCTATATATGGACATAGCAGGTATTGGGGTAGCAGCCAGGTAGAGAGTATAGTAGTGACAAAAAATTATATACAATATTTTATAAATAGTGTAGCAGCAAAAATGTATGTAGTAAAAACAGAGATGTGAAAAATTGCAGAGGGAGTGGAGTGGTGTTAAGTTGCCTGTGTTGGTGTGTGTGTGTGTATGTCAGTTCAGTCTCTGAATATTGAGGAGTCTGATGGTTTGGGGCAAGAAACTGTTGCACAGTCTGGTCGTGAGGCCCGAATGCTTCTGTACCGTTTGCCAGATGGCAGGAGGGTGAAGAGTGTGTGAGGGGGTGTGTGGGGTCGTCCACAATGCTGGTGGCTTTGTGGATGCAGCGTGAGATGTAAATGTCTATGAAGGAGGGAAGAGAGGCCCAAAGATCTTCTCAGCTGTCCTCACTCTTGCTGCAGGGTTTTCTGATCCGAGACGGTACAATTTCCAAACCAGGCAGTGATGCAGCTGCTCAGGATGCTCTCGATAGTCCCTCTAGAACATGGTGAGGATGGGGGTGGGAGATGGGCTTTCCTCAGTCTTTGCAGAAAGTAGAGATGCTGCTGGGCTTTCTTAGGTATGAAGTGTTGAGGGCTTAGGTGAGGTTCTCCACCAGGTGAACACCAAGAAATTTGGTGCTCTTGATGATCTCCACGGAGGAGCCGCCGATGTTCAGTGGAGGGTGGTCTCTCCATGCTCTCCTGAAGTCAACAACCAACTCTTTAGTTTTGTCCACGTTCAGAGACAGCTCGTTGGCTGTGCACCAGTCCGTTAGCCGCTGCACCTCCTCTCTGTATGCTGACTTGTCGTTCTTGCTGATGAGACCCACCACGGTCGTGTCATCGGCGAACTTGATGATGTGGTTCGAGCTGTGCGTTGCTACACAGTCAGGATGAACAGCAGGATGAACAGCAGTGGACTGAGCACACAGCCCTGGGAGGCTCCAGTGCTCAGTGTTTACATTTAAATCACTTCATGGTCTGGCACCTCACTTTCTCAGTGAACTGCTTCTCTCCTACAACCTGATCCCCTCGCTCAGGTCTTCTGGGTCTGGACTCCTCTCTGTCCCTAGATCTTGCCTTTCTTTAATGGGTGGCAGGTCATTCAGCGTAGTAGCACCCAAGATTTGAAATTCACTCCCTCTGACTCTTCGCAGCATCACTTCTGTCTCTGAGTTTAAATCTAAACTTAAAACTTATTTGTTTTCTCAGTGTTATTGTTGTATCACTACTGTAAAGCGTCCTTGAGTTCTAGAAAGGCGCTATATAAATTAAACATATTATTATTCTAAATTAAACATATTATCTATGGCTTCGTTGGACCAAGGTCATTCAGGTACTGGTTAGGGGAGTAAATTTTCTGCTATGAGGGTCTGAGGAACCTCAGACTGAGCACAGATAGAGTATGAGGACTACAGAAATATTTGCTAGTAGTGTACCACTCAGCTTTTTTTGTGAGTAATTCACAACTACAATCATCATAATTTCTTTCAGTAGGAGAGAGTTTGTGTTTAAAATATGCAACGCTAAACATCTCTAGGTGGCCTGACAATTGTGTGAGAATGGCTCCCACACCATAGTCAGAAGCATTTAAATCAAAGATAAGGGGGCATGTAGGATCCAGATGTTTTAGAATGGGGCTGCAATGAAATCTCTTTCAAATTTTGCTAAGGCTTGGGAGGCTTGACCTGTCCACTTCAATATGTTCACCCCTCCCTTTAATAGAGAAGTTAGGGGTGCTGCAATAGTAATGAAACTTGGTAATGAAATGAAATGGTGGTAGGAAACATTGTAGTGCCTTGAAATTAGTAGGGATAGACCACTTCTCAACTGCTTATACTTTGTGGTCATATATTGTCACTCCTTCAGGACTGATTATGTGACCAAGAAATGTAATGCTCATGAAATCTACACTTATCACCCTTACAAAGAACTTGTGATCCAAGAGTCTTTCTAAGCCATTTCTGACATGTCTCATGTGTTCATAAATAGGGGGATGGATAGAAAAATCCAGCAGGTCTATCAAGGTCTCGTTTATGAAAAACTGAAAGACAGAGGGTACATTAGCCAAACCATATGGCATGATGAGGTATTCATAGTGGCTGGAATTTGTGATGAAAGCCGTCTTCCACTAATCCTGATAAGGTTATATCCAGTGCTAAAGTCTAATTTTGTTAAGTACTTCACCACTCTTCACCCAAACCAATGGCAGCAGGTGACTCTGAGGGTCAAATATAATAATAATAATAATAATAATAATAATAATAATAATGTAGTGATCTGCAGGGGATACCGCCAGAGGACTGGCAGTGCCCAGCTGCAATCCTGCCTCGCCCTCTGGGGTAGGTATAACCTTAGAGGAGGCCGGTGCCAGGGCTGCAGCGGCACCTCTTCTGTAAGGTGCCAATCTGTCCCGATGCACGGGCCACCTTCCTACCCCTTGGAGGCAACTGAACCCGGTAAACAACTTCTCCAACTCTTTCTAGTACACTGCATGGCCCGATCCACTGGGAGTCTAGCTTAGGGCACCTCCCCTTCTTTCTCTGAGGGCTGTACACCCACACCAACTCCCCCACTATGAAATGTCGCCCTTTTGTTTTCAGGTCATAATTTCGCTTCTGCCGGGTCGCTGCTTTCATCAACTGCTTCCTTGCAAAATTATGAGCGACTTCCAATGTGTCCTGAAGCTTCCTAGCATACTCAGGGCCCGGGGGCACAGCAGGTGCATCAGGTGGCCTCCCGAAAGCCATTTCTCCTGGTGTTCTAATCTTCTAATCAACATCAAAAGGGCGGGGGTACAAGAGGTTGAGTCCTGCACAGCAGATCGTCATGCCATTAGAATAAATGGCAAGTGCCTGTCCCAATCTCGTTGATGCTTAGCAGTCACAATGGCTAGCTGTTCTGCAAGGGTCCTATTAAACCTCTCTACGAGGCCATCGCTTTGGGGGTGCAAAGGGGTGGTTCTTGTTTTGTGGATCCCCAATTTTTCACACCTTACTGAGAAGACACGTGACTCGAAGTTCCGGCCTTGGTCACTGTGTATGGATTCTGCAACCCCGAACCTGCAGAACATGCCATCTACCAATGCATCTACCACTGTCTCGGCTTCTTGGTCAGGCAGTGCGTAAGCTTCTGGCCATTTAGTGAAATAATCCATAGCCGTCAGCACAAACCTGTTACCCCTCTCTGAATGTGGAAAAGGACCTAATATGTCTACGCCCACCCTCTCCATTGGGCCCCCTACGGGGAACTGCTGAAGGGGAGCGAGGGACCGGCCAGGTGGCCCCTTGCGGGCAGTGCAATCATCACATCGCCGACAAAAATCCTCCACATATCTTCTCACGAGCCCCCAGTAAAAACTCTGTCTGAAACATTTGAGTGTTTTCGAAACCCCAAAGTGTCCAGAACCCACTGTTCCCTGGGCAGCCCTGATAACTCCCTCACGCAGCACCCAGGCCACCACCACCTGCCACCTCCCCTCCCCAGTGGCAGCGTCCTTCCACTCTCTCTGCAAAACCCCATCTCGCAAGCGCAGGTCCTTAAATTTGGCCCATAAGTTTTTTATGGACAGCGAGACAACGGCCACTTCCTCCCATGGAGGTTGCTGCTGAGCTTGGACCCACTGGATTACTGGCTGCAGGTCTGCATCTTCCTCTTGCAGCCGCCTCCAGTCCTCTATACCCACTGTCTCAACCGCCAAACACACTGGTGTATCGCCATGCTTGCAACCCCAGGAAGCACCACTGGCATCCAGGTTCTCCAGCTCTCTGTCCCTGGCCTCCCTCTTGTCACAGTACTGACACCCATTGGCTGAGCAAAGCCAACGAGAAAGAGTGTCTGCGTTTGCATGCCCTGACCCTGCACAGTGTACTACCGTCATGTTGTACGTCTGAAGTTCCTCAATCCAGCGTGCCAACTGGCCCTCCGGCTCTTTGAATGACATTAGCCACTGGAGAGCTGAATGATCAGTGCATACAGTGAAAGGTAGCCCGCACAGGTAATACTTAAAGTGTCGAACTGCAAAAAGCACAGCAGCAAGTTCCCTTCTGGTGACACAGTATCTGTGTTCGGATTTGTTGAACGCTTTGCTGTAGTAGGCCACGACCCATTCTCCCCCAGTTCCCACCTGAGACAGAACAGCTCAAATTACCCACACTGCTGGCGTCCGTGTCCAGAATGAAGAGAAGAGCCGGATCGGGGGAGCCACTATAGGGGCTGTGACCAGAGCCTGTTTCAGGGCAGCAAAAGAGTTTTGACACTCCTCAGTCCACGTGAAGGACTTGTTCTTCTTCAGCAGGTGGAAAAGCGGGTCTGCGATGGTAGAAAAACCCTGCACAAACCTCCTGTAATATGAGGCTAACCCTAAAAAACGTTTGAGCTGCTGCGAAGTTGTAGGAGTAGGCCACTTGCTGACTGCCTGCACCTTCTCTTCCATTGTGCCAATCCCCTGACCCCCGAGCTTGTGCCCCAAGAACGTCACCTCCCTCCTAAAAAAATGACATTTCTCTGGGTGCAGCTTCAAGCCAGACTCGCTCACGCGATCCAGCTCCTGAAAAGAGCTACCATGGACCAGAATGTAATCCAGGTACACCAGACACTGACCGTGGAATACCTGATAACACCCAGTCCATTAACCTAGCGAAGGTAGCCAGTGCATTGCAGAGGCCGAAGCAGAGCACCCTGAACTGCCATAACCCCCTATTTGTACAAAAACCGGTTTTTGGTCTGGCATCGGGAGCAAGTGGCACCTGCCAATAGCCAGTGCGCAGCTCCAGGGAAGTGAACCATGATGACCCAGCTACGAGGTCCAGTGACTCATCCACCCAAGGGATGGGATATGAGTCCTTCCTGGTGACCTTATTAAGGTGCCTATAGTCAACACAAAATCTCCACTGCCCCCCCTTAGGCACCATGACCACCGGTGTGGCCCACGCACTCTCAGACGACTCAATAATACCTGCTCGCTGCACATCCAACAAGGCCTTATCAGCAGCATCATGGCGGGCAAAAGGGAGCCTCCAGCGCCGCAACCTAATGGGCATGGCATCTCCTGTCTCAATTTCGTGCTGCACCAGATGTGTTCGCCCCACATCCCCATCCCCAAATGCGAAACAATGTTGGAAATCAACCAACAAATCCCAAAACTGCTCTTGCTGACTCTCATCCAAGTTTTCCCGATTCTTCAGCCACATCTCCCTCAAAGCACCCAACCCAATACAATAATAATAATGATAATAATAATAATAATAAGTTGTTCTCCGTTTAGCACTTTTATTATGCACAAGGTGTTTTCCAAAGGTGGAGCAAGGCAAACAGGATAACAAAAACAGCAAAAAGGCTAGGGACCAAGAAGCAGAGATGAATGCAAGGTTCAGTCAGAGAATTTCATGATGAGCAATCAAAAGAAAACAATTTAATACACAAATTCCAGGCACAGAGTCTAAGTCAACAAGTTGGAAAAACACCAAACTGGAAAAAAGAGCAGGGGTCATACACAGAAGTAATCTATGTATATTGCCAATGAAAAAAAAATGCTCACAAATGTAGGCAGCAAATGCAAACAAGATTTAGCAATGAGTGAAACAAACGGAGTATATACTATATATGGAGTCTGAATGAACTGGAATGAGCTACATGTGTATACAATTAATATCTTAAAATCTGTCTAAACACAAACAATTAACCACATCTTTCTTTATTCTGTATTCCAGGACACTCTCATTCTGGGAGCTGTTGGATCTGATAATTGGCGTGGAATGCTGTATGAGGTTACAGGATCTGAAGCTGGGATCAGTGAAATGGAAATCAAAGACGTAAACCTAAATAATGACTCGTACAATGGTAGGATGTTTGTTACAGAAGGACATGTCTCTGTTTCTTTCAGCTGTTAGTGGCATGGACTGTACATGTGGTTAGTGAAGGTCTAACACAGAACCTCAGTGGCTGAGTGTGTGTGTTCCTGTTGTGTTCCTGTCATGCTCAGGTTACTCTGTTGTGGTTGGACGGAGAGACAGAGTTTCTCTTGTGTTCTCTGGAGCACCAAGATCTAATCACAGCGGTCAGGTGACTCTGTTTAAAAAGATGACCCACAAATGGGAAGCCATGAGCAACATCTCTGGAGAACAGGTAAGAAACAGTCTCCACATGTTTACATTATTCACCTTTACACCAAATTCCTGTATCCTTTTGAGGAACTGAAGAGTTCTGGAATGTATAACACTCTCCTAAATGAGAAATACACAGTTACAAATGAGTTTGTGGTTTGTTTCCTCCACACTGTCAGGACTCTGACCATTAAACAGAGAACACAAACTGTGAGTTGGATCTGATATTTCAGATTGTGGTAAAAACAACAACACTGTAAACAGGCAGTGAGTTTAGATTTTTCTGTTGCACAAATATGATCTTATTTAAAGTGAATGTGGTGAAAGGGCCAGCTGGCTCCTGGTCATGTTAAACACCATCATTAATACAAAACTGATAAACACCTCAAACATGCATCACAGCTACACAACAGGTGCACTGAACCACGGCAGATACACAGCAGCAACAACAGCAGAACTAATGTAACCTCACATGAATCTTACACAGCTACACGGCATATACACTGAAATCACAACACAGCACATAAGCATCTGTAATGTTATAATTTATTAAATAATGCGTCTGTAGATCGGCTCGTATTTCGGTGGATCAGTGTGTGTGTTAGACCTGAACTCCGACAGCAACACTGACTTCCTCGTGGTTGGAGCTCCGCTGTATTACAAACCTCATCCTCAGAGAGAGGGACGGATTTACATCTACAGACTCACACAGCAGGTACACAGACACACACACACATGCACTCACACACACAGGACAGTACTGTGTGTTACTGGAACAGTATCATTCCATGAGACCTTAGCATACTGTACAGAGTGTTTAATTAAGCTTCACTTATTATCACACCCACCAGTTTATTTAGGCAATCTAAATATACTGTGCATGTATATAATGAAATTGTGGCTGACTGTGTTTGTGTGTGTGTGTGTGTGTGTGTGTGCAGCTGAAGTTGGAGAAGGAGTTGGAGATAAGTGAATCAGCTCAGAGTCGGTTTGGGATGACTCTAGCTGCTGTAGCAGATCTGAATGGAGACCAGCTGCAGGATTTAGCTGTTGGAGCTCCACTGGAAGACAATCAAAAAGGAGCCATTTACATTTACCTCGGCAACCATGAACACGGCATCCGCCCCAAGTACAGCCAGGTACAACTCCAAAACATCTGCCCCCAGTACAGCCAGGTACAACAACATACATCTGCCCCAATACAGCCAGGTACATCTCCAAACATCTGCCCCCAGTACAGCCAGGTACATCTCCAAAACATCTGCCCCAAGTACAGCCAGGTACAACTCCAAAACATCTGCCCCCAGTACAGCCAGGTACAACAACAAACATCTGCCCCAATACAGCGAGGTACATCTCCAAACATCTGCCCCCAGTACAGCCAGGTACAACTCCAAAACATCTGCCCCAATACAGCCAGGTACTACAACAAACATCTGCCCCAATACAGCCAGGTACAACAATAAGTATCTGCCCCAATATAGCCAGGTACTACAACAAACATCTGCCCCAATACAGCCAGGTACAACTCCAAACACAGATAAACAGGATGTACACTATATAAATCATATACAGAATATTTTGAATGTGATGCATGTTTTTGTGTGTTTGTGTGTGTGTGTGTGTGTGTAGAGAATTGCGGCAAGTTCCATCTCTAAGCAGCTTCAGCATTTCGGTTTGGCGATCGATGGTGTGATGGACATGGGACAGGATGGTCTGACGGACATTGCTGTTGGAGCACAAGGGATCGTTTTACTCCTGAAGTATGAATTACTTCCCAAATAATTTAATATGTTTTAAACACAGCTTTATATTTATAGTTGAATCAAGTGTGCAGTAAGGACATGAAATTGCTCCTGAAATTGAGAGTTACACGTGTGGGAGTTTCTCAGTTACGCGTGATTCTGATCTCAACTTAAGTGCATTTTTCTTGAGTGATATGAGGAATGAGGAGCAGTATTAAGTGCAAGTCAGAGGCATGAACTACATGTAGGTGATGCTAATAATCTGAATGAGGAGCTCAGAAAATCCACTTAAGCAGCTGCGTAACCCGACTCTGAATACAAGGAACTCTTTTCTAACTTTTGTAATTGGTTCTCTCAGAACTCGGCCGGTTGTGTCCATATCAGCGAAGCTCAGTTTCTCTCCCTCTGAAATCAGCCTGAATAAGTTCGACTGCCTGGGCAGCTCGGAAAATGCATTTGCCGTCATTACTCTCAGCACCTGCTTCAGTATGACAGAGAACACCAACAGCAAAGGTATGATCACCTGGAACACATGCACACATGCTAACTCAGAGCGCAGGTACACACAACAAACACACAACATATACACAGCACACACACAATATACACTAGGGGTGTAATGCACCTCTATTTGTATCTGTATCTAATTATTGCTCAAAATATTCTGTTTCTGTCTTCAGATTTAAACCAGAAGTGGAAGTGGTCTATATTTTTGTAATATTTTTGTAATTTCGCCTCTGTACATCAACACAATGGATTTGAAATGAAGCATTAAGATATGATTGAAGTGTGGACTTTCAGCTTTAATTAAATGGGTTTAACAAAAATATTGCATCAAATGTTTAGGAATTACAGCCATTTTTTACATCGTTCCTCCATTTTCACAGACTCAAAAGTAATTGGACAAACTAACTGTGACACTCTCCCAAATTTTAGCGGAAATGAGGAAGCAGGACGCAGGCTTGGGAATAACTCAAGAGGCATTTTATTCTGTGTCTTTTGCTTTTGATTTTCAGTGGTTTTATTTTCCCTAATACACACACGCATGCGGCTCTGTGCTGGTTGCTCTCTCTCTCTCTCTCTCTAGGCGTACGTCTCTCTCCCTCTTATCCTCGTCTTGGCTCACCGCAAGCAGACAAACACTTTAGTAGAATTCCCCGCAGGTGTGCATTCCTTACCACTCACCTTCTCTGGCTCCGCCCTCTATTCACAAACCAGCCCCCCCACCCTGCCAACAGAGGAAATCTACCACAGCCATCTGTACCCATGGCTTGTGGACCACCTAGAAATTAAATGGCTGAAATGCCAGATACCAACGAGTGATCCACGTGTTGGCATCCTTCATGCAGTGCAGCCATCTGTACCGACAGATAGTATTGGAGGGTGAGGACCACCCACTTGATGGCCAGAGTCTCCTTCTCTATCGTGTTGTACCTCGTCTCTCGCACGGAGATCTTACGGCTGATGTACAGCATGGGGAGCTCCTCGCCCTCCACCTCCTGGGACAACACGGCCCCCAGTCCTCTGTCCGCCGCGTTAGTCTGCAAAATAAAAGGGAGAGAGAAGTCAGGAGAATGCAAGAGCGGTCCGCCATAGAGTGCAGCTTTTACCTGAGTGAAAGCTTGCTAGCAAGGCTCTGTCCACTGGACCGGATCTGGTGCCCCCTTTTTAATGAGATCAGTCAGCGGGCTGGTGATGTCTGAATAATTAGGCACAAACCTCCGATAATAGCCAGCCAGCCCCAGAAACTGTCTCACCTCCTTTTTGGAGTTGGGTCTCAGGCAGGCCGCAAATGCTGCCTTCAAATAGAAGCCCAGAATCCATACTTCCACGCGCCTAACCAATCGAGCAGTTCATCAGTGTAAGGCATTGGGTATGCGTCGAATTTAGACACTGCGTTGACTTTTCTAAAGTCCACACAAAAACGAACTGTCTCATCGACCTTGGGCACCAAAACCACTGGGCTGCTTCAGTCACCGTGAGACTCCTTGTTTACTCCCATGTTGAGCATAGCCTTGAGTTCATCCTGAATCACATTTTTTCCGTCTTGCAGACGACAGGGGCGGCTGTGTACCACCACCCCTGGGGTTAACTCAGTCTGCAATTTAGCAACATCCATGGTTTGGGACGGACATTGAGGACACTGCGAGGCTTCCGCCCGTACAATAACTCAAATAGGGAAAACTGTGCGGAGGCTTGTGGGACCTCTCACACAGGATCTCTTTCTGGATCCCGACTCAGGAGATAACATGGAAGAGTGCTTCTTATGTTGCTTCTGGGTATCGCGTTGCATAGTCCACTAGACCTAACACAAAGCGATGCCCTCGTGCAGTTCGATCTAATGGCCCAACGAGGTCCATGCCAATTCTTTTGAAGGGGACCTCGATTAATGGGAGCAGGCGCAATGGCACTTTTGGGGTGGCCAGCAGATTCACCAGCTAATATTCATGACATGCCGCACACCACCTTCACACGTTGCCACGAATGCCTGGCCAATAGAAGATAGTCCAGTGTTTTGTCCTGTCCTAAGTGCCATAAGGTCCATAACGTTTGAAACCCTAGTCAATTTGTGCCCAGGATTAGTGGATGGGTGAGACGAAGACTAATTTTTGCTCCCGAAATTGAATGATGACTGGCACTAGCGGATATTCATGAATATCCCCATGCACGCACCTCACATTCTCCAAACGTGCCTTTCCAAATGCCTCACCTTGAACCAAGCATTGGTGAATTGAGGTCTGGCTACAGCCTGAATTCACCAATGCACAGTATGTACTCCCTTGAACACTCACTGGTATGCGATACGTCCCACCTCAATCGGGGGTGGCCTGAGCTGCGTCAGGGGTCCGGACTAATGCCCCCACCTCCATCACCTCGCATTGGACCTGGTAATACCCAGACTTCCCCCTATGCCAGCACACCGGCCCAGGCTTTACTCCCACGCCTACGGCCCCGGATTCACCCACCTGGGGGAGAAAGGAGACAGGCACAGGGGGAGAGGAAATGGGAGGGAAAGCACGAGTTCAGGGAACTGGTTTCAGGGAATTGGCCCCATTTCCGGGAGCAGGGATGGGGAAAGGGTGGGGAGGAGGGGGAGAGACACAAGAGCGATAGAAAAAGAAAGGGAGAAGGGAGGGGCTCATCTGCCCCCAGATACATCACCAAGTGGTCCTCTGCCAACTGGACTGCCTCGTCAAACGACACCGGTCAGTGGCACTGGACCCACTCCAGAAGTCAGGCAACAAACTGCTCCAGCACCATGAGGTCGATCACATCCCTGGCACGGTGTCCCTCAGCCAGCAACCACCTTTGGCAGGTGTCCCATAGCTTCTGGGCGAAAGCAAATGGCCGGCCGAGCTCACAGAAGGTCAGCGAACAGAAGCGCTGATGGTGCTGTTCTGGGGTTCGGCCGACCTGTTGCAAAATCACCTGTTTCAGGTCCGGGTAGTCCAGCATGTTGGTGACCGGTAGCCACCGGTGACCACGGCGGCCTCCGCGATAATGGGAGGGATGTGAAGATGTCGGCTAGTGGTGAGGACTCCATGATGGTGTCTTCCTTAGAATTCCCGGGTTTCGGCACCAGTGTGACACTCTCCCAAGTTTGGGCAGAAATGAGGAAGCAGGAGGCTTGGGAATAACTCAAGAGGCGTTTTATTCTGTGTCTTTTACTTTCGCTTTTAAGTGGTTTTATTTTTCCTAATATACACACACATGCGGCTCTGTGCTGGTTGCTCTCTGTCTCTCTCTCTAGACGTGCATCTCTCTCCCTCTTATCCCCGCCTCGGCTCACCGCAAGCAGACAAACACTTTAGTAGAATTCCCCGCAGGTGTGCTTTCCTAACCACTCACCTTTTCCAGCTCCGCCCTACATTCACAAACCGGTGCTCAAAGCCCCCGCTTCCACACTACCATAATCATTAATTTTAGGATTATTTTTAATACTTGGATGCAAATCCTTTGCAGTCAATGACTACCTGAAGTCTGGACCCCATGGACATCACCAAATGCTGAGTTTCCTCCCTTGAGATGATTTGCCAGGCCTTTACTGCAGCCGCCTTCAGTTGCTGCTTGTTTGTGGGTCTTTCTGCCTTCAGTTTTGTCTTCACTAAGTGAAAAACAGCTCAATTGGGTTGAGGTTATCAGACATTTATGAACATTTAATTTCTTCGCCTTAAGAAGCTCTTTGGTTGCTTTCGTGGTATGTTTTGGGTCATTATCCATCTGTACTGTGAAGCACCGTCCTATCAGTTTTGCAGCATTTGACTGAATCTGAACAGAAAGTATAGCTCTATACACTTCAGAATTCATCCTGCTACTTCTATCAGCAGTCACAAAGAAAGATTTCTGCAATCATCCACTTTAGTTGTCTTCCATGGTCTTCCAGGCCTTTTGGTGTTGCTGAGCTAGCCAGTGAATTCCTTCTTTTTATGAATGTACCAATTCCAGTAGCAGTTTCTGCTATCTCTCTGATAGGTCTGTTTTGATTTTTTCAGCCTAACGATGGCCTCCTTCACTTGCACCTCTTTGGACCACATATTGAAAGTTCCCATGAACAGATACCAAATGCAAATTCAACTCTTGGAATCAACTCCAGACCATTTATCTTCTTAATTTGTTATGAAATTAGGAGGAAACAGGCCACATCTGACCATGACAACTGCTTATCAGTCATTTGTTCAATTACTTTTGAGCCTGTGAAAATGGAGGAACTCTGTAAATATGGCTGTAAATGACTAATGCAATATTTTTGTTAAAGCTTTGAATAAAAGCTGAAAGTCTACACTTCAATCACATCTTGATTCCTTCATTTCAAATCCATTGTGGGTGTGAAAATTGTATCACTGTCCAAATACTTACGGACCCAATGTGTGTGTGTGTATATATATATATATATATATATATATATATATATATATATATATATTTATTTATTTATTTATTTATTTATACTGAAGCAACTGAAGCAAGCTGCTGATGTGAACATGAACAGTGCATCTCCAATTTCTATAATGTTAATGATATTTATTCCATGATCAGGGTTGACAGGTTCCACCATAATGTCATATGAAAGATGTTCTTCAAAACTGCATATTTAAGTAAAAATAAAAAGTAAAAAGTAATTAGATTACATCCCCAGCATACACACAACATACATTTACATTCCATGAGCACAGGTAGGCTCAGGTAACAAACACAAACACAAACATAGAGACAAACACAATAGTACCAGTAGTGCCAGTACTTTAAGCAGGTCTAGTAAGCACCGCTAAGGCACTGCTATGATAACTGTGACTGTAGATATCACCTCTTCCTCTCAGGGGCAGTGAAGAGTGGTCTGAACGTGTCGTTGGAGCTCAATGCTGATGCTGTGAGACAGGACAGTCGGGCGTTTTTCATTAAGGAAGAGAAGACGTCCAGGAGTCTGGTGATGTCTGTGCTGCTGAACTCAGAGTTTTCCTGTTACAACCATACAGTCTATATGCACGTATGTTCCATCTCTTTACAACACTGAGAAGCAAGAGATAAAATGTCCTGATAGAATACATTATCTTCCTGTCACTCTGTCACACCATCATCTGTAGTCATAATTATAAATTTGTGTTCAATAAATCTTTAGATTAGAGGTCTCTGAATGTTTGATCTGATTCTTGTGCATTTTGCAGTGTTTATGATGTGTTGCTTTATCAGCTTTTCAGCCACAGACTGCTGTTCTCTGTCCTTTGGGATGTCTGGGATAGTCTCTGTATCCCAGTCGTCATCCCACAGAATGATCCGGTGTTGATCTTCTAGATGGGAGACCTTGAGGCACTCTGAGACAGGGCAAATGTCTCTTCTGTTTTCATGGCATTTCTTCCCCTTCACTAGAACTACACAGGACCGGTCACTGAGTGGGTCATTGCAGATGCCAAGTGCTGGCAGGGTCATTAGGGTATAGAAGGACTGTTACTGTTTGGCTTTGGAAGGTGACTGACATGTCACATGCTTGAGTATTGTAATGATGCTTCATACTATATATATGGAATAGTAATCTACCATAATGAGGTATGTAGAGTTAATGATAGTGAATAAGACCATTCCCACTTTGGACCATGGGATGTGAGGGAGTCAGTGTGGAACGAGTGCCTCCTTCTGTTATCTAGGCTGGACTGAGTTGGTGGCACAACTGTTAATAAAGTTCTTAATGACATTGTAATGACACTGCCCAAAGGATTGTTTCATATGCTTCTCTGAGACTGGCCTCAATCCCATAGTAGTCAGTGTGAATCTTTGGTAAGAAGAGGGGGCATAATGTTTCAGGATTAAAAACCCTGTTGCCTTTAAATATTAGGCCACTGTCTGTGGTGAGGTAATCTTTGTATGTCCAGAAGGGCTGCAGGAAGCAATGAACACCTTGTTTGTTGTTTGTTGTTGCAGGTGACAATGTGGCAATTTAGGCATTCAGCAATTGATATAGGAGGTCTTGGGCTTAGTGGGTTTGATGGATTCCAGAGACTTTGTTGAAATATTGATGGTACTTGTGTACCTCACTTGCTTCAGGTCTTCTGTTGTCAGGTCCATAGCATAGACCATGGCTTGTGCATGCATTTGCATGTGTGTTGTATTTGTTTGGGGTGCTCTGGACAGAAAGTCAGCTACATGTAAATCTTTGCCTTGTTTGTATTGAATGTGTAACAGATATTTCTGTAGTCTGAGCATCATTCTCTGTAATCTCTTGCTTCAAGAAGTTTGTGGTCACTGTGCACAGTGAGGTGCTATCTGCTATGTAAATATTGGTCAAATTTTTCATATGCATTACAATGGCAAGGCATTCTTTTTTTATTTGTGCATAATTTTGCTCCATTGGGGTCAGTGTCCTGGAGGCAAACACAACAGGTTGTCCGGTAGCCATTCAACTTCACGACTTCCTGGTTTCCTACAACTGTGGTGCTGTACATGAGAGACTGACTAGGTGGGAGCACCCCCTTTTGCATGGCTATCTCTTAACAAGTACATCGTATTTATAAAAAATGAATCACAGTTAAAATCATGCCTACAATGAAAGGGTAAAAGTTGCTCACAAAAGTTGCTCACAAGTCAGACACTGCGGGTCATTCCTAGTTTAGGAACATTTTATAACCATTATCTAAAATTTTAAAACATTTATATTTTATTAATAAAGTTAATATTTTATATACTACTTTTATTTGTTGCCTGTTATAATGTGAGAAAGCCAAATTCCTCATAACTTGATTTAAGCTTGAAGTGAATTATAAATCATCATGATGTAGATGTTAGTAAAGCAATCTTTTCACTGTGTCTCTGTGTTTCAGAGCTGTGTGAAGGACACAGTGTCTTCGGTGTTATTCCGACTCAACTTCCACCAGTCTGATCATCAGCCGAACAGCTCCAACTCCATACTCAACATCGACAGCAAGACCACGGCTCATGTAGAGGTGAGTCACACAACTGTCATGCCGAGAGCTGATTGGCTGAATTAGAGTCTATATGTGAACTGATTGGCTATCACTTAGCAGTGATATATTTTCAATTTAAAATTTTAAATGATTTATTGAAATATAATAATTTACATAGATTTCTGTTGTGAACATGTGTGTGTTTTCCAGGTTCCCTTTCAGATTAACTGCAAAAACAGGAGCTGTGTATCAGACCTGCAGCTGGACTTTAACTTCCTGTAAGAATCCAATTCTTCAAATTTCTGCAAATCTGTATTTCTGCCAAATGTGATTTCTGTGTTGGTTCTAAAATATGTGTCATTTTAAAGTTCAGTACCAAGTGCTATCACGCACAGAATCTGTTCTAGTCATTTCTTGGTGGTAATTATTAGTGTTATTCCCAGAGTGTGAGGAAGTGTGTACACTCTGTATGATGCACTGCAAGGTATAACAGTGAGAAATGGCTGTGACAGTACATCAGATTTACAGCTGCAACATTCAGAGAAGTGTGTAAGGAAAGTGTGTATACAAAGTTGATGTTTTTTTGTGATGCAGGTTTTGCACACACATCCCAAACCAAATGTTTCACACTAGCATTTAGAATTCATACAGGATGAAATGACGTGATTTTGTGTGTGTGTGTGTGTGCGCGTGTGTGTGTGTGTTTAGGAACAGCACATTGCTGGTGGTGGACCAGGCATCTTTTATCATCCATGTGACTCTACTGAATAAAGGAGATGACTCGTTCAACACCAGTGTGGTTCTTTTCTACCCTCCTGGATTATCACTCTCGATGTTCAAGACCATTGAGGTACAGCACTCTTTTCCCCCACACTTTATTTATCACTCTAATAGTCAAAATCATAAAAGGATCTGACTCTGACTCTGATTGTGACTCTGACTCTGATTCTGATTCTGACCGTGACTAATAGTCAAACTCAGAAAAGAGTCTCACTCTGATTCAGATTGTGATCCTCATTCAGATTGTGATTCTGACTCTGATTCTGACTCTGACTCTGATTCAGATTCTGACTCTGACTCTGATTGTGACTCTGATTCTGACTCTGATTGTGACTCTGATTCTGATTCTGACTCTGATTGTGACTCTGACTCTGACCGTGACCGTGACTCTGATTCTGACTCTGATTGTGACTCTGACTCTGATTGTGACTCTGATTGTGACACTGATTCTGATTCTGACTCTGACTCTGATTGTGATTGGTCCAGTGGAACAGAAGGACTCTGAGCAGTTGTGGAGATCGTGATGATGGAGCACTGAATAAAACCACCTGCAGTATCAGTTTACCGGTTTATCGCAGAGACACGCGTGTAAGAGCAACACACTACACACTAACTCAGCATTACACAACACGCACTACACTACACACTACACACTAACTCAGCATTACACAACACACACTACAGTACACACTACAGTACACACTACACACTAACTCAGCATTACACAACGCACACTACACTACGCACTACACACTAACTCAGCATTACACAACGCACAATACAGTACACACTACACACTAACTCAGCATTACACAACGCACACTACAGTACACACTACACACTAACTCAGCATAACACAACACACACTACAGTACACACTACACACTAACTCAGCAGAACACAACACACACTACAGTACACACTACAGTACACACTACACAATAACTCAGCATAACACAACACACACTACAGTACACACTACACACTAACTCAGCATAACACAACACACACTACAGTACACACTACAATACACACTACACACTAACTCAGCATAGCACAACACACACTACAATACACATTACACAATAACTCAGCATAACACAACACACACTACAGTACACAATACACACTAACTCAGCATAACACAACACACACTACAGTACACACTACACACACTACACACTAACTCAGCATAACACACCACACACTACAGTACACACTACAATACACATTAACTGAGCACAACACAACACACACTACAATACACACTACACACTAACTCAGCATAGCACAACACACATTACAGTACACACTACACACTAACTCAGCAGAACACAACACACACTACAGTACACACTACACACTAACTCAGCATAACACAACACACACTACAGTACACACTACACACTAACTCAGCATAACACTACACACACTACAGTACACACTACACACTAACAGCAGAACACAACACACACTACAGTACACACTACACACTAATTCAGCAGATCTACTCACAGTGTACTATAAGGCATTATAATGTGTGTGCTGTAGGCCGTGTTTGAGGGTGTGTTCCGCATCTCACACTCTTACAACTGGACTGACAGCATGCAGATGACACTTGTGGCCAGCAGGTAAACACACACACACACACCCTCCCACAAACACACACACTCACACACACACAAACACACACACACACACACAAACACACACACACAAATGCACACACAGAGGGTCTCGAGCTGTTGTTTGTGTGTTTTCAGTGATAACAATGGAAATAAAAGTAACCCCACAGTGATGAAGACTCTGCCTGTTCAGTTCAGTGTAGATGTGGCCATCAGCCCGTGAGTAATCACCACACACACACACACACACACACAGACACACACACACACACACACACAGAGTCTGTCACCAGTGTTACAATTATATACTTCTCTCTCTCTCTCTCTCTCAAATTCAAATTCAAATGAGTTTATTGGCATGACATATTGTACAATGAATTGCAAAAGCATTTATATGGGTAATGAATAAAACCTGAACAGAGAACAAATTATAAGATTAACAAGTGAATAAAAGTGTGTGTGTGTGTGTGTGTGTGTGAGTTCATGAGCACATCACTGTTTGGTCCCTCTTTTTGTGGCAAACATCGAGGTACCATGCTGCTATTTAAATGCAGTCTCTTTTTTCTCAGGATGTGGCTGCTCTGTGTGTATCTGCCTCTATCTATAGCCGTGCTGCTCTGTGTGTATCTGTCTCTCTCTATAGCCGTGGCTGCTCTGTGTGTATCTGCCTCTCTCTATAGCCAGGCTGCTCTGTGTGTATCTGTCTCTCTCTATAGCCGTGGCTGCTCTGTGTGTATCTGTCTCTCTCTATAGCCGTGGCTGCTCTGTGTGTATTTGCCTCTCTCTATAGCCGGGCTGCTCTGTGTGTATCTGTCTCTCTCTATAGCCGGGCTGCTCTGTGTGTATCTGTCTCTCTCTATAGCCGGGCTGCTCTGTGTGTATCTGTCTCTCTCTATAGCTGGGCTGCTCTGTGTGTATCTGCCTCTCTCTATAGCCGTGGCTGCTCTGTGTGTATCTGCCTCTCTCTATAGCCGGGCTGCTCTGTGTGTATCTGTCTCTCTCTATAGCCGTGGCTGCTCTGTGTGTATCTGCCTCTCTCTATAGCCGGGCTGCTCTGTGTGTATCTGTCTCTCTCTATAGCCGTGGCTGCTCTTTGTGTATCTGTCTCTCTCTATAGCCGGGCTGCTCTGTGTGTATCTGCCTCTCTCTATAGCCGGGCTGCTCTGTGTGTATCTGTCTCTCTCTATAGCCGGGCTGCTCTGTGTGTATCTGCCTCTCTCTATAGCCGGGCTGCTCTGTGTGTATCTGTCTCTCTCTATAGCTGGGCTGCTCTGTGTGTATCTGTCTCTCTCTATAGCCGTGGCTGCTCTGTGTGTATCTGCCTCTCTCTATAGCCAGGATGCTCTGTGTGTATCTGCCTCTCTCTATAGCCGGGCTGCTCTGTGTGTATCTGCCTCTCTCTATAGCTGGGCTGCTCTGTGTGTATCTGCCTCTCTCTATAGCCGTGGCTGCTCTGTGTGTATCTGTCTCTCTCTATAGCCGTGGCTGCTCTGTGTGTATCTGTCTCTCTCTATAGCCGTGGCTGCTCTGTGTGTATCTGCCTCTCTCTATAGCCGGGCTGCTCTGTGTGTATCTGTCTCTCTCTATAGCTGGGCTGCTCTGTGTGTATCTGTCTCTCTCTATAGCCGTGGCTGCTCTGTGTGTATCTGCCTCTCTCTATAGCCGGGCTGCTCTGTGTGTATCTGTCTCTCTCTATAGCTGGGCTGCTCTGTGTGTATCTGTCTCTCTCTATAGCTGGGCTGCTCTGTGTGTATCTGTCTCTCTCTATAGCCGTGGCTGCTCTGTGTGTATCTGTCTCTCTCTATAGCCGGGCTGCTCTGTGTGTATCTGTCTCTCTCTATAGCCGGGCTGCTCTGTGTGTATCTGTCTCTCTCTATAGCTGGGCTGCTCTGTGTGTATCTGTCTCTCTCTATAGCCGTGGCTGCTCTGTGTGTATCTGCCTCTCTCTATAGCCGGGCTGCTCTGTGTGTATCTGCCTCTCTCTATAGCCGGGGCTGCTCTGTGTGTATCTGTCTCTCTCTATAGCCGGGCTGCTCTGTGTGTATCTGTCTCTCTCTATAGTCGGGCTGCTCTGTGTGTATCTGCCTCTCTCTATAGTCGGGCTGCTCTGTGTGTATCTGCCTCTCTCTATAGCCGTGGCTGCTCTGTGTGTATCTGTCTCTCTCTATAGTCGGGCTGCTCTGTGTGTATCTGCCTCTCTCTATAGTCGGGCTGCTCTGTGTGTATCTGCCTCTCTCTATAGCCGGGCTGCTCTGTGTGTATCTGTCTCTCTCTATAGCCGGGCTGCTCTGTGTGTATCTGCCTCTCTCTATAGCTGGGCTGCTCTGTGTGTATCTGTCTCTCTCTATAGTCGGGCTGCTCTGTGTGTAACTGCCTCTCTCTATAGCGTGGCTGCTCTGTGTGTATCTGTCTCTCTCTATAGCCGGGCTGCTCTGTGTGTATCTGCCTCTCTCTATAGCCGTGGCTGCTCTGTGTGTATCTGCCTCTCTCTATAGCCGGGCTGCTCTGTGTGTATCTGCCTCTCTCTATAGCCGTGGCTGCTCTGTGTGTATCTGTCTCTCTCTATAGTCGGGCTGCTCTGTGTGTATCTGTCTCTCTCTATAGCCGGGCTGTGGCTGCTCTGTGTGTATCTGTCTCTCTCTATAGCGTGGCTGCTCTGTGTGTATCTGTCTCTCTCTATAGCCGGACTGTGGCTGCTCTGTGTGTATCTGTCTCTCTCTATAGCCGTGGCTGCTCTGTGTGTATCTGTCTCTCTCTATAGCCGTGGCTGCTCTGTGTGTATCTGCCTCTCTCTATAGCGTGGCTGCTCTGTGTGTATCTGCCTCTCTCTATAGCTGTGCTGCTCTGTGTGTATCTGCCTCTCTCTATAGCCGTGGCTGCTCTGTGTGTATCTCTCTCTCTATAGCCGTGGCTGCTCTGTGTGTATCTGCCTCTTTCTATAGCCGGGCTGCTCTGTGTGTATCTGCCTCTCTCTATAGCCGGGCTGCTCTGTGTGTATCTGCCTCTCTCTATAGCCAGGCTGCTCTGTGTGTATCTGCCTCTCTCTATAGCGTGGCTGCTCTGTGTGTATCTGTCTCTCTCTATAGCGTGGCTGCTCTGTGTGTATCTGCCTTTCTCTATAGCCGGGCTGTGGCTGCTCTGTGTGTATCTGCCTCTCTCTATAGCCGGGCTGCTCTGTGTGTATCTGTCTCTCTCTATAGCCGTGCTGTGGCTGCTCTGTGTGTATCTGCCTCTCTCTATAGCCGGGCTGCTCTGTGTGTATCTGTCTCTCTCTATAGCCGGGCTGCTCTGTGTGTATCTGTCTCTCTCTATAGCCGGGCTGCTCTGTGTGTATCTGTCTCTCTCTATAGCCGGGCTGCTCTGTGTGTATCTGCCTCTCTCTATAGCCGGGCTGCTCTGTGTGTATCTGTCTCTCTCTATAGCCGGGCTGCTCTGTGTGTATCTGCCTCTCTCTATAGCTGGGCTGCTCTGTGTGTATATGTCTCTCTCTATAGCCGGGCTGCTCTGTGTGTATCTGCCTCTCTCTATAGCCAGGCTGCTCTGTGTGTATCTGCCTCTCTCTATAGCGTGGCTGCTCTGTGTGTATCTGTCTCTCTCTATAGCGTGGCTGCTCTGTGTGTATCTGTCTCTCTCTATAGCGTGGCTGCTCTGTGTGTATCTGCCTCTCTCTATAGCCGGGCTGTGGCTGCTCTGTGTGTATCTGCCTCTCTCTATAGCCGGGCTGCTCTGTGTGTATCTGTCTCTCTATAGCCAGGATGCTCTGTGTGTATCTGTCTCTCTATAGCCGGGCTGCTCTGTGTGTATCTGCCTCTCTCTATAGCCGGGCTGTGGCTGCTCTGTGTGTATCTGCCTCTCTCTATAGCCAGGCTGCTCTGTGTGTATCTGCCTCTCTCTATAGCGTGGCTGCTCTGTGTGTATCTGTCTCTCTCTATAGCGTGGCTGCTCTGTGTGTATCTGTCTCTCTCTATAGCGTGGCTGCTCTGTGTGTATCTGCCTCTCTCTATAGCCGGGCTGCTCTGTGTGTATCTATCTCTCTCTCTATAGCCGGGCTGTGGCTGCTCTGTGTGTATCTGCCTCTCTCTATAGCCGGGCTGCTCTGTGTGTATCTGTCTCTCTATAGCCAGGATGCTCTGTGTGTATCTGTCTCTCTATAGCCGGGCTGCTCTGTGTGTATCTGCCTCTCTCTATAGCCGGGCTGTGGCTGCTCTGTGTGTATCTGCCTCTCTCTATAGCCGGGCTGCTCTGTGTGTATCTGTCTCTCTCTATAGCCGGGCTGCTCTGTGTGTATCTGCCTCTCTCTATAGCTGTGGCTGCTCTGTGTGTATCTGCCTCTCTCTATAGCCGGGCTGCTCTGTGTGTATCTGCCTCTCTCTATAGTCGGGCTGCTCTGTGTGTATCTGCCTCTCTCTATAGCCGGGCTGCTCTGTGTGTATCTGCCTCTCTCTTTAGCCGGGCCGTGGCTGCTGAATCTGTACCCTTTCATATTGTTACTCAGCTTGTTGTCTCTGATTGTGCTCAGGTATTCTGCCGTTGTATATTCTCTGTTTAGGGCTAAATAACATTGTAGTTTACTTTGTTTTTGTGTTGTTTCAGTCCAATAAGATAGATAGTTTTCTTTTTGTGCATTAATCATTGGGTTGGGCCAGATTCTGTGGATGAGGAGGTCAGCGTCCTGATTATTGTTAGTTGTGTTAGTCGTGTTAGTCAGATTAGTTTGTTTGTGGAGCCTCAGGACCAGCTGAGTGAGGAACCTTCTTTCAATGTCCATTTCATGGTTTTTCAGGGCTTTAAAATGATGAGTTGGAATTTTAGATGTTTCCAAAATGTGATGGCTCTTTTCTCAGTGTGGATTAATAGAAGGTTTTGGCATAATTCTGTCCTGCATGCATTGTTAGGTGTGTTCCTCTATACCTTGAGGATGCTTTTACAGAACTCTGTATACAGGGATTCAATTGGATTTTTGTCCCATTTTTCAAATGGGAGAGGACCCCATACCCTATACTTCACTGCCATATAGTGCAATTGGTTCTATACCTGCCTGGAATATTTTGAGCCAGATTCTAACTGGCATTTGAAATTGTATAGGTTTTTTAATGGCATAGAAAGCCCTTCTTGCTTTCTCTTTCAGTTCATTCACAGCCAAGTTGAGGTTTCCATTTGCACTGAATTTCAGCCCGAGGTATGTATAGTTTGTAGCATGAACAATTTTGATCATACCAAGGGTGAAATTATATCTCTATCCCTGACATCTGGATCTTTTCTGAAATGTTAGAACTTGTTGTAGTTGGGTCTGCAGTCAGGGCCCAGGTCTAACAGAACATGTGCAGGATGTCTAGGTTCTGCTGTAGAACCTGTTCTGTTGAAGACAGCAGGACCAAATCATCTGCATAGACGAGGAACTTTATAGTTTTTTTTTAGTTTGCTATATAGTTGTTCAAAGTGATTTTTCCAGGTGTCTCCATTTTGTATGGCAGTTTGTTCATGTTGTTTTTTATTCAGAAAATTCCATTTTCCAAATTTTTGTACTGTTTAAATTCTTTACAATATTGATGGCGCAAATCTGCATTGTTTGGTTGTATATGTTTTTTATATGATAATTGTTTTAATTTTTTCCTCATAGTTTTATGATCTAAATCAAACAATTTTTCATTCTCTTGTTTGGCCTTATGAATTTTCTTTCAGGTTTTGAGGTTAGGTAATGTTGCCAAATAATCGAATATGTTATTTATGTTCTCCACAGCCAGATTTATGCCACCTCATCATGGGGATAATAATGTTGTTTTGGGCCCATCTGTAGTTTTCAATTCAATTCAATTCAATTTTATTTGTATAGCACTTTTAACAATGGACATTGTCACAAAGCAGCTTTACAGATATAAATGGATCCACAAAAATATATTGTAAATATTTAAATTTATCACTGTGAATTTATCCCTAATGAGCAAGCCAGTGGCGACGGTGGCAAGGAAAAACTCCCCGAGATGATATGAGGAAGAAACCTTGAGAGGAACCAGGCTCAAAAAGGGAACCCATCCTCATCTGGGTGCAACGGATAGTGCGATTATAAATAAATCCCTTCTATTGTGTACTATATGGACAAATAGTGCAATTGTGCAACCAATATATTCATCACAGTTTTTGTAAGAAGTCCGGCTGGTTGAAAATCTATCCACTGTCCACTGATGGAGTCCTGAGTACGAAGCTGCTCATGGCAACTGCTGCCCCAAAGCCACTACAGCAATCGCAGTCCCAAGCCATTACAGTACAGTACAGTACAGCTCCCCATATGTGATCCCCAAGCCATCTCCACAGCCCCCAGGTGGCGCCATCCCCAGCAATCCAAACAGTTCTTCAGGCAGTCCATATGGGGCCCCAGCAGCAGCGAGCTAACTCAACCGATGAGAACTCCAACCAGAAGTAGGGCATCAGGATGGGTCAGGCAGCGAAGAGGAGCAGAAGGGGTCAGGATCACTGGCATCACTGGCATCTCAGGAGTAGCGTGTGTAGCTCGACAGAAAGTGAGGGAGAGAGAGAGATGGAGAGAAAGGAAAAGATTGTTAGGTGAGCTTTTGTCCTCTAATGGTTAAGGACAATGTACTTTGCATGCAGAGTGCAAGCAGGGACTCCGGCAAGACTAGATATGACAGCATAACTGAAAGGGAGAGCCAGAAGCTAACACAGACAGGAGGGCTTCCTAGGACATAAAGCAGCAGCCACTCCACCGTCGACAAACCTGAGTGAACACGTGAGAGTGGGGGGGGCGACAGCATCCAAACATCCCATTTCACCACAACACTCTATGCCTGTGATCCCTCCAGACCTGCTCCTGTACCTAAGAAAACTATTCACAAAAGGCTTGACTAAACAAATACGTTTTCAGCCTAGACTTAAACACTGAGACTGTGTCTGAGCCCCGAACACTAAGTGGAAGGCTGTTCCATAACTGTGGGGCTTTGTAAGAGAAAGCTCTACCCCCAGCTGTAGCCCGCATTATTCGAGGTACCAACAAATAGCCTGCACCTTTTGATCTGAGTAGGCGTGACGGATCATAAAAGACCAAAAGTTCGCTCAGGTACTGTGGCGCGAGACCATTTAGTGCTTTATAGGTCAATAGTAGTATTTTATAATCAATACGAAATTTGATTGGGAGCCAATGCAGTGTGGATAAGATAGGGGTGATGTGGTCATATCTTCTGGTTCTAGTAAGGACTCTCGCTGCTGCATTCTGGACTAACTGGAGCTTGTTTATGCATCTACTGGAACATCCAGACAGTAAGGCATTACAATAATCCAATCTAGAGGTAACAAAAGCATGAACTAATTTTTCTGCACCCTGTAGTGACAATATATTTCTTATCTTAGCAATATTTCTGAGATGAAAGAAAGCAATCCTAGTTATATTATCTACATGAGCTTCAAAAGAAAGACTAGAGTCGATAATCACACCAAGGTCTTTTACTGCTGCACATGATGAAACAGAAAAGCCATCCAGAGTTATTATGTAATCAGAAAGCTTACTTCTAGCTGCATGTGGTCCTAGTACAAGTACTTCTGTCTTGTCAGAATTAAGTAAGAGAAAGTTAATAAGCATCCAGTTTCTAATGTCTTTTACACATTCCTCAACTTTATTAAGCTGGTGTCTGTCATCTGGCTTTGCTGAAACATACACCTGTGTGTCATCAGCGTAACAGTGGAAGCTAATACCATGCTTACGGATAATTTTGCCCAGAGGTAGCATATATAGAGAAAAGAGCAGCGGGCCTAAAACAGAACCTTGCGGAACACCAAACTTTACCTTAGCATGAGAAGAGAAGTCACCATTTACGTTTACAAACTGATAACGATCAGTCAAATAAGACCTGAGCCAGGAAAGGGCTGTTCCCTTAATGCCTACTATATTTTCTAGTCTATTGAGGAGAATAGCATGATCAATGGTATCAAAAGCTGCACTAAGGTCAAGCAGCACTAGCAAGGAGACACAACCCTGATCAGAGGCCAGTAGTAAGTCATTTACAACTTTTACCAGCGCTGTCTCTGTGCTATGATGAGGCGTAAGTCATAGTTAGACAGCTGACAGGGGTCAAGGTCAGGTTTTTTAATCAGGGGCTTGATAACTGCTAATTTAAAAGATTTAGGTACATAGCCAATGCTAAGGGAAGAATTGATTATCTTTAAAAGAGGTTTGATTGTTTCAGGAATTATCTGTTTGAGGAAACAAGTAGGTAAAGGATCTAGCATACAGGTTGATGATTTTGATGATGAAATTAGTGAAATTAGTTCAGTCTCTTCAAGGGGAGTAAAGTGTTGTAGTTGTTTATCTAATATTATCATATTATCATCTACAGGGTTAGTTATAGAACTGTCTGGTTTTAAATTAATAGTCTGAATTTCTAGCCTGATATTTTCAATTTTACCATTGAAAAAATTCATGAAGTCATCGCTGCTATATAATGATTGTGTGCGTGTTTCTATTGTGGTCTTATTCCTAGTTAATTTTGCTACAGTATTAAATAGGAATCTAGGATTATTTCTGTTATCTTCAATTAGGGTGGAGAGCTACCTTATCTAGCGAGTTGCAGAACGTTGATTCTAAACATTCAGTTGCCTGGTCAAGTTCTTCGGGATCAGACGGTGATCCAATCATGGTTGATAAATCTGGGAGATTACTGATAAAATGCCATAAATGTAAATGATAAAACTCTGTGCAGTTGTTGACGTGAACGTACGTTTGACATGGTGACGTGGCAAGGTGCATATACTATGATTAATACACATTTTAAATGAGATGAGGTAGTGATCTGAGATAGCTTCAGTCTGTGGACATGAGACTATATTTTCTATATTTAATCCGAATGTTAGTATTAAATCAAGAGTGTGACCACCACTATGGGTGGGTCCTATTACATTCTGATTAACCCCTACAGAATCTAGAATGGACGCAACTGCTGTTCTCAGAGGGTCTTCTGGATTATCAAAATGAATATTAAAGTCTCCAACAATTAATGCCTTGTCTAAAGAAACAACCAGGTTAGAGATGAAATCCGCAAATTCACACAGGAATTCCGAATATGGCCCTGGGGGTCTGTAAATAATAATTACTGGAATCACCTGGGTAGACTTATTTTTAGTGGCTACGTATGTTATGTTAGAATAAAGAACTTCAAATGCGTTGAATTTATGACTAGGTTTTTGTGTGACGGCTAGATTATCATTATAAATGACTGCGACGCCTCCTCCTCTGCCAGTTAGACGGGGATGATGTATGTAACTGTACCCGGGAGGACTAGCTTCATTTAATGCTACAAACTCGTTTGGTTTAATCCATGTATCTGTTAAACACAGTACATCAAACTCCTGAACAGTAATGGTTTCATTAACAATAAGCGCTTTAGACGTAAGAGATCTAATATTCAATAGTCCTAGCTTCAGATCAATGGTGCTGGCTATGTGTTTGGTTTGGTTTAATTTAATGTTAATTAGGTTACTAAAACAAACTGTCTGACTATGTCTATAATTTTGTTTAGCTCGGGGAACAGACACAGTCTCAATACGGTGGAACCTAAGTGACGACTCAGTGCAGCTAGCAGACGGTCGGTTTAACCTGCTTGTCTGCTCCCTGGCCTTGGCCCTGGATTGTCACCGATTAACTAGGCCTGTTCTGAGACTATGTGCTATGCTGCAAGAAATGAGAGGGATTGGACAGTGGGATGGACACCGTCCCGCCCTAACAGGCCAGCCTTGCCCTCAAAGTTAGTCCAATTATCTATAAAGCCCACATTGTTTTCGGAGAACCCCCTGGACATCCAGCAGTTCAGCGACCATAACCTGCTGTAAGCTACATCACCACGCCGCATTGGGATGGGGCCAGAGCATACTACAGCATCGGACATCGCCTTCGCTAATTTACACACCTCTACCAAGTTAATCTTAGTAACCTCAGACTGATGAAGGCGTATATCATTAGCTCCTACATGAATAACTATCTTTGAGAACCTGTGCTTGCCTAAGACCCTAAGATTACCTGCTATGTCCGGCGCCCTGTCTCCCGGTATACACCTAACTAAAGCTGCTGGTGCCCCTAAAGGCCTAGCTAATTTCACGTGCCTTAAGATAGAGTCACCTATAACCAGAGCTCTTTCAGGTTTCTCAGCGGGTGCTTCACTGAGGAGAGCAAACCTGTTGGACACGTGAAGCGGAGAGGAGTGGTGCTCCCGTGGGCGAGCCTTAGCGTTAGCTTTGGCTTTGCGATTATCCGCCGAGTCGTCACCCATTCGCCCCGCTGTGAGGGCTCTAATGCCGGAGTTGGGGGATTACTAACTCCGCCTAAGGCATCCAGACTTTCCCCTTCAGAAACTATGCTGCTCTCACTCTCACTAACCTTCTCTAGAGTCTGGATGCGCACCTCTAATGCTGCAGTCTTCTCCGTCAGAGAGCTAACTAACATGCATTTATCACAAATAAAGCTATTGCTAACGACGGACGAAGAGTGACTAAACATCCTGCCCTCAACACACTGAACAAGCTGAATGTTAGACATGTTGTTTAACGCACCTTAGTCGAAGATTTGTTGATATTATTGCAGATGGCGTGGATCCGGTGTGAATGGCCTCCGCTCGCTGTCTTGACAAAATACAAAAGCGCACTTCGAGAGAAAGAAAAATGAAAATACGGTAGAAGAGAACGTGAAAAATACAACAGATGAAAACGATAGCGCGATATTATTGATTTAAAAAAAGAAAGAAACAGTATAGTTAAGACGCCGATGCAGGCAAGAAACTCCCGGCAAAACAATTCGAAAACAGCTTTTCTCTAAT
The DNA here is from genome assembly GCF_027358585.1 of Pangasianodon hypophthalmus. Lineage (NCBI taxonomy): Eukaryota > Metazoa > Chordata > Actinopteri > Siluriformes > Pangasiidae > Pangasianodon > Pangasianodon hypophthalmus. Next base: position 19,821,814 of record NC_069735.1, on the reverse strand, counting down.
GTTATACAGCTGACTGGGCATGTTAATATTTTGTGTCCTTTTGAGATACACAGTAATTAGGATGTGATCTGATAAGGGTGTTAGTGGTTTGACTGTGAATGCTTTGAAAGATAATGGATCTAAGTCTGTGATCATGTAACCAACTGCAGAGCAACCATGAAATGAACTATAGGTGAACCTTCCAGGGGAGTTTCCTCTCACCCTACCATTGACAAGGTACGGACCAAGGCTTCAACAGAGCTTCCCATTTTTATTCTCATAGTCGTCAGTTATTCCTTGGGAAGTTTACTATATTTTGTGGGAAGCTCTGTCCAAAGTAGTTGTTCCCAGACTCAAAGATGTCTTTATTGTAGTATTCTATAATACTGTGAGCTGGGTGAGCTGGATTGCTGCTTGCAGGTGTGTTTGAGGCTCTTTGTTCGCTCAGGCTTTGTATTTCTCCTTCTCTGAGGAGCAGCTCCTCCCTGACTGCTTTCAGCTCTCTACTCAGGTTCTCCCTGTCCTGCTGCAGTTCCCTTATCTCTCCTCTCAGCTCCTCAACTCTGGCTTTAAACTCTCGTGTGAAATGATGGAGTTTGTTCACCAGGTGTTGTACATGCTCACTGGATGTGGCATGTGAGGGCATTAGTTCCCTGACTTCTACCAGCTCTACCTCTTGTAAGGAGAGGCTGTTTCTGATTTGAGTGACACACTGCTCCAGCGGTGAGTCACAGTTACTAGGGCTAGGCTAAGCCGCCTCCAGCTCCTCTTCTGAGTTCTGGGCTTCACAGCCTCTTACAGCATGACTGTTTGCTTCTTGTGTTAGCTTCTCAGCCTCTGCCAGTGCTTTGAGGCTGTTAAAGTTTGTCTGGATAGAGCTGAGACATGCTTCAGTCCCCTGGAACATTATGGTTCCATTATGGTAGATATTTACAGTTAGAAATGCCTTGTTAGAGTTGTCTTCTTCATGAATCTGAATTTGTCTACCATTACAGATGCCTTGTTTTCTAATACTTTTGTAATATTTACAGATAGCCATGTGCCAATCATTACAGTCTTCTGTGTAGAGGAGCAGATTTGTGGTGATGGATCTGTTCCCTTTTTGTGAAAAGTCTGCCATTAAAGTCTCTGGATTTGCCTTCCGCAGCCTGTATTTATAGGCTTTCTTGTCCTTTGCACTCTTAGTAGTTTGTGGATATGTGATGGAGGGGGAGCTCTCCTGCTGTAGCTTCAATTGTTTTGTTTTGTTTTGTTTTTCTAAATGTCACTTTTTAACTGTCACTCACAGACTGCTGCTAGTTTATCTATAAGTTACTTAGCCAACAGATAACCTCTCTTAGTTCTGTTCCACTAATTTCGTAATAATCTTTTAAAATGCAGTGTAGATTGTAACTCAGTCTTGCCTGTTATTTGGATGTGAATTAATTCCAGTATCTTCTGATTTGTCCGTCTGTCCTCCTAACTGCTCTCAGTCTCAGTGCTGCTTAATTGTCTTGTTGAAGAATGCAAAAGAAATTAAAGGAAAGTGAATCAGCTCACAGTTATCCCAGTTATCTTAATATTCCTCTTGCTTTTATCTTCAATTTGATATAGGTTTTTGTTAGGGTTGGTTCACTCCAGAGGTGAAAAAACTGTACAATTTTAAGAGATCATGTGGAGCATGACTTTCTTGCTGACTGTTCTAGAATCTAATTCTCTCTCTCACTCTCTCTCTCTCTCAGTGTTCCTGAGCTTTGTAAAACATATCTGAATTTATCTTTGGAAGATAAAGGCCCAAAAAATATCACTCTTGTGTATAAGGTGAGTTTATACACACACACACACACACACACACACACACACAGAGCCCTCCTCTATAAACACACACAGTTACAGTCCTTGTGTTAATCCAGATGCGAGGGGAATGTTCTCGGCTAAAGTGTGACTGTAAGGGAGTGATGTCCCAGGATTGCTCACATCACACATCACAGGAGGAAGTGGGAAATAACATGATTATGGTCTATTAAATATACTTTTTTACTTCCTTCTGTTAGTGGGTTACTAACCACTCATCTTGGCTTTCAAGATGGCGTCATGGATGGCTTCCTTGGTGTGTTGGTGCACTTTGTTTTGTCTCATTTTGTTTGTTAAAACAGTTTTTTTGATGATACTGGGAGCTTGTTCACCAGAGAAGAGCTTAAGAACTTCAGGGCTACAGTCCCTGTAGATTTGTTTCCCACCTTCATCGATACATCCGTGAATTTACTGGACATTCTGGTCAAACGTGCCCTCACCTGTGCACATGCAGTGAAACGCCGGAGGAAGGGGAAACGTGCCGATGCGATGAGGAATTTGTTTTTACACTAATAATGGCTAGTGCAATGATCCAACAGTGATTCCGCAGTACTGTTCTCCTAATCTTGAGTGATTTTTCATAAACTGCAAGCCCTTCTACTCCCCATGTGAGTTCGCTTCATTCGTAGTGGTCGGTGTTTACATTCCACCGCAAGCCAACGTGCAGAAGGGGAACATTCTGGATCACCGTTACACTACAGTAAGCAGTGCCTCTCAAACTGTCCCACGAGCTGCACTGGGACACTCTGACCATGTCATGGTCCATCTGGTTCCTGCATACAAGCAGAAAGTTAAGCTCTCCAAACCTGTTGTGAGGATATCAAAGCAGTGGACCAGGGAGGCTATGGAGGATCTTCAGGCATGCTTGGAATGTACTGCCTGGAATGTATTCAGGAATGCTACCAACAGTCTGGATGAGTACACAGAGGCTGTGACATCATACATAAGCTTCTGTGAGGATAGCTGTGTACCATCACACACCAGGATGAGTTACAATAATGACAAACCCTGGTTCACAGCCAGACTCGGACAGCTAAGGCTGGAGAAGGAAGTTGCGTTTAAGAGTGGGGACAGAACCAGGATTAAAGTGGCAAAATACAAGCTTAGCAAGGCAGTGAGAGAAGCTAAACAGCTGTACTCTGAGAAACTACAAATGCAGTTCTCAGCCACTGACTCTGCTTCTGTCTGGAAAGGGCTCAGGCAGATCACAAACTACAAACCTAAAGCCCCCACACTGCTAATGACCTGCGTCTGGACAACAGCCTGAAAGAGTTCTACTGTCGCTTTTAAAGACAATAGGACGGTCCTGTCACCATCCCCCACGACACCAGGCACCAACTCCAACTCCAGCCCATCAGCTTCACCACCCCCACCACAGCAGGAGCTGGGGCCTCTCTGCAGATGCACGCCTCAACGGCCCCCTCCTCTTCCTCCCCCACCACAAGAACGACTCTCTCCATCCTAGAGCAAGACGTTAACAGAGACTTCGAGAGAAGGAACCAACGCAAAGCAGCCAGACCAGAATCTGTCTCTCCATCCACCCCGAACTACTGTGCTGAACAGCTGTCTCCAGTGTTTACAAAAATCTTTAACACCTCAGTGGTGATATGCCATTTGCCAGCCTGCCTCAAGACCTCCATCATCTTCCCCATCTGCAAAAAACCCAGGATCACAGGACTTAGTGACTACAGACCTGTTGCTCTGACATCTGTGGTAATGATGTCCTTTGAGTGCCTCGTGTTATCCCACCTCAAATCCATCACAGACCCTCTTCTGGACCCCCTGCAGTTTGCCTACAGAGCCAACAGGTCTGTAGGTGATGCGGATAATATGGCCCTCCACTTCATCCTCCAGCACCTGGACTCCTCAGGAACCTATGTCAGGATCCTGTTTGTGGATTTCAGCTCTGCTTTCAATACAATCATCCCGGCTCTGCTACAAGACAAGCCCCCCCAGCTGAGTGTGCCTCATTCCACACTCAGCTAGGGGGGCTTGTCCTGTAGCAGAGCCAGGATGATTGTATTGAAAGCAGAGCCAAAATTTCAGATTTTCTGACTGGTTGGAGGCTGTGTTCTTTTTCCTCTACTCTTCTCCCTGTACACCAACCAGTCACCAGTCTGTCAAACTATTGAAGTTTGCAGATGACACCACCCTCATTGGGCTCATCTCTGAGGGGGATGAGTCTGCCTACAGGTGGGAGATTGATCACCTGGTGAACTGGTGCAGTCAGAACAATCTGGAGCTCAATGCTATTAAAACAGAGGAGATGGTGGATGACTTCAGGGAGAACTCAGCCCCACCCACCCCCATCATCCTGTGTGACTCCCCAGTCGATACTGTGGACTCCTTCCGCTTCATGGGAACCATCATCACCCAGGACCTCAAGTGGGTGCTGAACATCAAATCTCTCATCAAAAAAAGAGCACCAGTGGATGTACTTCCTGCGGCAGCTAAAGAAGTTCAACCCACCAAAGACAATGACGGTACACTTCTAAACCTCCATTATTGAGTCCATAATTTAGTACGCTGCTGCCACTGCCATGGACAAAAGCAGACTGCAGTGTGTCATTTGCTCTGCTGAGAAGGTGATTGGCTGCAATCTGCCACCTCTTCAAGACCTGTACACTTCCAGGACCCTCAAGCGGGCAGTTAAGATTGTGGCTGACCCCTCTCTCCCTGGACACAACCTTTTCGAGGCATTCCCCTCAGGCAGGAGGCTGCAGTCCATCAAGACTAAAACCTCACACCACAAAAACAGTTTCTTTCCATCCACAACTAGCCTCATCAACAATACCCAGGACCCACCTTGGTCTCTTATCCGCCTCCATGGACATTACACATTGCATTAATGAAAAACTCCACTTTGCTGTTTCATATGTGTTACATTAACGCACACAACTCATACTGCTATACTGCAACTTCTTACTTCAAACTGTGAGCATTTGCACTGGCCCACCCTTTGCACATCCTGCACTAATGTACAGTTAATGTCTCTAATTTTATTTAATTTTCCTAAATTTTTATATTTCTATATTTATGCTCATAGCTGGTTACCTTATTAATATTATATTATTTCTTGTATTTTACTGTTATACTAAGCACCAGTACACAAAGACAAATTTCTTGTAGCATCGAATCCTCACAGACACCACTATTTACTGCATCTCATCCATCAGTACAGCAAAGAATTTTTAAACTAGCCATAGATAATACTCCAGTATAATACTCCAGTATCTCCATGTTTGAGATCCAGCTCCCATTTCTGTCACATTAACAACATAACCAAAATGTCCTTTTTTCTTATTGCTAAATTCAGACCACTTTTCTCATTGTTTGTGGCTGAAAAATTAGATCATGCTTTTGTCACTTCCAGGCTTGATTAATGTAATGTAGTTTTTCAATTTCCAGTAAATTGTAGGAAATTAGCTACTTTCTTAGATTAAATTGATCAGCTCAGAGGGGGAGTTTTTGCAAAATTAATATTTCAAACAGTTGATCAACTATTCGTCCACCGATAAGTTGAGCTTAATGTATCTTATAAAATCTGACAGGAATATTACCTCCATGGCCACTGGCAATAATATCCTGATGTAGTTAAACCCAAATTATGAGCACAGTAACAAGACCAGGCTGTTTAATGCAGTAAATTGTAAGAACAGAGACACAAGACACTTCTCTTCACAATCAACGAGACTATTTATTTACTCTAATACACACATCTAATCTAACACATAAACACACACACATGCCTGCACATTTAAACGGGTGAGAATGATTTAAACAGAGAATGAACGACTCCCTAGTTTCACACTGTATGCAATTCTTAGACTAACTTGACCCTTGATTTTCCAGCGATGTTGATTTGTCTGCGGACTGGTTGCTTTTGAGTGGCATCTCGAGAGACCAATCAGGATGGTGAATGGAGTGAGGTGTGTACCAGCGGAGTCTCGTAGGTGGGTTACAGAGGCACCTGATGAGTGTAGAGGCAGAAGTCGAGGAGGCTTCACAGGACTGGGTTGCGGAAGACTTAGCTGAGGTTCAGGGTCAGCAGAGGAGAGAGAAGGGTCAGGATGATCTTGAAAGCTGAGAAAGCTGAGATCATCTTGAAGCTGTTGATCTACGAGAATTCTCCTGGAGTAGTTTGTTGATGAGAACTCACTGTTTCCATGGTGTACGAGGGTTTTAACTCTTTCTAGCTGGGCTGACCCCGAAGTGTTTGCTCCAATCAGCATGTGTGGGTAGTGTGTAGTGACGTTCTCCGCCCATAACTTTACTCCATACATTGTCTTTATAGTCATGCAAATTTTCTTTCTGCTTTTTTTATATAGTGTGGATCAATCTTTTAGTCCCAACTGTTTTTACACATATATAAAACAACATTCTACCCAAATTTCCTTACTCACATCTTTCAAAAAAATCATTCAACGAGCACACACATACCAAATATCACATGCTTACACTCATTAACATTATAATACCTGTTAAACATTCAAAAGCATCATAGTGACCTGGTGGATATAGGTATGACACATATAAGGAATGACATTAAAAAGGCAAGTTTTCAAGTCATTGTCCTTTCAGGAGTAAGGTAATCCAGTGCATTTGTTAAAGCTGGGCTCTGTGGAATGTGTGATTGCTGGTGACAGTATGGAGATCTTTGTGTTCCCAGGGAAAGAACAAAGGTCTTATTCCATGACGACCCCCTGTTGATTTTTTCTTGAGGCCTCCCTGGTTGAGTGTCCCCCTTTTGGCCTTAGGTTATCAGATCTATGGTTGAGGGTCCTTGAATTTTATCCTGTGGGCCAGCCATTGTGGTCTTGGTTAATAGCCTAAATTGATAGGGTGACAGGGTCCCTCTTGGCTGAGAGGGTCCATCCTCTGATCAGGGATGTCCTAATGTTTGCCCTGTTGTTCACAGGATATCGTGAGGTCAACCCTGCATGAACAGGCAATAATTAACTGGCTCCTCAGGGTCTGGGAGTAAGGGTTCATTGATTTACTGTTCCAGTGGCTCACTGATTGGAATATGTTGGGGGGAGAACATGTTCTCTGTTTGTGCAACTCAGGATCCTACATCCTCCCCCCTTTCGATAGGCGATGTTCGAAGGTAAAGACATCGGCAGACACTGGGAAAAGAGTAAGCACAGCAGACACACATACAAACAACAAGACAACACCCCCATCCCTGGTGAGGTACAGGTGCAGGACAGTAGGTTATTTTGGGGCGCTAGTTTTAGGGTAGTAATACGTTCTTGGGACAGTGTGAGGTTAACTTGTGGTGGTTAGCTACCCTATATCATTATGGTAGTTAGTGAATTTAAGTCCGGTTTAATTATCCTCGGTACAATGCCAGAGGCCATGTCATTGGGTGCCGGGAGGCATTCCACCCATTTGGAATTCATGAGCATAACCCCCTTTGGCACTGAGGAACTGCAAGTTTAGGAGCAGTGCGTTCAGGGGCATATAGGAGGACATCGTCTTTAAGAGGAAGCATGTGCTTTACTTTGTGGAGTTGAGGTCAGAGGAGAACGCAAGGTTGGACTCTGTAATGGGGTTAGTTTGAGGGTCAAAAAGGTGAGCCATTAGGGATTTGAGTGCAGGATCAGAGGCTTGAAGGGCAAGTAGATCATCAGGGGAGATTTGAGGTTGTAGGTCGACAAGGGTGGGAGACCACACCACTTTGTTTACTGTGTCGACACAAGCATTCAGTGTCACCAGGATGTCTGCTTCGAGGTAGACATCATGGGATAGATCTGAGACAATGAGGAAATAGTGGTTCAGGCATCTGTTGTTCCATTGCACATCCAGGGCACAGACGCCCATGGAGGTTGCCATGGTTAGCGAGTCAGGCCTCAACGGGAATCGACTGTGTTTGGAGACCTGAGGTATCTCTGGTGTGTTCTGTCGTAGAAGGTTGAAGAGCTTCCGGCTAAAGGTTGAGTTGTCTGCCCAAAGGGGCAATACCACATTGGTCATGGTTGTGCCTTGGATATTTATCTCTTCGGTTACTTGTGTGCAGTATGAGTTTGGGCCTGTCATCATCTGTGGGGCACACAGAAGTGATGTTTGGCTCCCATTTGAACTTGAGTTTGTATCATCTCTTGGCGGACTGTGGATGGCATCTGCCAGTTGACATTGCACTTCCAGGGAGCTCATTGGCTGGAAGGGCAGAGGTTCTTGTACTTGGACCCATATTTTTTTGTTGTTTGAAGTCTACCAATGGCTCAAAGTGGTCCAGCAGGTCTTTCCCAATGAGAAGGGGGGGAACGTGTCTCCAGGGGTGAGATGTACACAGGTTGCTCCAGGCTCATTGGGTCGACAGAGCCCAATTTGGGAGTATGCCTGGATGTTCCGTGCACATCTTTGGAGTTGGAAGGTCCTGCTGGTTTGTTTGGTGCTTTTTTTGGACTTCCTTGTAGAGCTGGTTCGACTTCAGGGTGAAGTCTACCAGGGTCTCTAGCCTTACTTGATCCTCTAGAGTAATGGACAGGTAAAATTTTCTTGCTACTCCTTTCTCAATCAATTCACCTAGGAGCTGGGGAACCAGGGCCTGAGTCATGACTGGCAGGGTGTCATGGTTCATTTGCTGCTGTTCTGAAGAATGACATACAATCAAGATCACACTCTCTGGTACCTTGGGTGTTTGTGCAGTTTCATTGGTAAGTGGTGGATGGAGATACCTCTGATCCAGGTTATCAGGTGCTGGTTCTTCTGGTTGATGCCCTGGTAGGATGATAAGGTGGCTGTTATCTCACTGGTGATGCTCAGGGCTTGGTGAGTAGAAGGCAGGTGGTGGTCGTTACGAGGGGAAATCTACAAAATCTTATTCATAAACTCCAAAATGCCCAAACCTGCAGGCTTTACTCACATGTAGCTCTCCACAACAGAAGAAGAAAAGTTTATCTTGTCACATATACATTACAGCACAGTGATATTCTTTTCTTTGCTTTTTCTCAGGTTGTTAGGAAGTTGGGGTCAGAGTGCAGGGTCAGCCATGATACAGCACCCCTGGAGCAGAGAGGGTTAAGGGCCTCACTCAAGGGCCCAACAGTGGCAGCTTGGAAGTGCTGGGGCCTGAACCCCCAACTTTCTAATAAATAGCCCAGAGCCTTAACTGTTGAGCCACCACTGCCCAACAACACATAACTCTGATTCTACACACCTTACATTCGCTTCCTGTGTACTCTAAGATTGATTATAAAATCTTCATCCTCACCTACAAAGCTGTCCATGGCTGAGCATCCCATAATCTTGTAGGCCTATTCAATCCTACTCTTTCTGTTCATGAGCTAATCCATGGTATGTTGTACAGCAAGCCTATCATGTTGCATCAACCCCACAGCAGGCTAAAAATAATTGAAGCACTCCCTGACAGTGGAACGCTTTGTTGTAACTAATCTATATTCTTCAGATGTTTGTTTTTGCTTTTTTCATTTTTAATCTTGTGTGTGTGTGTGTGTGTGTGTGTGTTTTTAGGTGAGTAATCTGGGACTAAAAGCTCTGCCTGTAGCAGTAAGCTTCCGGATGCCTTCTCAGACAAACTTGCATGATCTGCACAATCACACCATCACTGTGTCTCAGGTATATATTAATTGTAATGATAATAAATTTGGATGATGTTTCTGACTGGAATAATTCTATTGTTGATGCTTTAGCAGTGTAGATTATAATGAAATCTACACATAATGAAAAATAAAAATAAATCTGATTGTGATTAGGGTGTGTGAATGTACAAGTCCAGTGTGACAGTGAGAACTAAAACAGGTACAAAAATATTTCTACATTTCCACATACTACACTGCTGATGAAAGGAGAGTGCTAATTATCACTATTTAACGAGTCAGCCTTAAACAGAATTCTAACTGTTTGTTACATCCTGGCTGTCATAAGGAGAATGAGGACTCAGGAGGCTGGCATGAGAAACAGAGACAGTTTATTGTTTTTTTGACCCATGCTATACAGCACAGTAAAAATCCTCAATATAAGTATTTAAAAAGAAACAAACTGTCGCTTTCACACAGGCACACACTCACACACACACACACACACACACACACACACACACACACACACTTGCACACAAACTTAGCAAGGCACTGGAAAGTTAGTTTGGCACCACTTCCTTTCTGTTCATAATGTATCTTTCATTGCAAGACACAAAGCATATAAAAAGGAGCATGCCACACACCCCAACGCTCTGACTAATGTTGGGGACCCGTCAGGCCTGAAACACCATTAATCATCTCCAGGGCTCCAAACAAACCGAAAGGAAGGGTGACAAACTTGTGTAAACAAAACAGGGGGAAAAAGGCCTTTTTCCTCACAGGACACTTGAGTCAAGGGGATCTGCAAAATATCCCACTGTCAAATCTAGCGTTAAATAAAACAAAGCAGCACCTACCTGCGCAAACAGTTTGATAAGCAGATGATGCAAAACATTGAATAAGTGTAAAATTTCAACACCACATTGACTTTTCTGAAGTACACATAGAACCAAACCTACCCATCTGCCTTGTAAACCAGGATGTCAGGGCTAGACCAGGGCTAGACTCCAGCTGATTTTCTACTGGGAGCTGCTGCATGGCCAGCTGGGCTTCTCCCAATAGCAGAGGAAGCAGTTGAACAGCCCAGAGGCTCCGGCCACGTCTCCACTACTGTGGCAAGGCCAAAGGGCTCAATGAAAGCCTCTGGTTAACCTGGGGTCATCTTTATGAGTGTACCAGGTGCCCCAGGTGAGTCAGGGCTGACTGGAATACTGGCGGGCTGCAGCAGGCCCTGTTGGAGGCAGGCATAAGAGAGAGCACTGGTCTGTTTTATGTTTCTTTGGAAAAACATGTTCCACAGAAAAACACTTCTCAGTATAATATTTTAAAAGAAACAGAACTATTGCTTTAACACACACACACACACACAAGCAAGACACTGTCAAATTAGGTTGCTCTGTTCAGCACCACCTGCTCTCGATGCTCAGAACATCTCCCTGCAGGACAAAACCTGTAAATAGGAGCAATAGGAGCAACATGTAAATAGGAGACTCCACCCTTCATTCACAAGCAGCACTCCACACACCCAGTTAGGATGGTTAGGATATTGTTGATTATCATCATCATGAAAATAACTTTAGTGTGTCTGATCATTAGCTATAGACTACACTAATAAACTTTATTTTCTTACAGAATGTTACAGCCTGTAACATCGTACCGCCTGAGAAACATGCTGTAAGTTATGGTTTATTTACTTTCTGTTGATTGTTCTTCATTCAATTCAATTAAATTCCATTTCATTTGTGTAGCACTTTTAACAATGGACATTGTCACAAAGCAGCTCTATAGGAATAAATACATTCAAATGAAATTAAATCAAAATAAATTGTAGATGTATGAATTTATCCCTAATGAGCAAGCCACAGGCGATGGTGGTGAGGAAAAACTCCCTGAGATGATATGAAGAAGAAACCTTGAGAGGAACCAGACTCAAAAGGGAACCCATCCTCATCTGGGTGCTAACGGATCGTGCGATTATAAATAAATCCCTTCTATAACTGTGTACTACATGGACAAATAGCGCAATTGTACAGCCAGTAAATTTATTACAGTTTTCACATGAAGTCCAGTTTGTTGAATCTATCCACTGTCCACTGATGGAGTCCTGATTACAAAACTGCTCATGGCAACCGCAGCCCCAAAGCCACCACAGCAATCGCAGTCCCAAGCCATCACATTACAACTCTCCATATGAGATACCCAAGCCATCTCCATGGCCCCCAAGCAGCACCATCCAGAGCAACCCCAATGATCTTCAGGCCGTCCATATGGGGCCCCAGCGGCAGCGAGCAATCTCCAGCCGATGAGAACTCCAACCAGAAGTAGGGAATCAGGATGGATCAGGCAGGTCCAGAGAACAGAAGGGGTCAGGATCACTGGCATCTCAGGAGTAGCATGTGTAGCTCGACAGAGAGAGAGAGAGAGAGAGAGAGAGAGGGAGGGGGAGAGATTGTTAGCTATGCTTTTGTTCCGTAATGGTTAAGGACAGAGTACTTTGTTTGCAGAGTGCAAGCAGGGACTCTGTAAAGACTAGCTGTGACAGCATAACTAAAAGGGAGAATCAGTAGGTAACACAGACATGAGGGCACTCTGGGACATAAAGAGGCCAGCAACTCCACCATCAACAAACACTGAACTGAACTTCACGGCACTGAACTCCTGTGTGCCTTTACTGTAATTCTGTATGAAAGGAAACTCTCAGGCACACATAACTGTTTCACAGGGACTTGTACTGAGGACATGCCACATAAGTGGATTAAAGTGTGTGTGATTGTTGATATTGGAGTCAAATGCAAGTGCAGGCAATTTATTGAAGGAAACAGAATAGAAACAAACAATCTAGAATCATGGACATGTCCAAACATGAGCTAGGAAAACGAGACATGGATCATACACATACTACAGGTATTACACTATCAAGAAAACAACGGAAATGAAGAACCTTTATAGGGGTGCTAATTACAGGAAAGACGAAACAGGCATAAGGTGTAAGTTCAGGGCACATGGAGTCATGTGATTTGCAGGGGTCCTTGTTGCTGGCCAAAACCAGCAATGATGTAACAGATATAGTTTCTGTAAGCATTTTTAACATTTATGGAAGGAGTCTCCAGTGTCAGCCCTTTCTAACAGTCAGAGGTAAAGCTGTAACTTAAAGTTTTTTCTTCAGAACAGAGGAGTTTGCAACTCCCCTTTATCACCCTGTCACTGATTACTTAATTCAGTACTTTGTAGACGCTTCGTTTGCAGCAGATCCAGCTTTGAGTCTTCTTGAGTAAGTCTCTACAGGCTTTACACACCTGGATGTGTGCAGTTTCTCCCATTCTTCCTGGAAGATCCTCTCAAGCTCAGTCAGAATGAATGTGGAATGTCATGTCTATGAACTGCCACCACCATATTTCACTGTAGGGATGGTATTAGGCAGTTTATGAGCTTAACCTGGTTTTTCACCAGACATAGAGTTTGGAATTCAGTGCAACAAGTTTAATGTTTGTCTAACCAGAACAAAGAATCTTTTCCTTATAGTCTCGGAGTCATATAAGTGCCTACTATATGCCTTTTACTCAGGAATGCCGTCTATCCACACTACCTTATAGGTCTGATTGATGGAGTATTTTGGAGAAGGTTGTCCTTCTGGCAGGTTCTCCTATCTCTGTGGAGAACTCCTGAAGTTTTTTTAGAGTGGCCATTGGGTTCCTGATCACCTTCCTGACCAAGACCCTTCTAAGTTACTGAGTTTGGCTGGACAGCCAGGATTAGGAAGAGCCCTGGTGGCTCCAAACTTCTTTCATTTCACAAAATGGTTAAATGGTTTTATACCCTTGCCAAGATCAAAATGTCAACATACTTTGATCAGGGAGGTCTAAAGAGAGTTCCTTGGCCTGCATGGCTTGGTTTTTGGTCTGACATGCACTGTGAATTGTGGGACCTTATACACACACACTGGTGTGTCTTTCTAAATCATGTCTAATCAATTGAATTTGCCACAGGCGGACTCCAGTCAAGTTCTAGCGATATCTCAAGAGAATCATATCAATCAGGATGCACCTGAGCTCAGTCTGGAGTGGCTTTAGCCAAGGGTCTGAAAACTAAATGAGAGATTTCAGTTTTTGATTTTTAATAAATTAGCAAAATATTCTGAAACCATGTTTGGTCTTTATGGATTATAATGTGTACACTGATGGCCACAAAGTCAGTTTAATCCATTTTAAATTAAATCTATAATACAATAAATTATGCAAAACCTGACTATATAAATAACTGAAATGACCTGTGTTTCATCTGAGGAGATTTATGACAGTGATGTGATAAGATGTGACATCACATATCACATGATCTCATTTCACTATTCAGTAGAGCTAATTGAACATCCCTACACAGGAACAGGAGTTCTACCTTACTGCGATGTTTAGAATGGCTCTGTAAAACATGACGTTTTATTACTGTGGCATTGCTGACGCAGTGTTATTATGGGATGTCCTGCAGGACTGTCCATTTAAGCGGTGTGTGAACTTCATGTGTCATTCGTTCTCACTGGATCCCCGGTCTGCTGTCCAGTTTGAGCTGAGGATGCTCATCAGCTTCCCTAATAAACAACAATACACAGGGGTAATAACACACACACACACATATACACACACACACACACACACACACAAAACTGATCTTTTTCTGTCTGTCTCATGTTGTCCTGTTCTCTGCAGAAATTGTCTTTCAGTGAATTTAGGAAGGAAGATGATTTTTCTGTCTTTGCTCAGCTGGACTATGATAAAAAGCTTTATCATCAGATATCCAGTGAGGTGAGAACAGTAAAACACACACACACACACAGTGTTTGTGTATATCTTTGATCAGTTTCTTTTTTGTGTATTTTTAACTTCCAGCTGTTTTATTTTACAGAACGACACGAGCAGATTTCACCAGGCTAAGGTATGTTTTGTTTCCTGTCTCAACTGACTGTGTTCACGTGTTTACAATTTAAGAAAAATATATAGCTGTCAGTCAGCTATCAGTGGTGTAAGTGGTCAGTGGTGTAAATTGTCTGTGGTTTCAGTGATGTTGGTAGTGTCAGTGGTGGGTCACTTGTGCAAGTGGTGTCAGTTGTCAGTGATGATTGTATTGTCAGTGGTGAATTACTGTGCTCACATGTTTACAAGAAGTTACTGGACCTGGGAAAAGAGTGACAGAAAGATAGAAAAACAGGTAACTGTTGGTCAGGTGTCAGTGTGGTAAAGTGGTCAATGGTGTTGGTAGTGTTTGTGAAAGTCTTGAACAATGAAGACTACATGATGATCCAGTGTCCCACAAGAACGTGTCTGAGAGAACTTCTAAAGCCCAAAACAAGCACAGATTTTACTGGTGCTGTTAAAAAGTATCACAAACCTTATTACAGCATGGACATTGTTGTGCTTTTCACAGCATTTCTAAATGCCTGTTTGTGTGTGTGTGTGTGTGTGTGTGTTTGTGTGTGTGTCATTACAGATCAGTGTGAAAGCAGAGCTGGTCATTCCTCCTGATATGATTATGATCTGTGGAACAGGTGGAGGAGGTGGATTTCTCCTGCTCATCATCATCATCATAGTGCTGTTGAAGGTGAGAGCCAATCAGAGCTCAGCTGCAGTAATGGCTGTCAGTTGTAGGTAATATTCAGTACTCAGAACTTATAGTAGAGTAAAGCATAGTAGAGACCAGCAGGACTGGCTTTAACTTCAGGAATCTGTAGCTCAGATGAGGTAAAGCAGCAACAGATGAGCATTGATCAGTCCACAATACAGTACACACCAGCACTGACCAGTACACATCAATACACACCACACACCAGTACACACCAGCACACACCAATACACACCAATACACACCAGCACTGACCAGTACACACCAATACACACCACACACCAATACACACCACACATCAATACACACCACACACCAATACACTCCAGCAATGACCAGTACACTACAGTACACACCAATACACACCAGCACTGACCAGTACACACCAATACACACCAGCACTGACCAGTACACACCAATACACACCAGCACTGACGAGTACACACCAATACACACCAATACACACCACACACCAATACACACCAGCACTGACGAGTACACACCAATACACACCAATACACACCAATACACACCAGCACTGACCAGTACACACCAATACACACCACACACCAATACACACCAGCACTGACCAGTACACACCAGTACACACCAACACTGTGGTATGATAGGTGAAGAGTAAATTGTGTAAGTCTTAAAACACACTCGGTCAGAACATTTATCATCAATCTCCATCATGTGGTCATTTACCCTGAACTCTCTCCGAACTTTAACCTGTGTCCTCCTGTCTCTCTTACTCCATCTGTCTCACTCTTTCTGTCCTCCTGTCTCTCCCTGTCTCTCTTACTCCATCTGTCTCACTCTCTCTGTCCTCCTGTCTCTCCCTGTGTCTCTTGCTCCATCTGTCTCACGCTCTGTGTCCTCCTGTCTCTCTTACTCCATCTGTCTCACACTCTTTCTGTGACCTGCTCTCTCTCTGTTTGTCTATCTGTCTGTCTGTCTCTTTCTCAGTGTGGTTTCTTTAAGCGTACACGTCATGAATTGTGTGAAGGAGGGAATGAGAACAGTGCTGAAGAAGAAGATGAAGTGTGCAGTGCTGAAACAAATGGAAAGATGGAAGAATGTCCTTCCACATCTGAAGAGAAACCGTTCATCCCCGCTGGAGGAAACAATGTTGTGTCAGAAAATGGAGGGAGGGAGAATGGAGAAATGGAGAAAGGAGAAAGTGTGGAGTGAAAAGTCTTCACTGATTGAGCTACTGATTGTTTATTAGCATGATTCAACTTCTTTAGCTTAGCTACAGTCCCCTCTGAAAATATTGGAACAGCAAGGCCAATTCTTTCCTTTTTGTTATACACTGAAGACATTTGGGTTTGAGATCAAAATATATGAAGATATGAATATGAAGCGATAGATCAGAATTTCAGCTTTCATTTCCATCTACATTTACATCTAGATGTGTTAAACATCTTTTTGGTGGCAGACCACCCAATTTTTTGTGAACAAAAATATTGGACCATGTGACTGACAGGTGTTTCTTGTTGCCCTGTTAGATTGATCATTTAAACAATTAATAGCTCTGAATGTCTACTCTTGGTTTGAGCCCTGGGTTTCATCTGTGAAGACTGCATTTGTTGTTAAAAAGGATAAACCTACATGAAAACCAGAGAGCTGTCTATGGGAGAAAAGCAAGGCATTTTGAAGCTGAGAAAAGAGGGAAAATCTATCAGAGCCATTACACAAGCATTGGGCTTAGCCAAATACAACAATTAGGAATATCCTGAAAAAGAAAGAAACGTTTACAGTTACAGTTAGAAGCCCAGTAGACACCCTTATCCAGAGTGACAGTATAGTAAGAAAAACACAGACAACACAATATTTTTTTAAAATAAAGTACTAATTTATGTATTCCATGAACAGGTAGATCTTTAGTCATTGTTTGAAGTCTGCCAGTGACATCTAGGAGAAATTCATTCTACCACTGAGGTGCCAGAACAGAGAAGAGTCTTGATGACTGTAGAGTCTGAATAGAGCAGTGCTAGAGGATCAGATGGAGCGTGGTGCAGTGCGGGGTGTGATAAGTTCCTTGAGGTAAGTGGGTGCTGGTCCGTTTTTGGTTTTGTAGGCAAGCATCAGTGTTTTAAATCTTATGTAGCAGCTACAGGATGCCAGAGGAGGGAGCGTAGCAATGGGGTGGTGTGGGAGAACTTGGGGAAGTTGAGAACAAGTCATGAACAAAGCTCCATTCTGGATCAGTTGCAGAGGACGAATGGCGCTCAGAGGCAGAGCTGCCAGGGGCGAGTTGCAGTAGTCCAGTCTCGAAATGACAAGGGACTGAACAAGCACCTGAGTGGCCTGTGGGAATAGAAATGGACGAATCCTTCTGATGTTGTAAAGGAGAAATCAGCTTGAGCATGTCAGCTTAGCAGCGTGAAAGGAAAAAGACAGTTGATTGTCCATGGTTACCCCAAGGTGCGTGCAGTGACAGAAGGTGAGATCAGACCTGCAAACCACTCATCAGCAGTAAGAATCAGAAAACCAGATTGGAATTCCAGAGAATACGGAAATGAGCCACAAACGTTCTGGAACCAAGAATAACCTCTACCAAAGTGATGGAAAGGCCAAAGTGTGGAGAAAGAAAGAACCTGCTCATGATCCAAAACATACGAGCTCATGGGTGGAGCTTGGTGGAGGTAGTGTCATGGATTGGGCTGCTTCTGGAACAGACTTACTAATCTTTATTGATGATGGAACTCATGATGATAGCAGCAGAATGCAATGAAAAGAAGAGTGCAGCAGTTTGGTGATGTCATTGGGTCACTGGCTTAATGCAGTTATTGCAAGCAAGAGACATGCAACCAAATATTAAGTGTTATTTACTTTAATTTACTTTAGGACTATCTGTTCCTATATTTTTGCTCACAAATAATTGAGTGGTCTGCTACACAACTGCTACCCAGTGCTGTTCTAAGTTGTTTAACACGTCTAGATATAAATATGCGGAAATGAAAGCTGATATTCTGATCTATCGACTCACATTTATCTTTTGATCTCAAACCCAAATGTCTTCAGTGTAGAGCAAAAACAATAGAGTTGGCCTTGTGTTCCAGTACTTTCAGTGGGGACTGTATAATGCTGTATTTGTAACTCTGTGATTCATTTATCATTGCAGTATATTTACTTTTGTATAAGAGCTTATCAGCAAAAATATCTTATCTTTTATTCACTGCATCAATTAATTAATTGACTTAGGTATATTTACTCATCTATTATTCATATATATTTACTCACTCATCAGATGCAGTGAATGTGCAGTGTTTAAATTTACAATCCCAGAACTATGATGATGAATAGTCACTATATCAGAACTTCAGAACCTCAGAGGAGATATAATAATGTGTCTGTATGAGTGTTTTTATTGCGAGGGTTAGGAGGCTCCAATATGGTGGTTATCAGTGTTTTACAACAAAATATTAGAGAAAAACAAATTTTTGGATATAAGATTATTTCAGTTTAATAAAATTGTTTATAAAATAATAGAGTGTATATAGAGTGCTTATAAAATTATTTTAAGGAAACAAGGAAATTTTCTAATAGTGAAGAATTTGAATTATTTTAAAGTCTTTTAAACCTCTGACTGGGCAGATACAGAGAGTGACCACTAGATGGTGGTGGTCATCTAATTTTCCCAGACAGAAACTGCTGGAAGAAATTATTAACTCCTGTAAGTTAGATCAGAAAGTTGCAGTGCATCATGGGTAAAAGTTCATGTCACCTTGTCACCATGTCAACTTAATACTCAGACCACCAATTAAAGATACTGTAATAATAACCAGAAATACCATACTTATTACTTAAATAAAAACCTGGATAAAAGTTTACTAAATGTGCTTTTTTTGTTTTTGTTTTTTTTAAACATTCTTATGAGAAGTCAGGTGATGAGTAGAATGTTTTTTTTTTTCAGAATAAAACTTTATTATTAAAGTGTTCTCTGAAATGTATTAATGAAAGTTTATTCAGTGTGTAATAGGTGTTGAGTTAATGTCAGTCTGTTATACAGTTAATCCACAAACACAGAGAGAATGTCTCATTGGGTAAATTCACCTGATCCGAGTTCCCTGACTGATTTGCACCATAAATTCACACGATTGTTGCACATGCTCACATTTTTATTAGGTTTTACAGCGCTGCCTGATCTGTACCACATATTCACCACATTACAGCACATTTTCTGCAGCTACCAGTGAGAAGGTGGTAATATATCTCTTTATAAGTTCAGGGATTAGAAACATTATAGGGGAAAAAATTAATAAAATTTTTCATTGAACATGAACAAGTTCAGTCTAAATTGTTCCAGAGTAAAAATGTTAACTTAAAAAATGCTTAACCAGTTAATAAAATTATTTTTCCATTCCAGTGTCACTTTAAGAAAGTATAACATGAGCCTCATCACCTGACATCAGAGCCTGACCTCACTAATGCTCTTGTAGCTGAATGAACACAAATCCCCACAGCCACGCTCCAACATCTAGTGGAAAGCTTCCCAGAAGAGTGGAGCTCATTATAACAGCAAACACAGGGGAATAAATGTGAAATGAGATGTTGAACACAAACATCTGGCTGTGCAAGGTGGGGGTGCACATACTTTTGGCCCTATAGTGTAGATTGTATGGTTCATATGATGTAATTACACAATAAACATTTCGGAGAGCACTCACTTTAAAGAATACAAAATTTCAAATATTAAGTAAGGGCTAGACAGAAAATTCTCCTAAAATCTGAGCAGTGTTTTCAAGGATGCAAAGTGGAGGAAGTTTAGACCACCATACTCCATACTGTTCATAAAAAGACTTTAACATTATTCTATGTTGTGCTAAAAGTTCATGTTTCTCTGCTTCCTAACATGGAGGAGGACATGAAGGAAGGAAGCAAAGAGACACAAATAAGGAAAGGAAACAGTCTAGTATTCCTGCTAGAATGTCGGCCTTTTTAATGTGTTCTGATTTGATCTAACATGCCAGACCTTTTTTCTTTTAAAAATCATTTAACTTTCTCCTGATGAGGTGAAGAACCGTGTATTTTAATTTAATTCAATTCAATTTTATTTGTATAGCATTTTCACAAAGTGACATTGTCACAAAGCAGCTTTACAGAAATAAATACATTCAGGATATAAATTGTAAATGTATGAATTTATCCCTAGTGAGCAAGCCAGAGGCAATGGTGGTGAGGAAAAACACCCTGAGACGATATGAGGAAGAACATTTGAGAGGAAACAGACTCAAAAGGGAACCCATCCTCATCTGGGTGCTAATGGATAGTGCGATTATAATTCATTCCCTTCTATAACTGTGTACTACATGGACAAATAGTGCAGTTGTGTAACCAGGAAAATCATTACAGTTTTCACATGAAGTCTGGTTTGTTGAACCTATCCACTGTCCACTGATGGAGTCCTGAGTACAAAACTGCTCGCAGCAACCAAAGCCACCACAGCAATCGCAGTCCCAAGCCATCACAGTACAACTCTCCATATGAACTGTAGTCCAAAACCATCTCCAGGGTCTCCAAGCAGCACCATCCCCAGCAATCCCAGTGATCTTCAGGCCGTCCATGTGGGGCCACCCCCAGCAGCAGCAAGCGTTCTCCAAATGATGAGAACTCCAACCAGAAGTAGGACATCAGTTTGGATCAGGCAGAAGGGGTCAGGATCACTGGAATTTCAGGAGTAGCATGTGTAGCTCGACAGAGAGAGAGAGAGAGAGAAGGAGAGAGAAGGAGAGAGAGGGAGAGACAGAGAGATTATTAGGTAAGCTTTTGTCCCGTAATGGTTAAGGACAGTGTGCTTTGCATGCAGAGTGCAAGCAGGGACTCCGGCAAGACTAGCTATGACAGCATGACTAAAAGGGAGAGCCAGAAGGTAACACAGACATGAGGGCGTCCTGGGACATAAAGCAGCAGCCACTTCACCATCAACGAACCTGAGTGTACCTGAGTGGCCTTTGGAAGTTGCGAGTCTCACTACTTCACCTTGCAAGAGTGGTCGGAGTGCCTTACTGGATTTGTCGTAGTATGTCTTTTGACATTGCTGCTTCTTTGAGAGTTCATCCTTGACAGTGGTGTTATTTTTTGAGGCTGGCACAAGAACGGACTTGCTGATTGGTAGAGTTGTTCGAGTCTGCCTGGACATTAATCTCTCTGCAGGAGAACCCAGAGTCTGGTCACGTGAAATGTTGAGCAAGTTTTGGAACACATCCGATCCATCCCTCTTGGATTTCTCCATTAGCTGTTTTGCACTTCGCACTGCCCTCTCAGCTAGCCTGTTGGCTTGTGGATATTCTGGGCTACTGGTGATGTGTGTGAAATCCCAAGCTGCAGCAAATTCTTTAAACCGTTGACTTGTAAATTGGGTGCTATTGTCTGAAAGGACTTTGTGTGGACTGTCGTGAACAGAAAAGTGCCTTTTGAGTTTTGCGATCACTGTGCTGGAGGACAGGTTATGAAGCACATCGATTTTGAACCATCCCGAATACTGAGTCTACTAGTGCGAGGTAGTGTTGACCGTTCCACTCGAAGATATCTGTTGCCACAGTTGTCCATGGGAGATCTGGGATGTGATGTAAGTGAAGAGGCTCTTTTTGTTGGTGGGGCTTCAGAATGTTACAGATAGAGCACGACAGCACCTTATTTTCAATGTCTTTGGTAAGAGAAGGCCAGAACACAATGCCTCGTGCCCGGCGCTTGATTTGAGAATATTGCAAAGGCGTTGAAGAACTGGGTCCTGCGCAGTATGAGTTTGCAGCTCTTTCAGTCTGGAAGACGAGATGTGCCGGACTGACATGACTTCAAAGTCAGCTGGATCATCATAGAGTTCATTTGGACAGGCTCCAGGGGAACGTGACAGCGTGTCGGCAAGGTACATGTGTTTCCCTTTCTTGTATGTGATTGTGAAGTTGAATTTCTGCAATCTTAGCATCATGCGTTGCAGGCTTGCTGGAGCTTTGTAGATGGGCTTGTTGAGGATAGTTACTAGCGGCTGGTGGTCTGTTTCAATGTGAATTTGTTTACCATATATGTAGTCATTGAATTTGGTGCATGCAAATACCACCGCAAGAAGTTCTTTTTCGATCTGTGCATAGTGCACTTCTGTTTGAGTCAGTGTCCGTGAAGCGTATGCAACTAGAGCACCTTCCTGAAGGCATGCTGCTCCAAGGCCTAACTGGGAAGCATCGCAGGTGAGTGTGACAGGTTTTTGAACGTCATAGTATTTCAGGGTTGGTGGACTGGAAATCTTGTGCTTTAAATCGTCAAAAGCATCCTGATGTTGTTTACACCAGCACCATTCTGTGTTTTTGCAGGTCAACTCACGCAGGGGGGCGGACAGCTCACTGAGGTTCGGTATGAAGTTTCCTAAATAATTAGTCATACCCAGAAAGCGTTGCAGTGCAGTAACAAAATGTGACCCACGTAGCTCACCTCACTTAGACGGAATTTACACTTTTGAGGATTCAGTCTCAAGTTCACTTCACGGGCACGATCTAACATTCTCCTTAGATTTGCTTCATGTTCCTCGTCGCCATTTCCACCCACAATGATGTCATCCACTATGACTGCTCAAGGGTAACCAGCAAAGATCTGTTCCATAGCATGCTGAAAAACTTCGCTGGCTGAGTTAATGCCGAAGGGCATCCGAAGGAATCTGAATCTTCCAAACGGCATACTGAATGTTGTCAGTAGGGAAGACTTGTGGTCCAGTGAGATCTGCCAAAAGGAGCGCTTGGTATCTAGCACCAAGAATACTGTGGAATTTGGCATTTGCGCTGCCACTGTGTGCATGGGGTGATGTGGACGTTTTAGGAACTTATTCAGGTCTCTGGGATCAATACACAGTCTTATTTCATCTGAGTTTTTCTACGTGCTGGACGAACGACAGGTTGAGTTTCTTTGTCAAGTTTCATGCAGTATGTCACGGGAAGTCTCCCTATTTCATCTTGGAAAAGATCTGCATATTCTGTGTTGATCTGTTGAGCAAAACGTAATGTTTCTTTTAGACTGACCTGGTGTACTGCTTTATTGAGAGAAATGAGGCCCACCCGAAGACAGTCAAAGAGCCCAAGCAATGGCTGTACATCCCTTTGGACCACGTAGAACTGTAGAGTGTAGATCTGACCATTCAGATGGCAAGGTAACACAGTGGATCCAGCAGTTTGAATCTCCTCTCCACCATAAGCAACAAGCTTTACATGGCTTGACACCTGAAGATTCTCATCTTGCTTTACTTGTGCAAATGTCTGCAAGGACGTGATGTTGCATGACGCTCCTGTGTCAATCTTTAGTTCAGTTGTTTTCCCGTTGATTTGAACTGTGCAAGATATGGCAGTTTTCTTTGGCTGTTTTGAGTCAAGTTTGATCACATTTTGATGGTTTATAGCAACTCCATCTATAAAGAATGAGTCTTCACTGCTATTTGAGGCTTTGGCAACATCAATTTGATTCACAGTCTTTTTTTAGATTTCTTGTGTGATGAACTTTAGTTTATTTGCAGCATTTTTGGAAGTGGTTCCATTTGTTGTATCTGTGACATTGCTGGCCATATGCAAGACATCTCTCCCATTTGGCTTCATGGTTGCTTCCACAATTGCTGCAATTATCAATTTGCTGTGGGGCGAACTTGTCTAGCCTGGGTTTGGGAGTACAAAACGGCTTCCTTTTTACCGTTTGAACACTGTCCATATTTGGCCATGCCAAATAGATAACAAATAACAAATATGTGTAGATTTTGCCTTTGTGTTTTTGGTGTATTTGCTGGCTGACTAGGGTACATAGTGTGTAAATGTGTTCAGTAGTGTGGTAGTTGGGTAGAAAACCAATTTGACTCTTACTCAAGACATTGTGAAGGCCCGTATCTGGGCATTGAGAATACAACAGAAGGTTTTCCCTAGATTACTGTTCACACAGAGGCCTCTGTAATTATTGGGGTCATATTTGTCTTCACTTTTGTATAGTGGGTATATTAAACCCTTATTCCAGGTATCTGGAAAACAGCAAGCTTGCAGGACTAGATTGAACAGTTTTTGTAAGGTCTTCTGCATTACAGTTCGGCTGAGCTTCAGTCAAAATGAAAAATAATAAAAACGAAACACAGTTCCTTCAGGAAACTACTGTGCAGCCAGTATTAGACAATTAACAAGGACTAAAAGACAACAGTAAACACAGACAATAAATACAGACAATAGTACCATAACGTACACGAATCAAACAAAATTAAACAAGTCAGATAAATAGGAAATATATATAAAGTGTAGCAGAAGTGGGGAGATGGTGATATGTACAGCTAAAAAAAGGAAATTCCACAGTGGGGTAATGTATGAACATTGTATATGTACTAAGCGAATAAATATATATATACAGTTATTGCACATAGTCATGTAATAATAATATTGCACTTTTTGAGTGAGGAGAAGTAGCATTTCTGTTCTAATGTTGTCTAGGCCACATGCTTTTCTGGGTTTTAGCTTGTTAAGTACATCTATCAGTTCTGATGTAATAATGATGTAATCTGATGGTCTAAAGTGTTTTGATTATTTTGGAAGGTCAATTCCAGTTGGCTTAGCATTTTTTGTAGGTTTTTTCTGGTCAGGTCTGAGTGTTTCTGGAGTAATTTCTTTACATATGATTTGGAAACAGTTTTCCCATATTTCTCCATTTTTATGGGTATTTCCTGGTTCTGTTGTTTGTTTAGGTTGTTCCATTTTTCCCAGAGCTGATTATTGTTTATTAAATCTTCAATTTAGTTTTGGCCTTGTATGGGTCCCTGTGTTTCTGGTTGAAGAGCTATCAGTGTGGGTTTCTTTTCATTTTGCACTCTTCATCAAACCAGATTTCATCCCTAATTTTTTGTTTAGGTTTCTTGTTTGTATGGAGAAGGTTAGCTTTGATTGCACATTTTTGATAGATATCATTTATTTGTTCTACTGCAGTAATTAAATCAATTTTGTTATCCTTGAATTGTGTTAGATGGAATCTACTGATTAGGTTGCTGATCTCTTTGGAACTATTCGCACTAAGGAACTCAGATTCACTGTTGGAAGACAATTTATAGGTTTTGTTAAGTTTGAACAGATTGCTGGGCTCATGGTCTGTCCTGTGGAGTTGTAGTGCTTTCTTTGGATCACATTAATTTGACAGTGATCTGATAAGGAGGTGTGTGGTCTGACAGTGAATGCACGTATGGAGGAGGGGTCTAAGTCTGCAATGGCATAGTTGACTACACAGTCTATAGTGCCCTTACTGAGTTTTAGCCAGTCTGTGTGTCTCTCTCTCTCTCTCTCTCTCTCTGTATGTGTGTGTGTTTAGTCCAGAGGTAATTGGATGTCTGTTGGTTGTTCTGGAGGGGTGTTATGCATTATAATGTACATTGCGTTTCTCTGATTTTCTCAGCTTTATATATGTGATTAATTTGACTTATATTCTTCATTACAATAAAAACAGTAACACACTCAGTAACATAGTGATGTATATAAGTAACATATACTGGTAATATTATATACATGTTTATTCTTTTAAATCTTTAATACGAGATGTAGTATATATCCCTATATATTTACACTAGCAAGCGACAACTGAAGTGTTCAGTACACGCCCAGAAGTGAGAACAGTAGTGTTCAGTACAGGCCCAGAGGTGAGAACAGTAGTGGTCAGTACACGCCCAGAAGTGACAAACTGTCAGCAACACTGGCGAGACTTGTTAATGTGCTAGGGGGAATGTAGAGTTTTACAGTTTGTATGGAAATTAGAGATCTGATATAAAGTATTCTTTGCCTGTCTGGTATTGAAACTTTATGTTTTTACCTGACACACCACCATGATTTATTTGTAATGTCTGTGATTGTCTTGTCACATGGTGCCATTGTGTGTGTAACTTACACACAGGAGTTTCAGAGTCAGAGCAGCTTTATGTGTAACTTATACATAAAACTGATATGAGTGCATCACTTGTGAGAGTTCTCATATTATTAATATTAATATTATTATTAACAACAATAATGATGAAATGACTGCCTTACACATTCCAGATATTTGAGGTGAGCCAGATGTTGGTTATGGTGTGTAAAACGGAAATTTGTAAGCTCTGTGCTCTGTGATTGGTCAGGTGTGAACACGGAGTTGGTCAAGCTGGACCATTTGTGATTTCTTACAGAGCCAAATTTATTTATGTATGCACAGTGCTTACAAATTGCACTTCCTTTTTGACATTGTGATTGACAACACTACAGTCCAGTGAGAATGCGATGGACAGGTGTTCTGAGGACGTCAATCATTTTTACATGCGAAGAAGTTGTCGCATCAGTGAAATGTGATATAAGTGATTTATTCTTTTTTTGTGCCTATAAAACCAGAAAAATATATTTCACCATCTTTACAGCAGGTTTTCTGTTTTTATAGATGAAGTCTTTGTGATTTATAACGAGTTGGAATGCAAAAACAAGTTGGAGTTTTACCTCAGAGTTTAAAATTATACTGTACTGCGTACAAGCATTTAAAAGCACTGAATGCAATTTAGAGCCCATGACAGAGTGCTTAAAATGCCTGCAGTCATGTAGTAGAAGGGTCTGATTTTTGACCTTTACAGACAAATTTATAATTGGACTCATTTGCGATACTCGTTGAAGAGATATTTTTCCAGTCTTTTCTTTGCTAGTGTAGAGAATACTTTTTTAATTCTATAGGAAACTATACTTGAAGGTAAAAACCATCCAAAGGGTACACAAAGCCAAAGTGATTTGAAAGACTGTGCAATAGAGATATCAGTACTTTCAGGTAAGAAAAGCAAATTTCTTTATTTACATATTAGGTTACAGCACTCTTCTGAATATCCACATTATGCAACACAAGTTACAATTAAAGTTTGTCAGTTACTGGCTTTACAATAGAGATATCTGTATGAACTTCTGTATGAATTTTATACATGTGACAGTCAAATTAAACTGTTGTTCTTTTTGGATACCTTTAATTACTGTTTTGTTTTGTGCTGTTTTTGTGCTCTATTCTAAAACATTTTTTATTATTACTGTATCAATTTCGGGATTGATATTTAATGCACTGAATTTCTGAATGTCCTTTATGCATGGTTGATGAAACTTTCAAAGGGAGAGAAATATCAATCAGCTGCCTTCACACAAGAGCTTGAACATTTTGTGTGCTTGGGAAGATTTTAGGGTTTTCATAAGTAAATGTTGTGTTTTGTGTTTTCAAGCACACTGTTTTAACTGTTTGGATGATAGTAATTTAAAATAAAATAAGGTAGCTAAAGGCTTTGTAATGAATGGTTCATCACATTAATGAAAGGGGTGGGGTTTTGTGTCATGTTTTTTGTGCAGTGAAACTGGGTGTGAAGTACACAGTCTTAAAGTGATATTCTTGCCAGCTTACTTTCTGTAAGGTATTTTTAGCATTGATTATTCTAATAAATTTATTATTCTGGTTTTAAGGCACATGCTTATCAGTAATTTAAATTTGCAGTTCTAAAAAAAACCATCAAGTGCTCATGCCCATTTTATTCAAACTCGTGAGCTGGATTTCCTTCATTTATTAAATCTTTAACATAATTACTGTGAAATGAAGATTACAATATTGCAAAAGCACATAAACAACCCAACAAAATGACCCTAAAGACTCAACACAGGATTGAGTAGTGTTGTAAAGAGAGAGGGCAACTCATTTCTAGCAGCTTTTGTAAATACTCCCGTGAGTCTATTTGGTTACAATAATATGTTTCATCCAGGTCTGGTGTGTAGCTTTGAACATAATTAGTTTAACAATGTAGTGTTTTCAAATATACTGTCTAATTTAGTTTCAGACATAGCAAGTACTATATATGAAGGTTGTCCAATGGCAGGAAAAATATAACTAGTTTTAATTTTAAACACCCCACACCACCACCACCCACCTACCTCCCAAAATATTTGAATTAAGTATGTCAAAATATAGGCTATCAATTGTTACTGATCTTAATAAACCATGTTTGACCTTGAACATGTTTGACCTTGACCTTAAACCACTTTGGTTTATGTGTGTTGTAGGAAAGGGGTGTCCCTCTTAACCACAGTGGTTTCAGGCTGTCCTCATAAACACTATATACCTGTGTGTGTGTGTGTGTGTGTGTGTGTGTGTGTATGTATGTGTGTGTGTGTGTGTGTGTGTGTGTGTATGTATGTGTGTGTGTGTGTGTGTGTGTGTGTGTAATTATTGGTTAATTTTCAAGGTTTACTTAGAAGCAGTTAGATTTTTCACCACAGGGGTGTAGTGAGAATTTCGCTTCCTATTTTTGACTACTTGTCATTTTACACACACACACACGCACATGCATGCGCACGCACACACGCACACACACACACACAAACACACACACACACACACACACTTGTTCAGAGACAATGAAGAGAGAGAGACAGAGAGAGAGAGACAGAGAGAGAGATCAGTTGGTTCTACAGGTTCTGAAGGATGGCGTTGCTCTTCATGCTGCTCTGTGGTGAGAAGTTTTTTATTCTTCTTTAAAATTTATGGCTGTTTTTATTTTAATCTAAGTGTTCACTTTGCATATTTACTGTCTGAAATATTTAATCTCAGGTTCATCTAAATTTACACTTCCTGTTAATATCCTCATTACAGCTGTTTTCACTATCAAAGCTCCACACACACACACACACACACACACACACACACACACAGTAAATTAAAATAAATGTAAAATAAAAATCCTCAGGTTGAGGTTTAATTTTGCAATTTTTAAAAAAAATGACAGTTTGAGCAGTCAGCTGATGTGAAGGACATCAGCGAAACAAACTAAAAAAAAGTCTAGTGGCTTTATTGTCACTTCAACCTTATACAGCTAGTTAGTACAGAGTGAAACGAAACAACGTTCCTCCAGGACCAAGATGCTGCATAAAACAAAACACAGAACTACAGTTGACATTACAGTCATGTGAAAAAATTAGGACACTCCATTTCCATTTCTGATCTTGTTTTAATTTGTGCCTGTAGATGAAAGTGATGTAATTGCATGTAAACAACAAAAATCACTTTGTTTTCACTTATTAAACAAAAGAAATTAACAAAAATGAGTATTTCAACTGAGGAGAAAGTTAGGACACCCTATGCCCTAATAGCTAGTGTTTCCCCTTTGGCTGAAATAACCTCAGTGAGACGTTTCTTGTAGCCTTCTACTAGTTTCTGACATCGACTGGAAGAATGTTTCCCCACTCCTCAATGCAGAATTCTTTCAGATGTGTGATGTTTGAGGGGTTTCTCACACGCACAGTCCGTTTCAAATCCCCCCACAGGATCTCAATAGGATTTAGATCTGGGCTTTGATTTGGCCCTTCCAGAACTCTCCATTTTTTAACTTCTCAGTCAGTCCTTGGTGGATTTACTGGTATGTTACGGGTCATTGTGATGTTGCAGTTCCGCTTCAGCTTCAATTTTTTGACAGATGGTCTCACATGTTCCTCAAGCACCTTCTGACACAATGTAGAATTCATACTGGATTCTATGATGGTGAGCTGGCCAGATCCTGCTGCAGCAAAGCTTCCCCAAACCATAACACTTCCACCTCCATGTTTCACAGCTGGTATGAGGTTCTTTTGCTGAAATGCTGTATTTGGTTTACACCAAACACACCCTCTGTTATGATGTCCAAATGATTCAGTTTTAGACTCATCTGTCCAAAGCACATTATTCCAGAGGTCTTGGCCTTTGTCTATGTGTTCTTTGGCAAACTTCAGTCTTGCCCTCATGTTTTGCTTAGACAGCAAAGGTTTCCTCCTTGCACCCCTCCCATGATAATTAAAGTTGTGCAGTCTCTTTCTGACTGTAGATTCATGCACTTTGACATCAGCAGTAGCAGGAGCTTGCTGTAGGTCCTGTGATGATATTTAGGGTTTTTGGAGATTTCTTTAAGCATCTTGCAGTCTGCTCTTGGGGTGAATTTGCTTGGATGGCCTGACCTGGCCATGTTGGCAGTTGTTTTAAATGTTCTCCACTTGTAGATGATTTTCCGGACAGTGGAATGGCTGAATTCTTTTGAGATCTTTTTATATCCTTTACCAGACTCATAAGCATCAACAATCTTCTTTCTGAAGGCCTCAGAGAGCTCTTTGGAACTCACCATGGTGATACCTCTCACCTCAACAATTAAGAGCAAACCAAACTAAGTGTCTGAGGTGTAAATAAGGCAAACCTCCTTCAAAATGCTCTGTAATGATGTTCTAATAATTTGCACCTGATGTGATACACCTGTAGGTATTTTTAGCCATTTTAAGTACAAATAAATGTTAAAACAAACACAGGCTTTCATGGGGTGTCTTAATTTTTTCACATGACTGTATATTTACATAAAGTGCACAGTGCAAACATGTGCAGTCAGCACAAGACAGTACAAAACCTATCAAAACAAGACAATGGGCACGGTGAGTTACAGTGCAGCGACGACTAGCACACAGTACTAATAAAAAAAATGAGTCTTATGACAATAGTGCAAAAGATTGACAAAATAAGTTGCTGAATGTGAGAGTAGCAGCCAGGTGGAGAGTCTAAATATACAGTATATAATAAATATTTATAGCAGCAGAAAATTGAATTCAGGCATGTGCAAAAATTGCGAAGAAGATGGGGTGATGCTCAGTTGAGTGTGTGTGTTTTGTCAGTCCAGTCTCAGTGTTGAGGAGTCTGATGGTTTGGGGGAAGAAACTGTTGCACAGTCTGGCAAGCAGGACAGCAGGAGGGTGAAGAGTGTGTGAGAGGGGTGTTTGGGGTCGTCCACAATGCTGGTGGCTTTGCGGATGCAGCATGTGGTGTAAATGTCCGTGATGGAGGGAAGAGAGACCCCGATGATCTTCTCAGCTGTCCTCACTATCCGCTGCAGGGTCTTGCGATCCAAGACGGTGCAATTCCCAAACCAGGCAGTGATACAGCTGCTCAGGATGCTCTCGATAGTCATTCTGTAGAACATGGTGAGGATGGGGGGTGAGAGATGGGCTTTCCTCAGCCTTCACAGAAAGTACAGGCGCTACTGGGCTTTCTTCGTTACAGAACTGGTGTTGAGGGACCAGGTGAGGTTCTCTGCCAGGTGAACACCAAGAAATTTGGTGTTCTTGACGATCTCCACGGAGGAGCCACCGATGTTCAGCGGAGAGTGGTCTCTCTGTGCTCTTCTGAAGTCAACAACCATCTCTTTAGTTTCGTCCATGTTTAGAGACAGATTGTTGGTTCTGCACCAGTCCGTTAACCGCTGCATCTGCTCTCTGTATGCTGACTCGTCGTTCTTGCTGATGAGACCCACCACGGTCGTGTCATCGGCGAACTTGATGATGTGATTCGAGCTGTGCATTGCTACACAGTCGTGAGTCAGCAGGGTGAACAGCAATGGACTGAGCACACAGCCCTTTGGGGCCCCAGTGTTCAGTGTGGTGGTGTTGGAGATGCTATTCTCGATCCGGACTGACTGAGGTTTCCCAGTCAGGAAGTCCAGGATCCAGTTGCAGAGGGAGGTGTTCAGGCCCAGTAGGTTCAGCTTTCTAATCAGGTGCTGAGGAATGATTTTGTTGAATGCTGAACTAAAATCTATGAACAGCACTCGAACATATGTGTCTTTGTTGTCCAGGTGGGTGAGGGCCAGATGGAGGGTGGTGGTGATGGCATCATCTGTTGAGCGGGTGGGGGCGGTAAGCGAATTGCAGGGGGTCCAGTGAGGGGGGCAGCAGGGTCTTGATGTGCCTCATGACGAGCCTCTCGAAGCACTTCATGATGATGGGTGTGAGTGCACCGGGACGGTAGTCGTTGAGGCAGGACACTGGAGAATTCTTCAGCACGGGGACGATGATGGTGACCTTTAAGGGCGTTGGAACGTTGGCACTGGTCAGGGAGGTGTTGAAGATGTTGAGGTGTTGTCCATGAAAACATCTGCCAGCTGGTCTGCACAGGAATGTTGTCAGGGCTAGCAGCCTTCCATGGGTTAACTCTGCTTAGAATATTCCTCACTTCAGCTGTGGTTAGGCACAACACCTGGTCATTGGGAGGAGGGGTGGTCTTCCTTGCCGTCACACCATTCTGTGCCTCAAACCGAGCGTAAAAGTTGTTCAGCGCATCTGGGAGGGAGGCAAGTGATGTTGTTCTGTAGTTGGTGATGTTCTGGATGCCCTGCCACATGCGCTGCGTGTCTCTGCTGGCCTTGAAGTGGTTGTGGATTCTCTGAGCGTGTGTGCGATTTGCTTTTTCTTATTCTGAAATAAGAAAAGAAAAAAACAGAAAGCAGCATTGTTCCTTTGGTCTGTACCCCTCCCATTCGATGAGGTACTCAAGCTGGCCCTTTCTGCAAAGGGAGTTCAGGATGGTTTTGACCAGGTAGGCCAGTCTTACCTCGGGATTCCAGCAGATCAGTGAGGAAATTAATCGCTAGGTGTGAACAGGACAGTTGGGGTTTGGGCAGTGGTAGGAGTTTACTGGCAGGCAGGGTTCTGGGCACTTTGGTTTGGATGCAGGCAGAACAGGAAGACATGGCCCAGTGCATGTCTGTGAACATATTTGGCCACTAATACTTGTCCCGCAGTAGATGGTAGGTGCACAGGGTTCCCGGGTAGCCGGTAGCAATGGAGGCGTAGGTCCAGTTAATGAGTTTGGTTCTCAGGTGGTTAGGGACAAAAAGCTTTTTCAGAGTGCAGGATTAATTTGCTTCTGAGGGGAGCCTAAGATGGCAAAGAAGAGAGACCAGCGGACTTGCCAGGCGATTTGAGGCACATGGCAGACCTGAGGTATTCTAGGTTCTTATGGTAAGTATACAGTACTCTGCAAAAGTCTTAGGCACATGCAAAGAAATGCTGTAGAGCAAAAATACCTTCAAAACAAATTAAACTAAATGTTTCTACATGTTTCTACATTTATTAAATCCTATAAAGAGCAGTAAACAGTAATAAATGAAACAAAGTCAACATTTGGTGTGATGATCCTTAGCTTTAAAAAAAAACAGTAGTCTCAGGTGCAGTGTGTGCAGTTTTATAAGGAAATGAGCTATAAGTGTTACTGAGCATCTTGCAGAAGCAGCCACGGTTCTTCTATTCACTATTTGTCCTTTTAGTACACAATAATAGAAGGGATTTATTTATAATCGCACATCTGTTGCACCCAGATGATATCCTCAAGACATCATCTATCAGGCATCAGAATATTGAGGGGGCGCTAGAGAGCCCATATAGCATCATGCAGTACTCACAGTGGCCAGAGGTGGTGCTAAAAGCTGTTATTCCATTTGTCCCCCTCATGATTGCGCACCAGGTTGTAAGCACTGTGGAGGTCTAGTTCGGTAAACAACTGGGCTGATTGAAGCTGCTCCAGGGCAGCAAGGATTAAGGGCAGAGGATACCGGTATTTAACTGTGCACTGGTTGAGCCCCGAGTAGTCAATACTGGGTCTGAGGCCCCCACTTTTTTCTCCACGGAGCAGAACCCAGTCGACATGGGGGATGTGGATGGTCTGAGGTAGCCTTGCTGGAACACCTCCTGAATGTACTCCTCCATCACCTGCTGCTCTGCCACAGATAGGGGATAGACTTGGCTGAGAGGGGGAGTGGTTCCAGAAAACAACTCGATGGCAAAATTGTAAGGATGATGTGGAGGTAGCCCGCTGGAATTAGTCTTGCTGAAGACCTCGCTCAGGTGCTGGTACTCGGGAGGTATGGTAAACAAGGCTTGGTTTTCAGGGCTTTCTATAGAAGTGGAGGCTATGGTGACCTCTGGAACATGGAGATAGTGGTTCAGACAGTAGGAGGACCAGCAGGTGAGTTGCTTTTCTGATGAGGAGGTTTGGGGATTGTGAAGCTCCATCCATGGGAGGCCCAGGGTTACGCAGGAATGCAGGCACTTGGAGAACCTCCCTCAAAGCGGGGTGTAGGACGGTTGTGGTCAAGTGTTCAAGATGGATGGCCAGGTTGAAGAGTCAGTC
Organism: Pangasianodon hypophthalmus; assembly: GCF_027358585.1. Classification (NCBI taxonomy): domain Eukaryota; kingdom Metazoa; phylum Chordata; class Actinopteri; order Siluriformes; family Pangasiidae; genus Pangasianodon; species Pangasianodon hypophthalmus. The sequence continues at coordinate 19,787,897 of NC_069735.1, read as the reverse complement.
GAAGGTGAGCTGCTCGTCACAGCACCTCTGTGAGGATTTTGGGGTTGAACACATGATGAAACAGCTCCGTGAACTGCTCAAAGGAGGACATAGGTTCGACTCCCCGCTCCTAATCTGCCAACGCCTATTTTGGCACTTTCCTGGTGACTAGACTCAGGAAGCACATGATCTTCTGTGGCTCTGACATCCCCTTGTGACTGGCAAAATACAGAGAACACTGAAGTAAAAACCTTTACACTGGGACTTGTTACCTGAAAACTTTTCCAGTGTGGGCATCAGAGGGCAGGCTGTGGAAGCTGGTGCATGGGGCGGCGTAGTCACAGTGATGGCTTGGGAGCGAATGTTAATTTTAGCGTGGAGATCCTCCAAATGTTACCACTGCTCTCCCATCAGCTGTCCTTGATGGCTCGCCGCCAGTCCAGATCTCCTGCTTCATACATGTTATCGGAGAAGGATTATGTCACATAATGGAGGCTGAGACAGATGCAATTGCACGAAAGACAGCTTTAATAAGAGTCTATGCAAACACTAGGCAAGGTCACAGTCAGAACCAGCTTAGGTCAGGCAAACTGCAAACAGGATAAACGAGGCTAGGCAAAACACAAAAATCAGGGAACAAAGTCAAGGTCAAATAAGGATATCAGTGGCAAAGATAAACAGGCTTGGTAACTTCAGAAACACAGGTAAGCTGTGTGTATACTTCAAAACTGGTGTGTGAATGAAAGTCTCTTTTAAAGGGTGAGAGTAATTGAGTAATTGAAATCAAGTGTGAATAATCAAAAGTCTGGTGACTGAGAATGAGGCAGTGTGTGTGTTCTGGGAAGTGAAATCCGGGCCGGCCATGTTTGTAGGCCACGGTGCATGTTGGGAACTGAAGTATGTTGTCTGGGTTGACCTGACTCTCAACCTTTATTTCCTACGTCAACAGCAGAATCTCTGTTTAAAAAAAAAAAACAAGAATTTAATAATAATAGTAATAATAATAATAATAATAATAATAATAATACATGTTTAGTCTTCATGTTAGGGCTCATTTCCTATAAAACTTTGTGGTTATTTAAAGAATAAACAGTTTGAGCTCTCAGAAGTCAGAAGTATTTCTGAGATAATAATAATAATAATAATAATAATAATAATAATAAACAGATTTCCTCTAAATTCAGTGATGTGGCTCATGTTAAAAAATTACTTAAACAATATTTTCCTAAATGTCTCTTTATATTTCTTACAGCAGGGTTTTACACAAATGTGGACTAATTGCTGTTTATGGTTATTGGAACATCATTTAGCTGTGTAAACTATTTCATCTTATTTGTTGCAGCAGCTAACAATTTGTTAACACAAACATATATCTTGAAAAAACAGTTTCTTGAACAGAGTTGTGATGTACTGTGGCAGGATATTTGTGTAGTGTACGTTAATATCACAAGTCTGTATGAAGAGAACAAAGTGAAATCAGCAGCTCCGCTCTTACCGTTTATTACAATCATCTATTCTTATGAGATACCAGTGATGCAACTGAATAACATTATTCCACACTTTATAACACCGTATAACATTATTCCACACTGTATAACACCGTATAACATTATTCCACACTGTATAACACCGTATAACATTATTCCACACTGTATAACACCGTATAACATTATTCCACACTATATAACACCGTATAACATTATTCCACACTGTATAACACCGTATAACATTATTCCACACTATATAACACCGTATAACATTATTCCACACTATATAACACCGTATAACATTATTCCACACTGTATAACACCGTATAACATTATTCCACACTGTATAACACCGTATAACATTATTCCACACTTTATAACACCGTATAACATTATTCCACACTGTATAACACCGAATAACATTATTCCACACTATATAACACCGTATAACATTATTCCACACTATATAACACTGTATAACATTATTCCACACTGTATAACACCGTATAACATTATTCCACACTATATAACACCGTATAACATTATTCCACACTGTATAACACCGTATAAAATTATTCCACTCTCTATCTTCTTCTTCTTCTTTCGGCTTTTCCCTTCAGGGGTCGTCACAGCGAATCATCACTCTCCACCTATCCCTATCTTCTGCATCCTCAACACTTGCACCCACTAACTTCATATCCTCATTTATTACCTCCATATACCTCCTCTTTGGCCTTCCTCTTTGCCTCCTGCCTGGCAGCTCCATGTCCAACATTCTCCTACCAATATACTCACTCTCCCTCCTCTGAACATGTCCAAACCATCTTAATCTGGCCTCCCTAACTTTGTCCCCCAAATGTCCAACATGAGCTGTTCCCCTGATGCACTCGTTCCTAATCCTGTCCAACCTTGTCACTCCCAAAGAGAACCTCAACATCTTCAGCTCTGCTACCTCTAGCTCTGACTCCTGTCTATTCCTCACAGGCACTGTCTCTAAACCATACAGCATGGCCGGTCTCACCACTGTCAATTATTCCACACTATATAACACTGTATAACATTATTTCATACTGTCTCTCTCTCAGCTGTCTCACTCTCTGATGGGTTTAACATTGATGTATTGAACCCAGAGCAATTCATAGGAAATAAAGAGGACTTTTTTGGATACAGACTGCTGCAATATCAGTCTGACAAGATGAAACAGTGAGTATTTACTTTATTTATTTATGTCGCTAAGTTCACTTTTTCTAAACCTGTCTCAATCTCACAATGAATAAGAGAACTGTGCCTCAAACACTCTGCACTTCCCCACGTCTTCCTGCAGTCTGTATATTGTAAATACATGATCACTGCTGGTTTTAAAGATTTGGCAAAGATATAAATCAGCATGAGTTAGAAAACCTGCGTGTGATAACAGATATGGAGGGATTACCTGTATTCCAGTTGATGATGATGATGATGATGGTGATGATGTGAGGTACAGGAGCAGATCCCACTGACAGCAGATATGATAAGGTGTTAAACTGAATGTTTACACATCAGCGGATGAAGACGACCAAAACGTATTACTGAGCAGCTGTGTGTTACTCTGACTGCATGAGTGTTCAGTACTCAAGCGTGTGTGTGTGTGTGTGTGTGTGTGTGTCCTGTTAGTATGAGTTCATGGTGCTGAATGCTGTTAATGTGAATTTAAACAGAGTAATCTGCTGTGTTTGGGATCAAGTCTCTCAGCTAAAAGTGTTTAGACCATGTGACTGCCTCCATGTCTGTCTATCTGTCTGTCCATCCATCCAGTGATGTGATACACGACCTCTAAAGCAGGAACAATGTGGCTTTTATATTTCTGTCAGCTACATGGAGGGCGAGACGATGAGCTGCTGAAAATCATATTGTTGTGTTTGTGTGTTGTTGTGTTGTTGTTTGTTAGAATTATCGTCAGCGCTCCATTAAGCGCAAACAGATCAGGAGCGATTTTTAAATGCACAGTGGAGAAGGGAAACTGCAGCCATTTGTATCAGCCAGGTAGGTACACACACACACACACACACACACACACACACACACACACACACACACGCTCCTAATCAAGTTGTACTGGTCCTCAGACTTGAAGGCGATCAGGTTCTTTGGGATGTCGATGGCAGTGAGGACGTCTCCATCAGCCACGCTCACTGTGAGTTTAACACTTTATCACTTTAACAGTTTAACATGTTAACATTTCTTCACTTTAACACTTTTCACTTTATCACTTTATCAGTTTAACAGATTAACACTTTAACAAATTAACAACTTAACATTTTAAGACTTTGACTGTTTATCACTTTAACACTCAGTTATTTACAGGTTAACACTAACAGTTGAACATTATCACTATCACTTTAATATTTTAACACTTTAACAGGTTTACAATTTAACACTAACACTTTATTCAATACAATTCAATTCAATTTTATTTGTATAGTGCTTTTAACAATGGATACTGTCTCAAAGCAGCTTTACAGAAATATATAAATTCCTGTGTGGCACTTTTCTGGGTTGGGAAATGAGGATACGAGAGGCTTGGGACAGCTCAAAAAGTCTCTTTATTGGCCATTAATACTTAGCTTGCTTTTCAGTGGTTTTATTATAATCAACGCGCGCACACACACACACACACACACACACTCACACGGCTCAGTGCAGCTCAGCTCTCGCTCTCTCGAGGCTCTCATTTCTCCCCTCCACTCACTGAAACACAGAACATTAATTAGCCAGATTCCGCGCAGGTGTGCAATCATTACCACTCACCTTCTCCGGCCCCGCCCCATTCACAAACCGGCACTCAACCAGGCCCCTGCTTCCACATCAGGATATAAATTTTAAATTTATTTTTTATCCCTAACGAGCAAGCCAGAGGCAATGGTGGTGAAAAACTCCTTGAGATGACATGAGGAAGAAACCTTGAGAGGAACCTGACTCAAAAGAGAACCCATCTCAGGGAGTCACCATTTACATCTACAAACTGATTACGATCAGTCAAATAAGGAAAGGGCCGTTCCCTTAACGCCTACAACATTTTCTACTCTATCAAAGAGAATAATATGATCAGCGGTGTCAAAAGCTGCACTTTATTACTTTAACGTTTTAACAGTTTAACAATTTAACACTATCACTAACACTTTTACAATTTTACACTTTAACATTTGAAGAGTTTAACACTTTAACAGTTTAACACTTTAACAATTTTTGCTTGTGAAGGTTCCTTCTCCCAACTTTCCAAAATGACATCTAAAACGCCATGGGGCTTATGCCTGTACAGTAATTAAAATGGGGAAAACCCCTGGAGGCTTTCAGGACCACTCAAATCATATTTTTAAGTGTTTGAATAAACCCTTTGACCAGCATTATCTTGGTAAGTGCGAGAGTGGCTGCTGGCATGGAGTACTGGCAGGCTGCAACAGACTCTGGAAATGTCTGTAAGACTTTAGATTGTGTTGCCACCAGGGCCTTGAAGTGCCAGGTCTGCTCTGTGCAAAGGTTGAGGATGGCCTGCTGCTGGACCTGGTATAGGGACTTGTTAATCTTGACTAGTGGTAAAGTCTCAATGACACCCTGGTCGCCATTAGGAGTATGAGGTTTCAGGAGGCAGGTGTAAGAGAGTATGATGTTTGATTATTTTGGTGTTATTCTTGCATACTTGCAGACCCACACAGACTCAATAGAACACTCTCAGGGAAAATCACTTTGCTTTGCTCTCTGCCACTCTTTTTCTCTGCTTTGCATTCAGCATTCATTGCACAGCACACATGTTAAAAATAGAGAGTCATTTATTTGGGTAGTTAATCCATTTTTTTAATTTTGGTTTTGTCCTTGAGACTTTGTATGTTGACTGCCTGACTGACGCATGTTTTTTTCACCTTGCTTTTGATTATTGTTTTGGATGTGTTACGTTGTTACAATGAAGTCTTCCTCAATTTGCATCTGCCTCTGGTGCCTGACAGAAGACGTCACTGCAACAAGTTTGCAACATGCATGCATGACAGGAAATAGGTGCTAGAGGCTCAGGACCACCTCGTAGGGGAGCAACAACTACAGTTACTGATGATTGATGCTAAGCTTAAGCAGCCAACTAGCATGCTACAACACAGCTAAATCAACTGGCAGCACCTGCCCTCCATGTTCCCTCTTTTAAGTGCCCACCCAGACAAATAAGCTGGGGATCCAAGTAAATGTGAAGGCTTTCTGTTTTCAGGATGGCATTTCCAAGCAGAACAAGATGACTCAATTTATCATCCTCCTGACAGAAAAAGCATCCACATCTGCTCTTGAGAATATATCATTCCTTACCTACCAATGCTAAATAGCCCATTATTCCTAGACTCCCATTGATGCAAAGACACAACCCTCATACATCCTGGACAGATAAGGAAATTCTCTCTTAGTCGTCTCAGTGTTATTCCACTGGCGTCTAAGTGCCCAGTGTCACCATTATAACCACGTCCTGAAAGTCCTGAAACAGATTTCAAATTTGAATTTCCCTCCTTTCATCAGGACTTCAAGGAGTTCAGCAAGGCCAAGGTGAATGGTCTACCACCTCATAGACCATTTGATGGCACCATTGAGCTCCTTGCAGGTGCCACACCACACAGAAACCATATACATCTACTGTCAGCCACAGAAAACAATGTCATTGTAAAATATTTTGAGGACACACTAAAACAACAAGACATCAGGATCAGCAAAGGGGATGAGTGGAAAACGGCCTTTAGAACCACCTCTGGTGACTTTGAATATTGTATCATGCCATGTGGGCTCTGTTGCATAGCATCAGTTCAATGCTTCATTAACCTAATGCAACCCAAACCTCATTCCTTGGATATACTATTAAACAGAATGGAGTAATGGTGAATTAAACAAAGTTCTCTGCTATCCAAGAATGTTCTGCTACAATTACTACAGTTAAGGAACTGCAAAGACTCTATTCTATTTCATAGATTCAAATTTCTACAGGAGATTCATCAGAGGATTTAGTTCAATCACTGCTCCCCTCATGTCCCTCTTAAAGAAGGGTCCTATAGAAAGAACGGTATTCTTTTGTAAAAATGAAAGCAAAATATCAATGTTTTAAGTGTAATTTTTGTTTTTCATTTTGTTGGTGATATAGAGTTGCAGTCCGAGTTTCACTCATGAGTGTGATGGAAACTCATATCTGAATGGAATCTGTTACCAGTTCAACAGCAAGCTGAACACCGTCACCAACATCGCCGCTTTCCAAGGTATGACTGTTCTTCACTCTCACCATCAACATGTTCAGGGTGAATCAGTGATAACTCTGTAGTTTAAACTGTTACACCATGAGACATAAACAATGTTAAACCCTGAGACATGAACACTGTTAAACCCTGAGAGATAAATGCTATTAAACTCCGAGATATATGTATGTACATACAGTACTGTGCAAAAGTCTTAGGCAAATGCAAAGAAATGCTGTAGAGCAAAGATGCCTTCAAAAATAATGAAATTAAATGTTTCTACATTAAAAAAATCCTATAAAGAGCAGTAAACAGTAATAAATGAAACAAAGTCAATATTTAATGTGATGATCCTTCACTTTAAATAAATAAACCAGTATCTCAGGTGCAGTGTGTGCAGTTTTATAAGGAAATGACCTGTAAGTGTTACTGAGCATCTTGCAGAAGCAGCCACAGTTCTTCTGGAGACTTTGACTGTCGACTCGCTTCTTATTACTGCAGCGAAACCCAGCAGCCTTCATTATGTTTTTATCTGAAAAGTGTCTCTTATGGAATCTGCTGCGTTCCCTCGGGGAACCATGGTTACATGCGTAACCTAGAGACGTTCCCCTTCAGGAACTCGAGCTGCGTCGAAATGCTATGGGAACGAGTATGCCCACCCCGCCAGACTTACAAATCCCTGCCTAGTGTGGAAAAGGCACAGCTAGGGCAAGAGTACAGAAGAGCTGGTAGTGGCTCACATATCCAGGCCATAAAACCTGGCAAACGTCAGGGGCGTGGACCAACCCGCAGCATCGCAGATGTCCTGCATGGAAACACCTGCCAAAAAGGCCCTAGAGGCCGCCACGCTTCTCGTGGAGTGAGCCTTGACCCCCAAGGGCGAGGGGAAACCAGAGGACTCGTAGGCCAAATGGCATCCACGATCCACCGTCTGCTTAGTAGCCGGAAGACCCCTCTTAGGGTGACCAAAGCACACAAACAATTGGTCTGCCCTTCTCCACAGGGCAGCTCTGTGGACATACGCATCCAGTGCTCGCACTGGGCACATACAATTAAGCCTCCGATGGTCGGGCTCCCAAATGGGAGGAGGACAGAAGGCCTGCAGTACGACCGGCCGTGGTGTCGAGGAGGGAACTTTCGGTACATAACCCGCTCGAGCATATAGAAACGCTTTGGCCAGACTGGGTGCAAAGTCTAAATAAGAGGGGGCCACTGAGAGGGCCTGAAGATCCCCAACTCTCTTAAGAGAGGAAATAGCCAAAACAAAGGCAGTCTTTAAGGTCAAAAGACGGTCAGAAATCTCCTCTATAGGCTCGAAGGGGGGTTTACAGAGAGCCTCTAACACCACGGCCAGGTCCCACAGAGGGACACGGGATTGCACCGGAGGCCTGAGCCTCAGCGCACCGTGGAGGAAACGTGTAACCAGGGGGTGTCTGCCCACAGACTGACCACCGAGAGGGGCGTGGTAGGCCGCAATGGCCGCCACGTAAACCTTCAGGGGGGAGTGGGTCAACCCTGCAGAGAAACGGGCCTGCAGAAGCTCCAGCACTGTACCAATTGGGCAGTTAACTGGGTCAAGCCGGTGGTCTCCGCACCAGGAAGTGAAAAGTTTCCACTTCAAGGCGTACAGTTTCCTCGTTGAGGGAGCTCTGGATTGGAGAATGGTCTCAACAACCTCGGCTGAGAGACCGGAAGCTATGAGTTGTTCCCCCTCAGAGGCCACACCCACAGCTTCCACAACTCGGGGCAGGGGTGGAAGATGGCACCCCCTGCCTGTGAGAGGAGATCCCTCCTGATGGGAATCTCCCATGGAGAGCCGTTGAGAAGGGAAATCAGGTCCAAGAACCATACTCGGCCTGGCCAGAACAGGGCTACTAGCAACAGATGGACACCGTCCCGGCGCACTCTCTCCAGAACAGGGGGAAAGGCATACAAACGCGGCCTTGGCCACATCTGTACCATAGCATCCAGTCTGAGAGGAGCTGGATGAGTCAGAGAGAACCAGAGGGGACAGTGCGATGTCTCTTGAGTCGCAAACAGATCCACCTGAGCCCGGCCAAACACTCTCCATATCTGCTCCACCACCTCGGGGTGGAGCCTCCATTCCCCGGGCACTGGTCCCTGCCTCGACAGGGCGTCTGTTCCCATATTGAGATGGCCGGGTATGTAAACCGCTCTCAGAGAGAGGAGTTTCGCCTGGGACCACACAAGGATCTGAAGCGCCAGCCTGTAAAGGGGGCACGAAAGCAGACCTCCCTGGTGGTTGATATAAGAGACCACTGCCGTGTTGTCGGTGAAGGGTTTCAATGCTAGAAACACAGCCAGCATCTCCAGGCAGTTGATGTGCCAGGTGAGATGGCGGCCACTCATGACCACTCCCCATCCGGTGAGAGATGCATCTGTTGCTAGCGTTACGCGACGACAAGGAGCTCCCAGCACCGGGCCCTGGGACAAGAACCAAGGTTCCCTCCACATGTCTAAGGCACGTAGGCACCGCCGCGTGACCTTGATCACGCGGAGTGGGTTTCCCCTCAGGGAGAACCCCCTGGTCTTGAGCCACCACTGTAGGGGTCTCATGTACAGCAGGCCAAAAGGTATCACGTTGGACGCAGCTGCCATCAGACCCAGCAGTTTCTGGAACTGCTTCACAGTGAGTGACCGGCCTTCTCTCACTCTCGCGACTGCAGTGAGGATCGACTCGATCCGAGCAGGAGACAGACGTGCCTGCATCGTGGTTGAATCCCACACCACGCCCAGATAAGTGATTCTCTGTACTGGAGAAAGCACACTTTTCTCGGCATTCAGTCTTAACCCCAGCTCTTTCATGTGGGTGATGCCGCCACCTGCTCCGATCGAGCTAATATCAACCAATCGTCGATATAGTTCAGTATGCGGATGCCCTGGAGTCACATAGGAGCCAGAGCAGCATCCACACACTTTGTGAAGGTGCGGGGTGAGAGTGCTAGGCCGAATGGAAGAACCCGATATTGGTAAGCTTTGCCCCCGAAAGCAAACCTCAGGAACTTCCTGTGTTGGGGAAGGATGGAGATATGGAAATATGCGTCTTTTAGATCGATCGTGACAAACCAGTCCTCGGAGCTGATCTGAGACACGACTTGTTTGATCGTGAGCATCTTGAACTTCAGTCGTGCGACTGAGCAGTTCAAATGCCGCAGATCCAAGATGGGACGCAGCCCCCCACCCTTCTTGGGAACGATGAAGTACCGGCTGTAGAACCCGGACTCTCTGTCGTGAGGAGGGACCACCTCGATGGCCTCCTTCCTCAGGAGAGTGTTCACCTCCTTCTCCATTACCAGAGCCTGCTCGGGACCCACCAGAGTGTGCAGAATCCCGCAAAAACGAGGCGGAGGAGAACCGAATAGGATTCGGTAGCCTTTCACTACAGTATGCATGACCCATTGGGACACATTTGGCAGAAGTTTCCACGCTGCCAAATAGCCTACTAAGGGAATCAGCCTCACGAGACTGACCTCTGGTGCAACAAGAGCAGCTAGCTCGGTGCCCTGAAGCGGTGAACCGGCAGGGAACGACCGAACTAGCCGCTCCTGAGACCTCCGAAGAGGCAGCAAGCCTCCCAGTACCGCTGAGAGAAGCGCTCGCCGGAGACCGCTGTGCCCTGAAGCACCATAGGTGGCAGGGTTGGCAGATCGACTTCCCGAGGGCACTGAGGTGAAACGGGTGCCGTATGATGAGGTGTACACAGGGTCAACCAAAGATGTCTCTCCACCGCCACCAGTGCTGCCATAGACCTGCCGATAACACGAGCGGTCTCCTTGGTGGCTCGGAGAGACAGATCAGCGGCCTGTCTGAGCTCAGTGACATGCTCAGACGTCATCTCCACGTCCTCATCTAGCTCTTTAAGCAGGTCAGCCTGGTATGCCTGCAGAACTGCCATGGTGTGCAAGCACGCACCAGCCTGACCTGCTGCCGAGTACCCTTTGCTGACCAGCACTGAGGTGTTCCTCAGGGGCCTGGAGGGCAGCGCCGGAGCCTTCAGTGACGATGCCGTGCCAGAGGATAGATAGCTAGCCAGCGTCTGTTCCACCAGAATCATCCAGCCCCGCCACATTGGCATAATAGGAAGAGGCGGGACTGAATAAACGGGCCGAAAAAGCCCCCCCCCATGACCTCGACACCTCGGTGTGGAGGTCGGGGAAAAAAGGCAGGCTCCGGCGTGGAGGTGGCGGTTTACTCCGCATAATTTACTCTTCTGCGGCTCAACCCGTGTCTCGGCGGGCCAGTCAATATTAAGCTTAGCGACGGCCTGCGAAACCACCTCCAGTAGCTCCTCATACTGGGGAGACTGCGGGGGAGAATCATAATCGGCGCCCTCCACGTCAACCTCCTCGGAGGAAGACAGGCGGAGCGCCGAGCCCACTCCCCGAGGGGAAGAAACCGCAGAGCGGGCTTCCGATCCCAGAGAGCGGACAATGAATCTGGTGGGCGAGGAAGGAGAAAGGGACTCGCCCATCTCCATTCCCTCTGCCAAATCCATCTGCGAACCCCACAAGCTTAACCGCCGCTCTGCCTCGGCAGAAGCGGGGCCGGCACCGCGAGGAATGCGAGTGAAGGCTCCCTCCTTCCGGGAGCGAAGCGCACGCAGTGGCAAACGCTTGCAATGCGAGCAGCCAGCTCCCTCGAGAGCCGACTCTGCATGCTCCGCTCCCAAGCAGACAACGCATAGGCTGTGTGTATCCCCGCACGTAATGTAGCGCGGGCAGGGAGGAACACACAGCCTAAAATGCTGTCCGCTCTCGCCCTTATGCTTAGTCTTATCTTTTGACTTGGGCATTGTTATCTCTCAGGACAAACAATACAAAATAGACAGACAATACAAAATAGACAGGCAATACACACAGAGCACTTGCTGAATGACAGAAAGCTGGCGCGGCGCCCACCGCTTGTGCTTTTAAGCTTCCGGGTCGCTACGTCACCCCGCCTGTGACGCCTCGCCCATTCATGGACTGATTGCACACGTGATTCAGAGCGTGGTCATGCTGAAGGCCCATAGCGTTTTGACGCAGCTTGAGTTCCTGAAGAGGAACTAATGTTCAGAATCTAAAAAGTTTTTTGTATTGAATCAATAATGTAGAAGTCATAAAATAAAAATCTATAACAAGGTTTGTACTAAAAAACAAATAGGGTGATTAAGACTTTTGCACAGTACTGTATATTTCTATACATATATATAGTTATTGTGCTGTTTCTTCACAGAGTGCACGAGGGGTAAAGTGAACCTGGTCTTCCTTTTCGATGGCTCCAGCAGCATGCAAGCCTCCGACTTTGATAAGAATAAAAAATTCATATGGGACGTTGTAACAAAACTCAAAAACTCATCCATCGAGGTGAACACACAACACAACACCACACCGCACTACACACCACAACACACTGCACACACTGTGTCTGTTTTTCCTTAAGTCTTTATTTCTTTTGAGTGTGATCCTGATATTTTCTTCTTCCTTCAGATCTCTTCTCGCAACACAACAAACAACACAACTGTTATCTGTTGTAACAATGTAAACATACAGTATGTGTGTTCAACACTGCTACTGGTGCAGCATAGAAGTCCCTGAGTGTTAGAAATAAAATGACTATAGTGCCGTACGTAAATGACAGGTATTAGTGGTACAGGTGGACAGTGCACGATATTCCTGAGTGTGTATTTATGAATGTGGCGTAGTGATGAAAAAGAGAAAGATAAGGAGGCAGGGTGCTTAGTGATTAAAGCAACTAGTTCATGATGGGAGTTTTGTCTGTTAATTTCGAGAGAGGCTGATGTGACACAGTTTAAGGATCCTGACAGTTTGTGGGATGAAGCTGTTCCAGAATCTGGCGGTCGGGACACTTTGGTATCTTCTGCTAGATGGCAGAGGGATGAAGAGTTTATGGGAGAGAGGGGTCAGACACTATTCTGGTGGCTTTTCTGGGCAGCTTTTATGATAGATGTCCTGTAGTGGAGACAGAGAGACCCCCATGATGTTCTTCACTATTTACTATAGGATTTTGCAGTCTGATGCGCTGTAGTTATCATGCCAGACAGTGATGCAGCTGGTGAGCACAATCTTTATGATGCCCCTGTGAAATGTGGTGAGGATATGGAGCAGAGTGTAGCTCCTCAGTTGGCTTATAGGAAATGGAGGCACTGCTGGACTTTTCTACACTACTGTGGTTGCTGGATTTTTCTGGCCAGGGGCATGGTGTTGTAAGACCAGGTTAAGTCATCAAATGTGTGCACTCTGAGAAACTTACAGGTCAACACTGTCTCTACAGGAGACCCATGGATGAGGAGTGGTGAGTGGTGCACACTGGTCTTCATGAAGTCCACTATCATCTCATTTGTCTTGTCAACATTACGAGACAGATTGTTGAGCTGATGTCATTCCACTAGCAGCTCCATCTCGACTCTGTATGCTGTCTTGTTGTTGCTGCTGATGAGTCCCACTACTGTGGTATCATCTGCAAACTTGATGATGTGGTTTGGAGCTGTGCCTTGCAGTACAGTCATGCATTATCTTTGTGAACAGCAAGTGGCTGTGCATGCATCCCCAGGGTGTGCCAGTGCTCAGTGTGATGGTGCAGGAAGTGTTGTATCTAATCTGATTGGTCTGTGGCCATTCAGTCAGGAAGTCAGGATCCAGTTGCAGAGGGAGTGAAGCCCAGAAGGTTCTACTTTGTGACAAGTATACATGTCTATCAACAAAATCAAACACATTTTGGCAGCAAAACATGAACAAATACATGGAAGAAAAAATGAGATAAAATTATGGACAGGAAGAGTTAGTGTCTGAATGCTGTAGAAATATTTGTAACTGTGTGTGCTTTTTATAGCCAGTATGGAGCACAAGTGTTCATAATACTGTATGTTAAATATTATTGATATGTTTTTCTCTCTCTCTCTCTCTCTCTCTCTCTCTCTCTCTCTCTGTGTGTGTGTTTGTGTGTAGTTTGCTGCTGTTCAGTTTTCTAAGACATTCAGTACAGTTTTCACCTTTAAAGATTATGTTAATGGCATGGCGAAGAAGAAACTTGATGAAGAAAAGCACATGAAGTCACTCACGAACACACACAAGGCCATTGACTTCACCCTGTGAGTATATCTATAGAAACATACAGTATATACTGTACACATATATGAATACAGTATTATATATAGATATATCATATACTATTGTGGCAGAGGGGGCATGGTCGAGTGTCAGCTGTAGACGGAGAGGAGGCGGGTTGAACTGGCAGTTAACTTGTGTTGATTTTCACATGTATCTTATTCCTGCCAGTCTTCTTATTTGTGTCTATTTGTGCTTTCACTGTCTCCCGTAACTTGTGTGTGTGTGTGTGTGTGAGAGAGAGAGATAAAGCTGGCAGAGCTCGCGAGGCACGCATGCATGCACACAAACACGCCGAACAGCATGAACTTGAAGTTGACGAAGTGAAAGCCATGAGTCTGTTGAGTTTTTGAAAGTGCGCTGAAAAGCGTGGCCTGAATAAACGCAAGCCCAGAGCTCAGCTAAAATTCTGCCTCCCGAGTCTTCCTCCACACCCTCACACAGTGGGGTTCTAGAGTGGTGGGCTGCAGCAACTTCTGGAGTGCCCATCGGCTCTCAGCCTGCTCCTGCAGAGGGATTCAAAGTGCAGCTGCTGCTCATGGCGCAGGTCGAGGAGCGCATGGTGTTGGGTTTGGTGGAGGAGAGTGAGGGACTTGAAGATCTTGCAGAGTGAGGAGGCTTCCATGGCAGCGTCGGAGTCTCACAAGCTCCACCAGCTCTCTTTCTTTCTCTTTCTCTCTCTCACTGGTTATGGGAGACACTAAAAGCACAAAAAGACACAAATAAGTAGACTGGTGGTAATAAGACACAGGTGAGAATCATCATGTGTTACCTGCCAGTTCGACTTGCCTCCTCTCCGTCTACAGCTGACAATCGACAATGCCACCACTACCATAACTATAAATATTTATTGGACAGAAGGTGTGAATTAATTTTATATAACAGCATGCCTCAGACAGTAGCTTCGGCTGTAGCATAAACATCAAGTTTAATGCACTTATTATAATAAGGTATGTTATTGTTTCTATAGTAACAGCTTATACACAGAGAATCCACAAACTGTAATGTATGGCTAATAATAAATAGATTAAAAACAAATAAAAACATATAATCAATGATGTGGTGAAGCTTTTTGTAAGGAGACATTTATTTAACATTTATGGAAGGAGTCTCCAGTGTCAGTGCTTTGTAACAGTCATAGGTAAAGCTGTAAGTTTTCAGTTTCCCAACATCTTCACAAGTTTATGCTTCTTAGCTGTAAGTTTTCAGTTTTCACGAGTTTATGCTTTGCGGTTTCTCGGTAACAAGTTGACAAGTTGTGTTTTTTGTAAATGACAACAGGAACTAATTTGTCTCAAGTCTTTGTGGTATAAGTGGAATAACACGTGACAGACCAAGTGGTTATATGAAAATAATCCCCTTCAGGGTCGTCATAGTAACTCCACTTTGTGTCAGGCCTTATCACACCACCCCAACTTGGATTATTTTCATAAGACCGCAAGGTCTGTGTTATTCCTTACATATAAATGTGTATAAATAAATATATTATAATCAAAAACATATAAAACAAGCATATAAACATATACTATAAACATACTGAAGTGTGCAAAAGTGCTGGGCACATGTACCGAAATGCTGTAAAGCATTCTACATTAAAATATCTACTATAAAGAGCAGTAAACAGTAATAAACTAAACAAAGTCTATATTTGGGGTGATAATGCTTTGCTTTTGTAAAATGCACCAGTGGTCTCAGGTACAATTTGTGCAGGTTTATAAGGAAATTAGCTGTGAAGTTTTATTGATCATCTTGGAGAACTGCCAGAGCTCTTGTGGAGACTGGCACACTTGTTTCTGTTTTTGCAGAGAAAACTCAAATTCTTTGTTTTTTTTTAAAAAAGTGGTGTGTTATGTATTGTTACTTTTTTTAAAAATTTTTAATAGATAACGGATAAATAGATACTTTGACATTTTTCTGTAACAGTGAGGTTTGTTGGAAAAGTAATGTTTGGAACTTTTTTACTGGCTCAATAATGTACAAATCATAAAATAATCATCTAAGATAAAATTTGAATTTAAAAAAATGTGCCTAAGACTTCATAGTACTGTATAAAAGTAAACATACAGTATATGTTAATGAATTAATCCAGCCTGACCTGCTTAATGTAGTTTATACAGAATTTCTGTTTGTAGAGAATTTCAGTGAGAATGGTAATGTGGAGTTTCGGTGTGTGTGTTCATTTTCCAGTAAGAATTTGTTTAATAATGTGGAGTCCGGTGCAGATCCTGAGGCTACTAAAGCCCTGGTCATCATCACAGATGGAAGTCCTTCTGATATAAACACTAACGAGATACAGCGCTGTGAGAAACTCAACATCGCTCGCTTTATCATCGGGGTGAGTACACTAATGCAAACACACCACTCTTCCATCCTATCATCTCTCCATCCATCCATCCATCCATCATCTCCACCATCCATCATTCATCAGTCCATTCATCATCTCTCTTCCTCCTCACTGATGCTGTAATGAAGATGTTTTTGATCATTAGGTGGGGAAAATAGACAATTTTGAGAAGCTGAATAAACTTGCCTCAGAGCCGAAAGAGAGCAACATCTTCAGGATTGAAAACTACGATGGACTAAATGGACTTCTGGATAAACTGCAAAATAAGATCTATGGCATCGAGGGTAATAAAAACACTTTAAAATAGTTTTGTGTGTGTGTGTGTTTGTGTGTATATACTTAGCATGTTTAGTAATAAAGGGCAAATCCAATAATCATCAACAATATTCCAGAGAAGAGGCAGGTAACATCAAACAGGGATAATCCATGATCAAATCTAAAACATGAGCAAGAGACAAAAACCAGAATGAACAGGAAACGGGAAAATACACCTCATAACGTATCTATACAAATCCACGATAAGACCTTGAATCTTTCATTTACATTTACATGCATGGCATTTGGTAGATGCCCTTATTCAGAGCAATTTAGAGAAGAGTTTTTATTCTCTATCAAAAAACACATCCTCATGCTAGTTCACTAGGTCAGGGACTAAGAGTACTACAGGGGGAGGTTACTACAGGAAGTACAGTATGTTAGCACAGAAAAACACAAGAGAAGGATTTTTTTAAAATAACAAAGTGCTAATTTAAGTACTTGGCAAATATAAAGATACTACAGGGTTTAAATAAACAAAATAATTGAGGGCTAAACAGGGACCGGTGAGAACATTCAGGAAATTTCAGTACTAATAGGACAAAGGCGGCAATAATGCTTTGCAATGAGAATGAGAGGAGGAATGAGAATGAGAGGAGGAATGAGAATAAGAAGAAGAAGGAGAGGAGGAATGAGAATGAGAGGAGGAATTTGTGACAGGCTCTGTGTGCACTCAT
The DNA here is from genome assembly GCF_027358585.1 of Pangasianodon hypophthalmus. Classification (NCBI taxonomy): domain Eukaryota; kingdom Metazoa; phylum Chordata; class Actinopteri; order Siluriformes; family Pangasiidae; genus Pangasianodon; species Pangasianodon hypophthalmus. Next base: position 19,770,737 of record NC_069735.1, on the reverse strand, counting down.
GTACCTTCAGGTCAGTTATGCTGCTCAGGTTGCTTTGGATAAAAATGAATAAAATATAAAAGTTTAAAGTTACATGACTGAAAGTGTTTTGTGAAAAAAAAAGTAAATTAAAAAAGTAAATGTTGCTAATGAATAATGGGGTTTTTGTCTTCAGGAGCTCAGGGAAGGAACTATAGAGAAGAGCTGTCTCAGAGTGGATTCAGTGCTGCCAGTGACAAGGTACTGATCATACATCAGACAAACATCTGTCTAAACACACGCCATTCACCGCATCTGTCTAAACACACGCCATTCACCACATCTGTCTAAACACACGCCATTCACCGCATCTGTCTAAACACACGCCATTCACCGCATCTGTCTAAACAAACGCCATTCACCACATCTGTCTAAACACACCATTCACCGCATCTGTCTAAACACACGCCATTCACCACATCTGTCTAAACACACGCCATTCACCGCATCTGTCTAAACACACACCATTCACCACATCTGTCTAAACTCACACCATTCACTGCATCTGTCTACAAAAACACTCACCTCATCCGTCTAAACACATTGTCATCAACAAGACCAAGGGCAGAGACAAATGTAGGGTGCAATCAGAGACTGTAATGTTGAACAACGTAAAGCAAAAAAATCCAAAAACCAAATAAGCAGAAGCAAAACAGCCTGAAAACCAGAATGTCAAAGTCAATACTAGGCAAACAAAACAGACTAGGGAAATAACAGAAAAAAAAACAAATGTGAAAACAAAAACAGAGCATGGGTCATACACCAAAGTAAACTATGGATATCTTGAATAAGAAAAAGATTTAGACATGTAGGCAGTAAATACAAACAAGACTTAGCATTAGTGGAATCAACTGAGATAAATATATAGAGAGTGTGAGTGCACTGGAATGAGCTATAGACATATACATTCAGTACGCAGATGACTGGCGAGTGGCTGATGGTTTTGGGAGTTTACAGACACAGCGGTAGTCATGACAGCACCCCCGACACTCCGCCCTTCTCAGAAGAGTCCATAACTACAAGAATGACCCCAAGAATGAGGAGCAGCCATGATTGGCCGCATGTAGTGGAGGTTCTTGATGAGTCCGTGGTCAAGGATGTCCTTAGCTGTACCCAGGTACTTTCCTCTGAAACAGCTGTGCTTGACACAGTCATCAATTGCTAGGTTCAGTGATGGATGAGTCCAAAGGAACTATGGGAGGTTGGTATCCTGTGAGACACTCCAAAGGGGCGAGACCTGTGGATGAGCGAATGAGGGAGTTTTTGCTATTTCTGCCCACTGAGCGTAATGGGATCTGGGCAACAAATTAATGGACACTTGGGTGGTAGACTGAGGTAAGGCTACCATCAACTCCATTGGCTTCTCCATAAAAGGTCTCATAAAATGTTCTCAGGTATGCTGAAGTGATGAAACACTTTTTTAAATAAATGCAGTTGCAAATGCAAACGGTACAGCCGAAAGGGGAATGAATCATATTGTATTAGAGAATTGGCATACAATGGTGAGATTGGTGGTCTTTGCATAAGATGGGGCAGATCTTCTGTAACTCCGTAATCTGTAATATGTAATCTCATTGAACACCTGAACATACAAAATTGCCCTGAACTCTGCATGGTATCACTATGTTTCTACAATTATTAATAAAGCAGTGCCTTATAAATGAGGCCTCAGATTTTAGTTTTATGCCTGACCACTGTCATCAATATTTGTCTAGTTTTACACTTATGAACCACTCTTCTATCAGTGACTTAATACTGAAATCCAATTCTTCATCTTGCCAACTTGATCCTGCTCCTATTTTTTCTCACATTGTTTCTCACATCTCATAAACAAATCTTTAGCTTCTGCTTCTCTCCCTTTACCACTTAAAACTGTGGCAGTAACTCCAGTCCTTAGAAAAACCTAACTTGGGATATAGCTCTGAAGAACTTAGACCCTACTGTTCTTTTCAATTTTCACCTTATCTCTAAATTACCAGTCATTTCCAAAATACTGGAAGGTATTGTGGCTTTCCTGCTACAATCTTTCCTTTCTCAAAATAATCTGTTTGACCCTTTTCAATCTGCCTTTCACCCACTCCATAGTACTGAAACCGCCATCATAAGTGTTGTCAATGTCCTCTGGTAATTCTGGTTCTCTTTCTGTTCTTCTATTACTTGATCTTAATTCTACTTTCGACACTGTCTGTCATAACTCTCCCAAAATACAATATATATATAAAGGCATACAAAATAAATACAAAATATAAAATTTCAAATCCATTGTGGTGGTGTGTAAAGGCAAAATCACAAAAACTCTGTCATTGTCCAAATACTTCTGGACCTACTATATGTGTATATATATATATATATATATATATATATATATATATATATATATACATATACACACACACACACAGTCAGGTCCGGAAGTATTTGGACAGTAACAGAGATTTTGTGATTTTGCCTTTACACACCACCACAATGGATTTGAAATAAAACAATCAAGATGTGATCGAAGTGTAGACTTTCAGCTTTATTTTAAGAGGTTCCACAAAAATATGGCATTTACCATTTAGGAATTACAGCCATTTTCAACAAAGTACTTCCATTTTCAGGGGCTCAAAAATATTTGGATAAAGTGACATAGTTGTAAATATAACCATAATTTTAATACTTGGATGAAAATCCTTTGCATTCAATGACTGCCTGAAGTCTGGAGCCCATGGACTGCAGCCACCTTCAGTTGCTGCTTGTTTGTGGGTCTTTCTGCCTTCAGTCTTGTCTTCAGTAAGTGAAAAGCAGCTCTATTGGGTTGAGATCAGGCGACTGACTTGGCCATTGAAGAATATTTTATTTCTTTGCCTTCAAAAAGTCTTGAGTTGCTTTCGCAGTATGTTTAGGGTCATTATCCACCTGCACTGTGAAGCGGCGTCCTATCAGTTTTGTAGCATTTGGCTGAATGTGAGCAGAGAGTACAGCTCTTTACACCTCAGAATTCATCTTGCTGCTTCTATCAGCAGTCACATCATCAATAAACACCAGTGAGCCCGTTCCATTGGCAGCCATACATGCCCATGCCATAACACTGCCTCCACCATGTTTGACACATGATATGGTATACTTTGGATCATGAGCTGTTCCTTTCTTTCGCTATACTTTTCTCTTCCCATCATTCTGGTACAAGTTAATCTTGGTTTCATCAGTCCAAAGAATCTTATTCCAGAACATGGGAGGCTTTTTTAGATGTTTTCTGGCAAAATCTAATCTGGCTTTCCTGTTCTTGAATGTTACCAGTGGTTTGCACCTTGTTGTAAACCCTCTGTATTTACATTCATGAAGGCATCTCTTGATTGTAGATTTTGACAATGATACGCCTTCCTTCTCCAGAGTACTCTTGACTTCTGTTGATGTTGTGAAGGGGTTTTTCTTCACCAAGGAAAGGATTCTGCAATCATCCACTTTAGTTGTCTTCCATGGTCTTCCAGACCTTTCGATGTTGTTGAGTTCTCCAGTGCTTTCTTTTTAAGAATGTACCCAACTGTTGATTTGGCCACACCTAAGGTTATGTTGTTTTTTTTCAGCCTAATGATGGCCTCCTTCACTTGCATTGAGATCTCCTTGGACTGCATATTGGTAGCTCCAGTCGAACAGCTGCCAAATGCCAACTCAATAACTGATATCAACTCCAGACCTTTTATCTGCTTCATTTGTCTTGAAGTAACGAGGGAAAGGACCGCACCTGGGCAATTAACTTCTTATCAGTCAATTGTCCAAACACCTTTGAGCCTTATATATAATGAAATACCTTATATATAATGAATAGTGGAGGTCCAAGAAACTATCCCTGAAATTATAAAAACATTTTAATATAATTTATATTAGTTTTTATAGTAATAATAATATATTATTATTATTATCAGTTAAAGCAATGCATTGGTCAGCTAATAGTTTAACTGTTGTGCTGTTGACAGATATAAAATTTTAGCCCTCTTATCTAATCTAATCTATTAATAATATTTATTTAGTTATGCTGATGACATTCAAATCTGTAAAGCTTGTAGATCTGCTCCCACTCTCCAGACTGGTCCACTATCAGTAAATGAAATAAAAAAGATGGCTTAACTCCAACTTCCTAAAATTGACTATGGACAAAACTGAGATCATTATTATTGGAACACCAACACTTACTAAAAATATTCTTTGTGATTTTAGCTGGGACATTGATGGCACTCTCATTAAACCATCCAGGACTGTAAAAAAAATTTAGGCATCATCTTTGATCCTTCCATCACTTCTGAAGCTCATATTAACTTTGTCTTTAAAATTGCATTTTTTCACCTCTGTTGCATTGCTTACCTTCATCTGTTCTCAATGATGCTGAAACACTGGTTCATGCATTTATATACTCGCATCTTGACTATTGCAATGCCATCTTCATTAGTTTACCTGCTAACTCTATTGCTAGGTTACAATATATTCAAAATTCTGCTGCTAGAATTTTTACACATACCAAGTGCTCAGCTCACATTAGTCAAGTCAAGTCAAGTCAAATCTAGTGGCTTTATTGTCATTTCAACCATATACAGCTAGTTAGTACACAGTGAAATGGAACAGCGTTCCTCCAGGACCAAGGTGCAAGTAGAATCTGATGAGAACTACAAGAGACTACACATTTTTACATAAAGTGTAAACAGCACAAGACAGTACAATAACTACTAAAACAGGACAATAGGCGTAGTACTGAGCAGATAAGCTTATAACATGTATGGACATAGCAGTTATTGGGGTAGCAGCCAGGTAGAGAGTATAGTAGTGACAAAAAAGTTTATATACAATATTTTATAAATACTGTAGCAGCAAAAATGCATGTAGTAAAAACAGAGATGTGAAAAATTGCAGGGGGAGTGGAGTGGTGTTCAGTTGAGTGTGTGTGTGTGTTGTCAGTCCAGTCTCTGAATACTGAACTCATTGAGGAGTTGATGGCTTGGGGAAGAAACTGTTGCACAGTCTGGTCATGAGGCCCTAACGCTTCGGTACCACCCAGACGGCAGGAGGGTGAAGAGTTTGTGTGAGGGGTGCGTGGGGTTGTCCACAATGCTGGTGGCTTTGCGGATGCAGCGTGTGGTGTAAATGTCCGTGATAGAGGAAAGAGAGACCACAATAGGGCCTTTTGCACTGCGGGAACCTTTTCATAGTACCTGATCTAATTGTGGAACTACCCACTTTTTGGCTTTTTCGCACCTCCAGAACTGGGTGTGATTTTAGTACCGGACTGAACCAAATTAGCTCCTACTCTGGAGCAGGGTCTAACCAGCACAACTGGTACTATCCGTGACGTAAGTAGACGTTGATTGGCCAAACGCGTATGAAAACACCCTCACCCGCCATGATTTAAAACGCCGTGTAAACATACTGTAGTGTCAACTTATTTCGCAAGTATGGAGAACAGCGATAGATGGACGCTAGACACAACAAAAACACTCTGATCACAGTGTCCTCCATCCTCCAGTTGTTTACGTTGTTCTTATTTGCTAGTAGTGTACCACTCAGCTTTTTTTGTGAGTAATTCACAACTACAATCATCATAATTTCTTTCAGTAGGAGAGAGTTTGTGTGCAAAATATGCAACGCTAAACATCTCTAGGTGGCCTGACAATTGTGTGAAAATGGCTCCCACACCACAGTCAGAAGCATTTAATTCAAAGGTAAGGGGGCATGTAGGATCCAGATGTTTAAGAATGGGGCTGTGATGAAATCTCTTTCAAATTTTGCTAAGGCTTGGGAGGCTTGACCTGTCCACTTCAATATGTTCACCCCTCCCTTTAATAGAGAAGTTAGGGGTGCTTCAATAGTAATGAAACTTGGTAATGAAATGAAATGGTGGTAGAAAACATTGTAGTTCCTTGAAATTAGTAGGGATAGACCACTTCTCAACTGCTTATACTTTGTGGTCATATATTGTCACTCCTTCAGGACTGATTATGTGACCAAGAAATGTAATGCTCATGAAATCTACACTTATCACCCTTACAAAGAGCTTGTGATCCAAGAGTCTTTCTAAGCCATTTCTGACATGTCTCGTGTGTTCATAAAGAGGGGGATGGATAGAAAAATCCAGCAGGTCTATCAAGGTCTCGTTTATGAAAAACTGAAAGACAGAGGGTACATTAGCCAAACCATATGGCATAATAAGGTATCCATAATGGCTAGAATTTGTGATGAAAGCCATCTTTCACTAATCCTGATAAGGTTATACCCAGTGCTGAAGTCAAATTTGTTAAGTATTCATCTAGTTCTTTCATCCAGTAGCTTTACAAACTTTCAGCCAGTGTCTTCATCTCAATTACTCAAAATAATTTCTCAGATGAAACTCAGTCCGATGTTTGATCGCCTGGTCATCTGTTTAGAGAGATTTTAGACACAATCAGCCCCACTCGCTTAGCTATTATAAACAGCTCTTTAATAAATGGGGTATTTCCAGAAAGTTTCAAACATGCTATCGTACAGCCCCTATTGAAAGGCCCTCATCTTGAACCCACTGTGCATAACCACTATCGGCCTATCTCTAAACTCTCATTCATGTTTTGGAAAAAGTTGCACTCTCACAGTTTATTCCATACTTGGTTACTTTTAATATTCTAGACCCATTTCAATCTGGTTTTAGAGCACTGCATAGCACTGAGTCGGCATTGCTGAAGGTTCTGCTGTCCATTGATTCTGGGTCATCTGATACTGTTGATCACAATATTCTTCTGAAACGACTTGAGTGTGTTGTTGGGGTTCAGGGCCTAGCTTTAGAGTGGTACGCCTCATACATAAAGGGGAGGACTTTTTCTGTAAATATCAGGTCATTTACTTCACCCCCTGCGCCTATCCATTGTGGTGTTCCTCAGGGATCCATTCTTGGCCCTCTTTTGTTTTCCATCTGACCTTCAACTATATCTTCCAATCAAACCAGAAAATGACTTTTCATTAGATCATCTTTTCTTATGCCTTAATGAAGTCAAGAGCTGGATGACAAATAACTCTCTGAAACTGAATGAAAATAAAACCAAAGTGCTTCTACTGGGTCAATGCAGTTGTAAAGAGTAGCTTTTTCATCTCAGATCAGTGGCAAAAGTGAAGCACTTTCTTTCTAGTAAAGACCTTGAAATTGTAATTCATGCACTAATTTCCTCTCGATTGGATTACTGTAACTCTTTGTACATTGGCTTACCTTAATCTACACTGTTTCGGTTACAGATGGTTTAAAATGCAGCAGCCAGATTCTTAACAGGAACTAAGAAAAGGGATCATATTAGAGTTGACTTTAAGATCCTTCTTTTTGCATACAAGGCATTGCATAATTCTGCCCCGGATTATATTTGTGATCTTATTAGGCCATATACAGCCTCTAGGTCATTAAGATCTTGTGATCAGTTACTTTTATAAAACAAAAGGTGATCGAGCTTTCTCAGTAGTTGCCCCAAAGCTGTGGAACATTCTACCTTTGAACATCAGAGTTTCTCCATCACTGGATGCTTTTAAATCCAGCTTGAAGACTTATTTTTACTCTGTAGCATTTGAGTGATGCTGTGTATGTACTTTGAATAGTTGAGTTGGTGTTAAATTGTGTTTTATGTATTTACATTTTAATTGTTTTTGATACTTGTTTTATTTACCTTTGTCTTTTTTTCTCTTTTTCTCTTCTCTTTTAAATTCAGATTAATTTTTTATTGTAAAGCACTTTGGATCAACTACGGTTGTGTTAAACTTGTGCTCTATAAATAAAATTTGCCTTGCCTTGCCTTCATCACTCTTCATCCAAACCAATGGCATCAGCTGACTCTGAGGATCAAATATTATAATGATAATAATAATAAGAAGAAGAAGAAGAAGAAGAAGGAGAAGAAGCTGATCTCTGTTTAGCACTTTTATTAAGCACAATGTGTTTTCCAAAGGTGGAGCAAGGCAAACAGGATAACAAAAACAGCAAAAAGGCTAGGGACCAAGAAGCAGAGATGAATGCAGGGTTCAGTCAGAGAATTTCATGATGAGCAATCAAAAGAAAACAATGTAATACACAAATTCCAGGCACAGAGTCTAAGTCAACAAGTTGGAAAAACACCAATCTGGAAAAAAGAGCAGGAGTAATCTATGGATATCACCAATTAAAAGAAATATGCTCACAAATGTATGCAGCAAATGGAAACAAGATTTAGCAATGAGTGAAACAAACAGAGTATATACTATATATGGAGTCTGAATGAACTGGAATGAGCTACATGTGTATACAATTAATATCTTAAAATCTGTCTAAACACAAACAATTAACCACATCTTTCTTTATTCTGTATTCCAGGACACTCTCATTCTGGGAGCTGTTGGATCTGATAATTGGCGTGGAATGCTGTATGAGGTTACAGGATCCGAAGCTGGGATGGAAATCAAAGACGTAAACCTAAATAATGACTCGTACAATGGTATGCTGTTTGTTACAGAAGGACATGTCTCTGTTTCTTTCAGCTGTTAGTGGCATGGACTGTACATGTGGTTAGTGAAGGTCTAACACAGAACCTCAGTGGCTGAGTGTGTGTGTTCCTGTTGTGTTCCTGTCATGCTCAGGTTACTCTGTTGTGGTTGGACGGAGAGACAGAGTTTCTCTTGTGTTCTCTGGAGCACCAAGATCTAATCACAGCGGTCAGGTGACTCTGTTTAAAAAGATGACCCACAAATGGGAAGCCATGAGCAACATCTCTGGAGAACAGGTAAGAAACAGCCTCCACATGTTTACATTATTCACCTTTACACCAAATTTCTATCCTTTTGAGAAACTGAAGAGTTCTGGAATGTATAACACTCTCCTAAATGAGAAATACACAGTTCCAAATGAGTTTGTGGTTTGTTTCCTCCACACTGTCAGGACTCTGACCATTAAACAGAGAACACAAACTGTGAGTTGGATCTGATATTTCAGATTGTGGTAAAAACAACAACACTGTAAACAGGGAGTGAGTTTAGATTTTTCTGTTGCACAAATATGATCTTATTTAAAATGAATGTGGTGAAAGGGCCAGCTGGCTCCTGGTCATGTTAAACACCATCATTAATACAAAACTGATAAACACCTCAAACATGCATCACAGCTACACAACAGGTGCACTGAACCATGGCAGATACACAACAGCAACAACAGCAGAACTAATGTAACCTCACATGAATCTTACACAGCTACATGGCATATACACTGAAATCACAACACAGCACATAAGCATCTGTAATGTTATAATTTATTAAATAATGCCTCTGTAGATCGGCTCGTATTTTGGTGGATCAGTGTGTGTGTTAGACCCGAACTCCGACAACAACACTGACTTCCTCGTGGTTGGAGCTCCGCTGTATTACAAACCTCATCCTCAGAGAGAGGGACGGATATACATCTACAGACTCACACAGCAGGTACACAGACACACACACATGCACTCACACACACAGGACAGTACTGTGTGTTACTGGAACAGTATCATTCCATGAGACCTCAGCATACTGTACAGAGTGTTTAATTAAGCTTCACTTATTATCACACCCACCAGTTTATTTAGGCAATCTAAATATACTGTGCATGTATATAATGAAATTGCGGCTGACTGTGTTTGTGTGTTTCTGTTTGTGTGTGTATGTGCAGCTGAAGTTGGAGAAGGAGTTGGAGATAAGTGAATCAGCTCAGGGTCGGTTTGGGATGACTCTAGCTGCTGTAGCAGATCTGAATGGAGACCAGCTGCAGGATTTAGCTGTTGGAGCTCCACTGGAAGACAATCAAAAAGGAGCCATTTACATTTACCTCGGCAACCATGAACACGGCATCCGCCCCAAGTACAGCCAGGTACAACTCCAAAACATCTGCCCCCAGTACAGCCAGGTACAACAACAAACATCTGCCCCAATACAGCCAGGTACATCTCCAAACATCTGCCCCAATACAACCAGGTACAACTCCAAAACATCTGCCCCCAGTACAGCCAGGTACAACTCCAAAACATCTGCCCCCAATACAGCCAGGTACATCTCCAAAACATCTGTCCCCAAAACAGCCAGGTACAACTCCAAACATCTGCCCCCAGTACAGCCAGGTACAACTCCAAAACATCTGCCCCCAGTACAGCCAGGTACAACTAAAAAACATCTGCCCCAATACAGCCAGGTACAACAACAAACAACTGCCCCCAAAACAGCCAGGTACTACAACAAACATCTGCTCCCAGTACAGCCAGGTACAACAATAAATATCTGCCCCAATACAGCCAGGTACATCTCCAAACATCTGCCCCCAGTACAGCCAGGTACATCTCCAAAATATCTGCCCCCAGTACAGCCAAGTACAACTCCAAACATCTGCCCCCCAGTACAGCCAGGTACAACTCCAAACATCTGCCCCAGTATAGCCAGGTACAACTCCAAACACAGATAAACAGGACGTACACTATATAAATCATATACAGTATATTTTGAATGTGATGCATGTTTGTGTGTGTGTGTGTGTGTGTGTGTGTGTGTGTGTGTAGAGAATTGCGGCAAGTTCCATCTCTAAGCAGCTTCAGCATTTCGGTTTGGCGATCGATGGTGTGATGGACATGGGACAGGATGGTCTGACGGACATTGCTGTTGGAGCACAAGGGACCGTTTTACTCCTGAAGTATGAATTACTTCCCAAATAATTTAATATGTTTTAAACACACAGCTTTATATTTATAGTTGAATCAAGTGTGCAGTAAGGACATGAAATTGCTCCTGAAATTGAGAGTTACACGTGTGGGAGTTTCTCAGTTACGCGTGATTCTGATCTCAACTTAAGTGCATTTTTCTTGAGTGATATGAGGAATGAGGAGCAGTATTAAGTGCAAGTCAGTGGCACGAACTACATGTAGGTGATGTTAATAATCTGAATGAGGAGCTCAGAAAATCCACTTAAGCAGCTGCGTAACCCAACTCTGAATACAAGGAACTCTTTTCTAACTTTTGTAATTGGTTCTCTCAGAACTCGGCCGGTTGTGTCCATATCAGTGAAGCTCAGTTTCTCTCCTTCTGAAATCAGCCTGAATAAGTTCGACTGCCTGGGCAGCTCGGAAAATGCATTTGCCATCATTACTCTGAACACCTGCTTCAGTATGACAGAGAACACCAACAGCAAAGGTATGATCACCTGGAACACATGCACACATGCTAACTCAGAGTGCAGGTACACACAACAAACGCACAGCATATACACAGCACACACAATATACACTAGGGGTGTAATGCAGTACCATTAGCTCTATTTGTATCTGTATCTAATTGTTTCTCAAAATATTCTGTTTCTGTATTCAGATTTAAATTTTGGAGTTGGGTCTCAGGCAGGCCGCAAATGCTGCTGTCTTATCAATTTGGGGACGCGCCTGACCATGACTCAAGTAGAAGCCCAGTTACCGTACTTCCACGCGCCTAACCGATCGAGCAGTTCATCAGTGCAAGGCACTGGGTATGCGTAGAATTTAGACACTGCGTTGACTTTTCTAAAGCCCACAAAAAAACGAACTGTCTCATCGACCTTGGGCACCAAAACCACTGGGCTGCTTCAGTCACTGTGAGACTCCTTTTTTACTCCCATGTTGAGCATAGCCTTGAATTCATCCTGAATCACATTTTTTTCATCTTGCAGACGATAGGGGCGGCTGTGTACCACCACCCCTGGGGTTAACTCAGTCTGCAATTTAGCAATATCCGTGGTTTGGGACGGATGTTGAGGACGCTGCGAGGCTTCCGCCCGTACAATAACTCAAATAGGGAAAACCCTGCGGAGGCTTGTGGGACCTCTGACACAGGATCTCTTTCTGGATCCCGACTCAGGAGATAACATGGAAGAGTGCTTCTTGTATTGCTTCTGGGTATCGCGTTGCATAGTCCACTAGACCTAACACAAAGTGATGCCCTTGTGCAGTTCGATCTAATGGCCCAACGAGGTCCATGCCAATTCTTTTGAAGGGGACCTCGATTAATGGGAGTGGGCTCAACGGCACTTTTGGGGTGGCCAGCAGATTCACCAGCTAATATTCGTGACATCACCTTCACACGTTGCCACGAATGCCCGGCCAATAGAAGATAATCCAGTGTTTTGTCCTGTCCTAAGTGCCATAAGGTCCATCCCACCTCAATCGGGGGTGGCCTGAGCTGTGTCAGGGATCCGGACTAATGCCCCCACCTCCATCACCTCGCATTGGACCTGGTAATACCCAGACTTCCCCCAACACCAGCACACCGGCCCAGGCTTTACTCCCACTCCTGCGGCCCCAGATTCACCCACCTGGGGGAGAAAGGAGACAGGCACAGGGGGAGAGGAAAGGGGAGGGAAAGCACGAGTTCAGGGAACTGGTTTCAGGGAATTGGCCCCATTTCCGGGAGCAGGGATGGGGAAAGGGTGGGGAGGAGGGGGAGAGACACAAGAGCGATAGAAAAAGAAAGGGAGAAGGGAGGGGCTCATCTGCCCCAGATACACCACCAAGTGGTCCTCTGCCAACTGGACTGCCTCGTCGAACGACACCGGTCAGTGGCACTGGACCCACTCCAGAAGTCAGGCAACAAACTGCTCCAGCACCATGAGGTCGATCACATCCCTGGCACGGTGTCCCTCAGCCAGCAACCACCTTTGGCAGGTGTCCCATAGCTTCTGGGCGAAAGCAAACGGCCGGCAGAGCTCACAGAAGGTCAGCGAACAGAAGCGCTGACGTTGCTGTTCTGGGGTTCGGCCAACCTGTTGCAAAATCACTTGTTTCAGGTCCGGGTAGTCCAGGATGTTGGTGACCAGTAGCTGCTGGGCCGTGAGTTGGGCTTCGCCGGTCAGGAACGGCAACAGTCGGGCCACCCACTGACCCTCCGGTCAGCCCCATGCCACCACGGAGTGCTCGCACAGTTCCAGAAAGGCTTCCAGATCATCCTCTGGTCCCATCTTGGAGTGTGGGGCATGGCCACGGCGGCCTCCGCGATAATGGGAGGGATGTGAAGATGTCGGCTAGTGGTGAGGACTCCATGATGGTGTCTTCCTCAGAATTCCCGGGTTTCGGCACCAGTGTGACACTCTCCCAAGTTTGGGCAGAAATGAGGAAGCAGGAGGCTTGGGAATAACTCAAGAGGCGTTTTATTCTGTGTCTTTTACTTTCGCTTTTAAGTGGTTTTATTTTTCCTAATATACACACACATGCAGCTCTGTGCTGGTTGATCTCTCTCTCTCTCTCTAGACGTGCATCTCTCTCCCTCTTATCCTCGTCTTGGCTCACCGCAAGCAGACAAACACTTTAGTAGAATTCCCCGCAGGTGTGCTTTCCTAACCACTCACCTTTTCCAGCTCCGCCCTACATTCACAAACCGGTGCTCAAAGCCCCCGCTTCCACACTACCATAATCATTAATTTTAGGATTATTTTTAATACTTGGATGCAAATCCTTTGCAGTCAATGACAGTCTGAAGTCTGGAACCTATGGACATCACCAAATGCTGAGTTTCCTCCCTTGAGATGCTTTGCCAGGCCTTTACTGCAGCCGCCTTCAGTTGCTGCTTGTTTGTGGGTCTTTCTGCCTTCAGTTTTGTCTTCAGTAAGCGAAAAACAGCTCAATTGGGTTGAGGTCATCAGACATTTATGAACATTTAATTTCTTCACCTTAAGAAGCTCTTTGGTTGCTTTCATGGTATGTTTTGGGTCATTATCCATCTGTACTGTGAAGCACCGTCCTATCAGTTTTGCAGCATTTGACTGAATCTGAACAGAAAGTATAGCTCTATACACTTCAGAATTCATCCTGCTACTTCTATCAGCAGTCACAAAGAAAGATTTCTGCAATCATCCACTTTAGTTGTCTTCCATGGTCTTCCAGGCCTTTTGGTGTTGCTGAGCTAGCCAGTGAATTCCTTCTTTTTATGAATGTACCAATTCCAGTAGCAGTTTCTGCTATATCTCTGATAGGTCTGTTTTGATTTTTTCAGCCTAATGATGGCCTCCTTCACTTGCACCTCTTTGGACCACATATTGAAAGTTCCCATGAACAGATACCAAATGCAAATTCAACTCTTGGAATCAACTCCAGACCATTTATCTTCTTAATTTGTTATGAAATTAGGAGGAAACAGGCCACATCTGACCATGACAACTGCTTATCAGTCATTTGTCCAATTACTTTTGAGCCTGTGAAAATGGAGGAACTCTGTATATATGGCTGTAAATGACTAATGCAATATTTTTGTTAAACCTTTGAATTAAAGCTGAAAGTCTACACTTCAATCACATCTTGATTCCTTAATTTCAAATCCATTGTGGGTGTGAAAATTGTATCACTGTCCAAATACTTATGGACCCAATGTGTGTGTGTGTGTGTGTGTGTGTGTATATATATATATATATATATATATATATATATATATATATTTATTTATACTGAAGCAACTGAAGCAAGCTGCCGATGTGAACATGAACAGTGCATCTCCAATTTCTATAATGTTAATGATATTTATTCCATGATCAGGGTTGACAGGTTCCACCATAATGTCATATGAAAGATGTTCTTTAAAACTGCATATTTAAGTAAAAATAAAAAGTAAAAAGTAATTAGATTGCATCCCTTGCATACACACAGCATACATTAACATTCCAGAGCACAGGTATGCTCAGATAACAGGTAACAAACACAAACATAGAGACAAACACAATAGTACCAGTAGTGCCAGTAGTTTAAGCAGGTCTAGTAAGCACCGCTAAGGCACTGCTATGATAACTGTGACTGTAGCTATCCCCTCTTCCTCTCAGGGGCAGTGAAGAGTGGTCTGAACGTGTCGTTGGAGCTCAATGCTGATGCTGTGAGACAGGACAGTCGGGCGTTTTTCATTAAGGAAGAGAAGACGTCCAGGAGTCTGGTGATGTCTGTGCTGCTGGACTCAGAGTTTTCCTGTTACAACCATACAGTCTATATGCACGTATGTTCCATCTCTTTACAACACTGAGAAGCGAGAAATAAAATGTCCTGATAGAATACATTATCTTCCTGTCACTCTGTCACACCATCATCTGTAGTCATAATTATAAATTTGTGTTCAATAAATCTTTAGATTAGAGGTCTCTGAATGTTTGATCTGGTTCTTGTGCATTTTGCAGTGTTTATGATCTGTTGCTTTATCAGCTCTTCAGCCACAGACTGCTGTTCTCTGTCCTTTTGGATGTCTGGGATAGTCTCTGTATCCCAGTCGTCATCCCACAGAATGATCCGGTGTTGATCTTCTAGATGGGAGACCTTGAGGCACTCTGAGACAGGGCAAATGTCTCTTCTGTTTTGATGGCATTTCTTCGCCTTCACTAGAACTACACAGGACCGGTCACTGAGTGGGTCATTGCAGATGCCAAGTGCTGGCAGGGTCATTAGGGTATAGAAGGACTGTTACTGTTTGGCCTTGGAAGGTGGCTGACATGTCACAGGATTAAAAACCCTGTTGCCTTTAAATATTAGGCCATTGTCTGTTGTGAGTTCATCTTTGTACATCCATAAGGGCTGCAGGAAGCAATGAACACCTTGTTTGTTGTTTTGCACGTGACAGTGTGGCAATGTAGGCATTCAGCAATTGACATAGGAGGTCTTGGGCTTAGTGGGTTTGATGGATTCCAGAGACTTTGTTGAAATATTGATGGTACTTGTGTACCTCACTTGCTTCAGGTCTTCTGTTGTCAGGTCCATAGCATAGACCATGGCTGGTGCATGCATTTGCATGTGTGTTGTGTTTGTTTGGGGTGCTCTGGACAGAAAGTCAGCTACATGTAAATCTTTGCCTTGTTTGTATTGAATGTGTAAAAGATATTGCTGTAGTCTGAGCATCATTCTCTGTAATCTCTTGCTTCAAGAGGTTTGTGGTCACTGTGCACAGTGATGTGCTCTCTGCTATGTAAATATTGGTCAAATTTTTAATATGCATTACAATGGCAAGGTATTCTTTTTTTATTTGTGCATAATTTTGCTCCATTGGGGTCAGTGTCCTGCAGGTGAACGCAACAGGTTGTTCAACAGGTTGAACTTCACGACTTCCTGGTTTCCTACTACTGTAGTGCTGTACATGAGAGACTGACTAGGTGGGAGCACCCCCTTTTGCATGGCTATCTCTTAACAAGTACATCGTATTTATAAAAAATGAAACACAGTTGCTAAAGTCATACACGGCAGATCATCCCTAGTTTAGGAACATTTTATATCTATTATCTAACATTTTAAAGCATTTATATTTTATTAATAAATATTTTATAAACTATTTTTATTTGTTGCCTATAATAATGTGAGAAAGCCAAATTCCTCATAACTTGATTTAAGCTTGAAGTGAATTATAAATCATCATGATGAAGATGTTAGTAAAGCGATCTTTTCACTGTGTCTCTGTGTTTCAGAGCTGTGTGAAGGACACAGTGTCTTCGGTGTTATTCCGACTCAACTTCCACCAGTCTGATCATCAGCCGAACAGCTCCAACTCCATACTCAACATCGACAGCAAGACCACGGCTCATGTAGAGGTGAGTCACACAACTGTCATGCCGAGAGCTGATTGGCTAAAGTAGAGCCAATCTGTGGACTGATTGGCTGAATTAGAGTCTATATGTGAACTGATTGGCTATCACTTAGCAGTGATATATTTTCAATTTAAAATGTTTATTTTAAATGATTTATTGAAATATAATAATCTACGTAGATTTCTGTTGTGAACGTGTGTGTGTTTTCCAGGTTCCCTTTCAGATTAACTGCAAAAACAGGAGCTGTGTATCAGACCTGCAGCTGGACTTTAACTTCCTGTAAGAATCCAATTCTTCAAATTTCTGCAAATCTGTATTTCTGCCAAATGTGATTTCTGTGTTGGTTCTAAAATATGTGTCATTTTAAAGTTCAGTACCAAGTGCTATCACGCACAGAATCTGTTCTAGTCATTTCTTGGTGGTAATGAGTTTGTATAGTGTTATTCCCAGAGTGTGTGGAAGTGTGTACACTCTGTATGATGCACTGCAAGGTATAACAGTGAGAAATGGCTGTGACAGTACATCAGATTTACAGCTGCAACATTCAGAGAAGTGTGTAAGGAAAGTGTGTATACAAAGTTGATGTTTTTTTGTGATGCAGGTTTTGCACACACATCCCAAACCAAATGTTTCACACTAGCATTTAGAATTCATACAGGATGAAATGATGTGATTTTGTGTGTGTGTGTGTGTGTGTGTGTGTGTGTCTGTGTGTGTGTGTGTGTTTAGGAACAGCACATTGCTGGTGGTGGACCAGGCATCTTTTATCATCCATGTGACTCTAC
Organism: Pangasianodon hypophthalmus; assembly: GCF_027358585.1. Classification (NCBI taxonomy): domain Eukaryota; kingdom Metazoa; phylum Chordata; class Actinopteri; order Siluriformes; family Pangasiidae; genus Pangasianodon; species Pangasianodon hypophthalmus. Next base: position 19,753,406 of record NC_069735.1, on the reverse strand, counting down.
TGAATAAAGGAGATGACTCGTTCAACACCAGCGTGGTTCTTTTCTACCCTCCTGGATTATCACTCTCGATATTCAAGACCATTGAGGTACAGCACTCTTTTTCCCCACAATTTATTTAGCACTCTAATAGTCAAAATCATAAAAGGATCTGACTCTGACTCTGATTGTGACTCTGACTCTGATTCTGATTCTGACCGTGACTTTGACTCTGATTGTGACTCTGACTCTGATTGTGACTGATTCTGATTCTGATTGTGACTCTGACTCTGACTCTGATTGTGATTGTGACTCTGATTGTGACTCTGACTCTGATTCTGACTCTGACTCTGATTGTGATTGGTCCAGTGGAACAGAAGGACTCTGAGCAGTTGTGGAGATCGTGATGACGGAGCACTGAATAAAACCACCTGCAGTATCAGTTTACCGGTTTATCGCAGAGACACGCGTGTAAGAGCAACACACAACACACTAACTCAGCATTACACAACACACACTACAGTACACACTACACACTAACTCAGCATTACACAACACACACTACACTACACACTACACACTAACTCAGCATAACACAACACACACTACAGTACACACTACACACTAACTCAGCATAACTCAACACACACTACAGTACACACTACACAATAACTCAGCATAACACAACACACACTACAGTACACACTACACAATAACTCAGCATAACACAACACACACTACACTACACACTACACAATAACTCAGCATAACACAACACACACTACACTACACACTACAGTACACACCACACAACACACACACTACAGTACACACTACACACTAACTCAGCATAACACAACACACACTACACTACACACTAACTCAGCAGAACACTACACACACTACAGTACACACTACACACTAACTCAGCAGAACACAACACACACTACAGTACACACTACACCCTAACTCAGCAGAAAACAACACACACTATAGTACACACTACACACTAACTCAGCATAACACAACACACACTATAGTACACACACTACATACTAACAGCATAACACAACACAATCTACAGTACACACTACACACTACAGTACACACTACACACTAACAACAGAACACAACTCACACTACAGTACACACTACACACTAACTCAGCATAACACAACACAATCTACAGTACACACTACACACTAACAGCAGAACACAACACACACTACAGTACACACTACACACTACACACTAACTCAGCATAACACAACACACACTACAGTACACACTACACACTACACACTAACAGCATAACACAACACAATCTACAGTACACACTACACACTACAGTACACACTACACACTAACTCAGCAGATCTACTCACAGTGTACTATAAGGCATTATAATGTGTGTGCTGTAGGCCGTGTTTGAGGGTGTGTTCCGCATCTCACACTATTACAACTGGACTGACAGCATGCAGATGACACTCGTGGCCAGCAGGTAAATACACACACACCCACCCATAAACACTCACACACACTCACACACACAAACACACACCCACAGCAAACGCATAGTGAGAGGGTCTCGAGCTGTTGTTTGTGTGTTTACAGTGATAACAATGGAAATACAAGTATCACCACAGTGACGAAGACTTTGCCTGTTCAGTTTAGTGTAGATGTGGCCATCAGCCCGTGAGTAATCACCACACACACACAGAAACACACACAGTGTTACAATTACACTCTTTTCTCTCTCTCTCTCTCTCTCTCTCTCTCTCTCTCTCAAATTCAAATTCAAATGAGTTTATTGGCATGACATATTGTACAATGAATTGCAAAAGCATTTATATGGGTAATGAATAAAACCTGAACAGTGAACAAATTATAAGATTAACAAGTGAATAAAATAAATAAATAAATAAATAAATAAGACAAAACCAAACAACAACAAAAAAGTACAGTCTGTGGGCTATGAGTGGTGTGTGTGTGTGTGTGTGTGTGTGAGTTCATGAGCACATCACTGTTTGGTCGACTCTTCCCTCTTTTTGTGGCAAACATCGATGTACCATGCTGCTATTGAAATGCAGTCTCTTTTTCCTCAGGCCGTGGCTGCTCTGTGTGTATCTGCCTCTCTCTATAGCCGTGGCTGCTCTGTGTGTAACTGTCTCTCTCTATAGCCGGGCTGCTCTGTGTGTATCTGTCTCTCTCTATAGCCGTGGCTGCTCTGTGTGTATCTGCCTCTCTCTATAGCTGTGGCTGCTCTGTGTGTATCTCTCTCTCTATAACCGGGCTGCTCTGTGTATAACTGCCTCTCTCTATAGCCGGGCTGCTGTGTGTGTATCTGCCTCTCTCTATAGCCGGGCTGCTCTGTGTGTATCTGCCTCTCTCTATAGCCGGGCTGCTCTGTGTATAACTGCCTCTCTCTATAGCCGGGCTGCTGTGTGTGTATCTGCCTCTCTCTATAGCCGGGCTGCTCTGTGTGTATCTGCCTCTCTCTATAGCCGGGCTGCTCTGTGTGTATCTGCCTCTCTCTATAGCCGTGGCTGCTCTCTGTGTGTAACTGCCTCTCTCTATAGCCGTGGCTGCTCTGTGTGTATCTGTCTCTCTCTATAGCTGGGCTGCTCTGTGTGTATCTGTCTCTCTCTATAGCCGGGCTGCTCTGTGTGTATCTGCCTCTCTCTATAGCCGGGCTGCTCTGTGTGTATCTGTCTCTCTCTATAGCCGGGCTGCTCTGTGTGTATCTGTCTCTCTCTATAGCCGGGCTGCTCTGTGTGTATCTGCCTCTCTCTATAGCCGTTGCTGCTCTGTGTGTATCTGTCTCTCTCTATAGCCATTGCTGCTCTGTGTGTATCTGCCTCTCTCTATAGCCGGGCTGCTCTGTGTGTATCTGCCTCTCTCTATAGCTGGGCTGCTCTGTGTGTATCTGTATCTATAGCTGGGCTGCTCTGTGTGTATCTGCCTCTCTCTATAGCCAGGCTGCTCTGTGTGTATCTGTCTCTCTCTATAGTCGGGCTGCTCTGTGTGTAACTGCCTCTCTCTATAGCTGTGGCTGCTCTGTGTGTATCTGCCTCTCTCTATAGCCAGGCTGCTCTGTGTGTATCTGTCTCTCTCTATAGCCGTGGCTGCTGTGTGTTTATCTGCCTCTCTCTATAGCCGGGCTGCTCTGTGTGTATCTGCCTCTCTCTATAGCCGGGCTGCTCTGTGTGTATCTGCCTCTCTCTATAGCCGTGGCTGCTCTGTGTGTATCTCCCTCTCTCTATAGCCGGGCTACTCTGTGTGTATCTGCCTCTCTCTATAGCTGTGGCTGCTCTGTGTGTATCTCTCTCTCTATAACCGGGCTGCTCTGTGTATAACTGCCTCTCTCTATAGCCGGGCTGCTCTGTGTGTATCTGCCTCTCTCTATAGCCGGGCTGCTCTGTGTGTATCTGTCTCTCTCTATAGCCGTGGCTGCTCTGTGTGTATCTGCCTCTCTCTATAGCCGTTGCTGCTCTGTGTGTATCTGTCTCTCTCTATAGCCGGGCTGCTCTGTGTGTATCTGTCTCTCTCAATAGCCGTGGCTGCTCTGTGTGTATCTGCCTCTCTCTATAGCCGTGGCTGCTCTGTGTGTATCTGTCTCTCTCTATAGCCGGGCTGCTCTGTGTGTATCTGCCTCTCTCTATAGCCGGGCTGCTCTGTGTGTATCTGCCTCTCTCTATAGCCGTTGCTGCTCTGTGTGTATCTGTTTCTCTCTATAGCCATTGCTGCTCTGTGTGTATCTGCCTCTCTCTATAGCCGGGCTGCTCTGTGTGTATCTGTCTCTCTCTATAGCCGTGGCTGCTCTGTGTGTATCTGCCTCTCTCTATAGCCGGGCTGCTCTGTGTGTATCTGCCTCTCTCTATAGCCGGGCTGCTCTGTGTGTATCTGCCTCTCTCTATAGCTGTGGCTGCTCTGTGTGTATCTGTCTCTCTCTATAACCGGGCTGCTCTGTGTGTATCTGCCTCTCTCTATAGCTGTGGCTGCTCTGTGTGTATCTGCCTCTCTCTATAGCCAGGCTGCTCTGTGTGTATCTGCCTCTCTCTATAGCCGGGCTGCTCTGTGTGTATCTGCCTCTCTCTATAGCCGGGCTGCTCTGTGTGTATCTGTATCTATAGCTGGGCTGCTCTGTGTGTATCTGCCTTTCTCTATAGCCGTGGCTGCTCTGTGTGTATCTGCCTCTCTCTATAGCCAGGCTGCTCTGTGTGTATCTGTCTCTCTCTATAGTCGGGCTGCTCTGTGTGTATCTGTCTCTCTCTATAGTCGGGCTGCTCTGTGTATAACTGCCTCTCTCTATAGCCGGGCTGCTGTGTGTGTATCTGCCTCTCTCTATAGCCGGGCTGCTCTGTGTGTATCTGCCTCTCTCTATAGCCGGGCTGCTCTGTGTATAACTGCCTCTCTCTATAGCCGGGCTGCTGTGTGTGTATCTGCCTCTCTCTATAGCCGGGCTGCTCTGTGTGTATCTGCCTCTCTCTATAGCCGGGCTGCTCTGTGTGTATCTGCCTCTCTCTATAGCCGTGGCTGCTCTCTGTGTGTAACTGCCTCTCTCTATAGCCGTGGCTGCTCTGTGTGTATCTGTCTCTCTCTATAGCTGGGCTGCTCTGTGTGTATCTGTCTCTCTCTATAGCCGGGCTGCTCTGTGTGTATCTGCCTCTCTCTATAGCCGGGCTGCTCTGTGTGTATCTGTCTCTCTCTATAGCCGGGCTGCTCTGTGTGTATCTGTCTCTCTCTATAGCCGGGCTGCTCTGTGTGTATCTGCCTCTCTCTATAGCCGTTGCTGCTCTGTGTGTATCTGTCTCTCTCTATAGCCATTGCTGCTCTGTGTGTATCTGCCTCTCTCTATAGCCGGGCTGCTCTGTGTGTATCTGCCTCTCTCTATAGCTGGGCTGCTCTGTGTGTATCTGTATCTATAGCTGGGCTGCTCTGTGTGTATCTGCCTCTCTCTATAGCCAGGCTGCTCTGTGTGTATCTGTCTCTCTCTATAGTCGGGCTGCTCTGTGTGTAACTGCCTCTCTCTATAGCTGTGGCTGCTCTGTGTGTATCTGCCTCTCTCTATAGCCAGGCTGCTCTGTGTGTATCTGTCTCTCTCTATAGCCGTGGCTGCTGTGTGTTTATCTGCCTCTCTCTATAGCCGGGCTGCTCTGTGTGTATCTGCCTCTCTCTATAGCCGGGCTGCTCTGTGTGTATCTGCCTCTCTCTATAGCCGTGGCTGCTCTGTGTGTATCTCCCTCTCTCTATAGCCGGGCTACTCTGTGTGTATCTGCCTCTCTCTATAGCTGTGGCTGCTCTGTGTGTATCTCTCTCTCTATAACCGGGCTGCTCTGTGTATAACTGCCTCTCTCTATAGCCGGGCTGCTCTGTGTGTATCTGCCTCTCTCTATAGCCGGGCTGCTCTGTGTGTATCTGTCTCTCTCTATAGCCGTGGCTGCTCTGTGTGTATCTGCCTCTCTCTATAGCCGTTGCTGCTCTGTGTGTATCTGTCTCTCTCTATAGCCGGGCTGCTCTGTGTGTATCTGTCTCTCTCAATAGCCGTGGCTGCTCTGTGTGTATCTGCCTCTCTCTATAGCCGTGGCTGTTCTGTGTGTATCTGTCTCTCTCTATAGCCGGGCTGCTCTGTGTGTATCTGCCTCTCTCTATAGCCGGGCTGCTCTGTGTGTATCTGCCTCTCTCTATAGCCGTTGCTGCTCTGTGTGTATCTGTCTCTCTCTATAGCCATTGCTGCTCTGTGTGTATCTGCCTCTCTCTATAGCCGGGCTGCTCTGTGTGTATCTGTCTCTCTCTATAGCCGTGGCTGCTCTGTGTGTATCTGCCTCTCTCTATAGCCGGGCTGCTCTGTGTGTATCTGCCTCTCTCTATAGCCGGGCTGCTCTGTGTGTATCTGCCTCTCTCTATAGCTGTGGCTGCTCTGTGTGTATCTGCCTCTCTCTATAACCGGGCTGCTCTGTGTGTATCTGCCTCTCTCTATAGCTGTGGCTGCTCTGTGTGTATCTGCCTCTCTCTATAGCCAGGCTGCTCTGTGTGTATCTGCCTCTCTCTATAGCCGGGCTGCTCTGTGTGTATCTGCCTCTCTCTATAGCCGGGCTGCTCTGTGTGTATCTGTATCTATAGCTGGGCTGCTCTGTGTGTATCTGCCTTTCTCTATAGCCGTGGCTGCTCTGTGTGTATCTGCCTCTCTCTATAGCCAGGCTGCTCTGTGTGTATCTGTCTCTCTCTATAGTCGGGCTGCTCTGTGTGTATCTGCCTCTCTCTATAGCCGTGGCTGCTCTGTGTGTAACTGCCTCTCTCTATAGCTGTGGCTGCTCTGTGTGTATCTGCCTCTCTCTACAGCTGTGGCTGCTCTGTGTGTATCTGCCTCTCTCTATAGCCAGGCTGCTCTGTGTGTATCTGCCTCTCTCTATAGCCAGGCCATGGCTGCTCTGTGTGTATTTGCCTCTCTCTGTAGCCGGGCTGCTCTGTGTGTATCTGTCTCTCTCTATAGCCGTTGCTGCTCTGTGTGTATCTGCCTCTCTCTATAGCCGGGCTGCTCTGTGTGTATCTGCCTCTCTCTATAGCCGTTGCTGCTCTGTGTGTATCTGCCTCTCTCTATAGCCGTTGCTGCTCTGTGTGTCTCTGCCTCTCTCTATAGCCGGGCTGCTCTGTGTGTATCTGTCTCTCTCTATAGCCGTGGCTGCTGTGTGTTTATCTGCCTCTCTCTATAGCCGGGCTGCTCTGTGTGTATCTGCCTCTCTCTATAGCCGGGCTGCTCTGTGTGTATCTGCCTCTCTCTATAGCCGTGGCTGCTCTGTGTGTATCTCCCTCTCTCTATAGCCGGGCTACTCTGTGTGTATCTGCCTCTCTCTATAGCTGTGGCTGCTCTGTGTGTATCTCTCTCTCTATAACCGGGCTGCTCTGTCTATAACTGCCTCTCTCTATAGCCGGGCTGCTCTGTGTGTATCTGTTTCTCTCTATAGCCGGGCTGCTCTGTGTGTATCTGTCTCTCTCTATAGCCGGGCTGCTCTGTGTGTATCTGCCTCTCTCTATAGCCAGGCCATGGCTGCTCTGTGTGTATCTGCCTCTCTCTATAGCCGGGCTGCTCTGTGTGTATCTGCCTCTCTCTATACCCAGGCTGCTCTGTGTGTATCTGTCTCTCTCTATAGCCGGGCTGCTCTGTGTGTATCTGTCTCTCTCTATAGCTGTAGCTGCTCTGTGTGTATCTGTCTCTCTCTATAGCCAGGCTGCTCTGTGTGTATCTGTCTCTCTCTATAGCCGGGCTGCTCTGTGTGTATCTGTCTCTCTCTATAGCCAGGCCATGGCTGCTCTGTGTGTATCTGCCTCTCTCTATAGCCGGGCTGTAGCTGCTCTGTGTGTATCTGCCTCTCTCTATAGCCGGGCTGCTCTGTGTGTATCTGTCTCTCTCTATAGCCAGGCCATGGCTGCTCTGTGTGTATCTGCCTCTCTCTATAGCCGGGCTGTAGCTGCTCTGTGTGTATCTGTCTCTCTCTATAGCCAGGCCATGGCTGCTCTGTGTGTATCTGCCTCTCTCTATAGCCGGGCTGTAGCTGCTCTGTGTGTATCTGTCTCTCTCTATAGCTGTAGCTGCTCTGTGTGTATCTGCCTCTCTCTATAGCCGGGCTGCTCTGTGTGTATCTGTCTCTCTCTATAGCCGTGGCTGCTCTGTGCGTATCTGCCTCTCTCTATAGCCGGGCTGTAGCTGCTCTGTGTGTATCTGTCTCTCTCTATAGCTGTAGCTGCTCTGTGTGTATCTGCCTCTCTCTATAGCCGGGCTGCTCTGTGTGTATCTGTCTCTCTCTATAGCTGTAGCTGCTCTGTGTGTATCTGTCTCTCTCTATAGCCGGGCTGCTCTGTGTGTATCTGTCTCTCTCTATAGCTGTAGCTGCTCTGTGTGTATCTGTCTCTCTCTATAGCCGGGCTGCTCTGTGTGTATCTGTCTCTCTCTATAGCCGGGCTGCTCTGTGTGTATCTGTCTCTCTCTATAGCCAGGCCATGGCTGCTCTGTGTGTATCTGCCTCTCTCTATAGCCGGGCTGTAGCTGCTCTGTGTGTATCTGTCTCTCTCTATAGCTGTAGCTGCTCTGTGTGTATCTGCCTCTCTCTATAGCCGGGCTGCTCTGTGTGTATCTGTCTCTCTCTATAGCCGGGCTGCTCTGTGTGTATCTGCCTCTCTCTATAGCCGTGGCTGCTCTGTGCGTATCTGCCTCTCTCTATAGCCGGGCTGCTCTGTGTGTATCTGTCTCTCTCTATAGCCGGGCTGCTCTGTGTCTATCTGTCTCTCTCTATAGCCGGGCTGCTCTGTGTGTATCTGTCTCTCTCTATAGCCAGGCCATGGCTGCTCTGTGTGTATCTGTCTCTCTCTATAGCCGTGGCTGCTCTGTGTGTATCTGTCTCTCTCTATAGCCGTGGCTGCTCTGTGTGTATCTGCCTCTCTCTATAGCTGGGCTGCTCTGTGTGTATCTGCCTCTCTCTGTAGCCGGGCTGCTCTGTGTGTATCTGTCTCTCTCTATAGCCGTGGCTGCTCTGTGTGTATCTGTCTCTCTCTATAGCCGTTGCTGCTCTGTGTGTATCTGTCTCTCTCTATAGCCGTGGCTGCTCTGTGTGTATCTGCCTCTCTCTATAGCCGTGGCTGCTCTGTGTGTATCTGCCTCTCTCTGTAGCCGGGCTGCTCTGTGTGTATCTGTCTCTCTCTATAGCCGTGGCTGCTCTGTGTGTATCTGTCTCTCTCTATAGCCGTTGCTGCTCTGTGTGTATCTGCCTCTCTCTATAGCCGTGGCTGCTCGGGGTGTATCTGCCTCTCTCTATAGCCGGGCTGCTCTGTGTGTATCTGCCTCTCTCTATAGCCGGGATGCTCTGTGTGTATCTGTCTCTCTCTGTAGCCAGACTGCTCTGTGTGTATCTGCCTCTCTCTATAGCTGTGGCTGCTCTGTGTGTATCTGCCTCTCTCTATAGCTGTGGCTGCTCTGTGTGTATCTGCCTCTCTCTATATCCGGGCTGCTCTGTGTGTATCTGTCTCTCTCTATAGCCGGGCTGCTCTTTGTGTATCTGTCTCTCTCTATAGCGTGGCTGCTCTGTGTGTATCTGTCTCTCTCTATAGCCGGGCCGTGGCTGCTGAGTCTGTACCTTATCATATTGTTCCTCAGCTTGTTGTCTCTGATTGTGCTCAGGTATTCAACTGTTGTATATTCTCTGTTTAGGGCCAAATAACATTGTAGTGTACTTTGTTTCTGTGTAGTTTTAGTCCAATAAGAAAGATAGTTTTCTTTTTGTGCATTAACCATTGGGTTGGGTCAGATTCTGTGGATAAGGGGTCAGTGTCCTGAAAGTGATTATTGTTATATGTGTTAGTCGTGTTAGCCAGATTAGTTTGTTTGTGGAGCCTCAGGACCTGCTGAGTCAGGAAGCTTCTTTCTCTTTGCTAATGGCATAGAAGGCTCTTCTTGCTTTCTCTTTCAGTTCATTCACAGCCAAGTTGAGGTTTCCATTTGCACTGAATTTCAGCCTAAGGTATATATAGTTTGTAGCATGAATGATTTTGGTCATTTGGTCAATTTTGGTCACAATTTCACAAGGGTGAAATTATATCTTTCTCCCTGACATCTGGGACTTTTCTGAAATATTAGAGCTTTTGTTTTAGTTGGGTTTATAGTCAGGGCCCAGGTCTGACAGAACATGTGCAGGATGTCTAGGTTCTGCTGTAGACCCTGTTCTGTTGGAGACAGCAGTACCAGATCATCTGCATAGAGGAGGAACTTAATAGTGGAGTCATATAGTGTCAGGCCAGGTGCTGCTGATTGTTCTAGTAGATTTGCCAATTCATTAATGTATATATTGAAGAGAGCTGGTGATAGTGGGCAGCCTTGCCTTTCACCCTGACCTTGAGTGAAGAATTCAGTTTGCACATTTATTGTTTGAGTACATTGTTTTTATGATGTTTTGTCCCTATACCAGTTTCTGTAATTTTAGACAAATTACAGAATTTGTTGCCAAACTGAATCAAAGGCCTTCTGGAAATCTACAAAGCAAGCAAATATTTTGGTTTTGTTCTGGTTGATATATTTGCACTCAGGGTATGCAGTGTAAAAATATGGTCTGATGTTCTATAATTTGGTAAGAATCCAATCTGACTTTTGCTTAAGACATTGTGCTCGCTAAGGAAATGTATGAGTCTTGTGTTGATGAGGCTGCAAAACAACTTCCCCAGATTACTACTTACACAGTTGCCTCTGCTGTTTGGATCTAATTTGTCTCCACTTTTGAATATGGGCATTATGAGTCTTTTATTCCAGGTGTCAGGGAAATGACCAACACTCAGAATGAAGTTGAACAGTTTTAGTAAGACCATTCTTAATTTGCAATCTGTATTCTTGAGCATTTCATTGAGGATGCCATCTGGTCCACTTGCTTTTTTGGATTGTAGGGCCTGTATTTTATCAATCAGTTCTTTTTCTGTAATGGGGTAGTCTAATGGGTTTTCATATTTACCAATTGTATCTTCCATATTGATCATTTTTTCATATATTTGGCTTTGTTCTGGGTTCATTTTTAGTTTGCTAGATAGTTGTTCAAAGTAATTTTTCCAGGTGTCTCCATTTTGTATGGCAGTTTTTTCAGGTTGTTTTTTATTCAGAAAATTCCAGTTGTCCCAAAAGTTGTTAGAATTTACAGATTCTTCAATCATTTTTAGCTGATTTTGGATGTACTCTTCTCTCTTTTTTCTGAGTGTATTTTTGTACTGTTTAGGTTCTTCACAATACTGATGGCGCAAATCTGCATTGTTTGGTTGTCTGTGTTTTTTATTTGATAATTGTTTTAATTTTTTTTCATAGTTTTACAGTCTAAATCAAACCATTTTTCATTCTCTTGTTTGGCCTTATGAATTTTCTTACAGGTTTTGAGGTTAGATAATGTTGCCAAATAATTGAATATGTAATTTATGTTCTCCACAGCCAGATTTATGCCACCTCATCATGAGGATAATAGTGTTGTTTTGTGCCCATCTGTAGTTTCCTCTAATGCTATACAGCTTACTGGGCTGTGAATGCATGTTAATATTTTGTGTCCTTTCGAGATACACAGTAATTAGGATGTGATCTGATAAGGGTGTTAGTGGTTTGACTATGAATGCTTTGAAAGAGAATAGATCTAAGTCTGTGATCATGTAATCGACTGTTGAGCAACCACAAAATGAACTATAGGTGTACCTACCAGGAGAGTTTCCTCTCACCCTACCATTGACAAGGTACGGATCAAGGCTTCAACAGAGCTCAATCAGAAGCTTCCCATTTTATTCTCATGGTCATCAGAGTTATTTCTTGGGAAGTTTACTATATTTTGTGGGAAGATCTGTCCAAAGATGTAGTTATTTCCATTATCTGTTTCCATTACCTGTTCTAGCATTTAGATGCCTACAGAGCAACACACTTCCCTGGGCCTGGAAGTGGTTAATTTGACAATGGGGAGTCTCAAAGATGTCTTTATTATAGTATGGAGATTCAGAGGGAGGAATATAAAGTGCACATAAGAAAATATATTTTGTTGTTTGGCTAAGGTGTTTGTTGACTTTGACCCAGATGTGAGATTCTTCTTTTTAAATTATTTCTAGTTTGTGCCAGATTATGATGCTCCCTGAATCTCTCCCACGTGTAATTCTTTCATGTTTTCTGGAGGATATAGATATTTCATGGTCACCTGAGGGACAACAAGTGACTTCGTCAGTTCTGCACCATGTTTCTTGTAATATTATAATGTCTATATCTGATGTGTTTTTTTGAAATTCTAGATTTTGGGTTTTATATCCAAAACTGGCTGAATTGATACCTTGTATGTTCCACATTGTGACAGTTAATGATTTCATTTGGTCAAGAAGTTTAACAAATTTAACAATCTTGACAGTCCTCTTGAGTAATACAAATCCAGCTCTAACTGATATATATACATAAACACATACTTTTTTTCCTCCCTCTCTGGTTTGTATCTCTTTTACTCATGACTACTGGTCCAACTGTGTGCATATACATCTGAGCAGGTCCTCGATCTCTCCCAGGTTGGTGTGGTTTGGTCCTTTCAGGACTGCAGCATAACTAGGCTGCTCCTGCTGCTCAGGCTGGTGGGCGTGTGAGTGTGGACCAGGCTGCTGCTCTGTTAAGGTGGTGTTGTTCCTTGCTGAAGCTGCTCTGGGTCTTCTGTGTTTTTGCTGCTGTTGTTGCCAGGGTAAATGGCCTTGAGGTGCAGGGTGCTGATGCTGGGGTCTTGGGTGCTGCAGTGTAGGCTGATGGTGTAGACTGCAGGGTGTGGAGGTCCAGGCTGTGAGTGTTTTGGGGCCAGGATGCAGGTGCATGGGGGCAGGATGCAGGTGGCAAAGTCCATGGCAGGGGCTTGGGGGCAGAGTGAGCTGGCGATAGGATGCAGACCACTGGGTTGGGTGGGGGCTGTATTGTAAAGCTCAGCTGAGTGTGGAGTGACGATGCTTTGTAGCTGTGCTGGGAGAAAGCATCTCACTGGCTGAGGGGTAGCGGTTGCTCTGACAGTCTTTGGGGGGGCTGCCAGAGGTACATCCCAGGGCAACGTCTTTAAGGGTTTTAGCAAACACATGAACACTGTCTCTGCAGAGGTAGATGTGGTCATGGAGGTGGTGAAGATCTAGTGTGGGATGATGTGCCAGGTGAATGTCTGGCATTTAAGCACATCCACGTGAGATGTCTGTGTTCACTCGTTGTATGGTGGAAAGATGGAAGTCTGTTCTAGGTAGGATAGTGGAGATAACTATTTTTGAATTTGGGAGGGTTTGTGTTGCTTTAATGGCCACCCATGTTACTGATTCTGCCACTCGCTCTTGTTGTGACCTGAGGTCTTTCGTCCCCATGTGGATGATGATGTGGCTGGGTTCACCCAGATTTTCCTTGCTCAGTTGTTCTAGGGCACTATCTGTTTTTGGGCACCAGAGTTTTAATGTTTTGTGATTAGGAAAGAGCTGTTTTTCATTGAAGAACCTGCCATTTGAACAGATTAAGGTGACAACTTTTGCATTCTTGGGCACATTTTCTTGCTCCTGGGGGCCCTCGGGGGCCTATGCCTGTGCTGTCAGTGGTGCTGCTGTTGTTGGAGTGTTGGACTCACGTGTCAGAGTGTGGGCAGCTGGTGTCTGGGTGGTGGGTGAGCTGGATTGCTGCTAGCAGGTGTGTGTGAGGCTCTTTGTTCTCTTAGGCTTTGTATTTCTCCTTCTCTGAGGAGCAGCTCCTCCGTGACTGCTTTCAGCTCTCTACTCAGGTTCTCCCTGTCCTGCTGCAGTTCCCTTATCTCTCCTCTCAGCACTGGCTTTAGACTCTCTTGTGAATTGATTGAGTTTGTTCACCAGGTGTTGTACATGCTCACTGGATGTGGCATGTGAGGGCATTAATTCCCTGACTTCTACCAGCTCTACCTCTTATAAGGAGAGGCTGTTTCTGATTTGAGTGACACACTGCTCCAGCAGTGAGTCACAGTTAATAGGGCTAGGCTAAGCCTCCTCCAGCTCCTCTTCTGAGTTCTGGGCTTCACAGCCTCTTACAGCATGACTGTTTTCTCCTTGTGTTAGTTTCTCAGCCTCTGCCAGTGCTTTGAGGCTGTTAAAGTTTGTCTGGATAGAGCTGAGACATGCTTCAGTCCCCTGGAACATTATGGTTCCATTATGGTAGATATTTACAGTTAGAAATGCCTTGTTAGAGTCGTCTTCTTCATGAATCTGAATTTGTCTACCATTACAGATGCCTTGTTTTCTAATACTTTTGTAATATTTACAGATAGCCATGTGCCAATCATTACAGTCTTCTGTGTAGAGGAGCAGATTTGTGGTGATGGATCTGTTCCCTTTTTGTGAAAAGTCTGCCATTAAAGTCTCTGGATTTGCCTTCCGCAGCCTGTATTTATAGGCTTTCTTGTCCTTTGCACTCTTAGTAGTTTGTGGATATGTGATGGAGGGGGAGCTCTCCTGCTGTAGCTTCAATTGTTTTGTTTTGTTTTGTTTTTCTAAATGTCACTTTTTAACTGTCACTCACAGACTGCTGCTAGTTTATCTATAAGTTACTTAGCCAACAGATAACCTCTCTTAGTTCTGTTCCACTAATTTCGTAATAATCTTTTAAAATGCAGTGTAGATTGTAACTCAGTCTTGCCTGTTATTTGGATGTGAATTAATTCCAGTATCTTCTGATTTGTCCGTCTGTCCTCCTAACTGCTCTCAGTCTCAGTGCTGCTTAATTGACTTGTTGAAGAATGCAAAAGAAATTAAAGGAAAGTGAATCAGCTCACAGTTATCCCAGTTATCTTAATATTCCTCTTGCTTTTATCTTCAATTTGATATAGGTTTTTGTTAGGGTTGGTTCACTCCAGAGGTGAAAAAACTGTACAATTTTAAGAGCTCATGTGGAGCATGACTTTCTTGCTGACTGTTCTAGAATCTAATTCTCTCTCTCACTCTCTCTCTCTCTCTCTCTCTCTCTCAGTGTTCCTGAGCTTTGTAAAACATATCTGAATTTATCTTTGGAAGATAAAGGCCCAAAAAATATCACTCTTGTGTATAAGGTGAGTTTATACACACACACACACACACACACACACACACACAGCCCTCCTCTATAAACACACACAGTTACAGTCCTTGTGTTAATCCAGATGCAAGGGGAATGTTTTGGGCTAAAGTGTGACTGTAAGGGAGTCATGTCCCGGGATTGCTTACATCACACATCACAGGAGGAAGTGGGAAATAACATGATTATGGTCTATTAAATATACTTTTTTATTTCCTTCTGTTAGCGGGTTACTAACCACTCATCTTGGCTTTCAAGATGGCGCCACGGATGGCTGCCTTGGTGTGTTGGTGCACTTTTTGTCTCATTTTGTTTGTTAAAACAGTTTTTTTGATGATACCGGGAGCTCGTTCACCAGAGCTTAAGAACATCAGGGCTACAGTCCCTGTAGATTTGTTTCCCACCTTCATCGATACATCCGTGAATTTACTGGACATTCTGGTCAAACGTGCCCTCACCCGTGCACATGCAGTGAAACGCTGGAGGAAGGGGAAACGTGCCGATGCGATGAGGAATTTGTTTTTACACTAATAATGGCTGGTGCAATGATGCAACAGTGATTCAGCAGTACTGTTCTCCTAATCTTGAATCATTTTTCATAAACTGCAAGCCCTTCTACTCCCCATGTGAGTTCGCTTCATTCGTAGTGGTCGGTGTTTACATTCCACTGCAAGCCAACGTGCAGAAGGGGAACATTCTGGATCACCGTTACACTACAGTAAGCAGTGCCTCTCAAACTGTCCCACGAGCTGCACTGGGACACTCTGACCATGTCATGGTCCATCTGGTTCCTGCATACAAGCAGAAAGTAAAGCTCTCCAAACCTGTTGTGAGGATATCAAAGCAGTGGACCAGGGAGGCTATGGAGGATCTTCAGGCATGCTTGGAATGTACTGCCTGGAATGTATTCAGGAATGCTACCAACAGTCTGGATGAGTACACAGAAGCTGTGACATCATACATAAGCTTCTGTGAGGATAGCTGTGTACCATCACGCACCAGGATGAGTTACAATAATGACAAACCCTGGTTCACAGCCAGACTCGGACAGCTAAGGCTGGAGAAGGAAGTTGCGTTTAAGAGTGGGGACAGAACCAGGTTTAAAGTGTCAAAATACAAGCTTAGCAAGGCAGTGAGAGAAGCTAAACAGCTGTACTCTGAGAAACTACAAAAGCAGTTCTCAGCCACTGACTCTGCTTCTGTCTGGAAAGGGCTCAGGCAGATCACAAACTACAAACCTAAATCCCCCCATTCTGCTAATGACCTGCGTCTGGACAACAGCCTGAACGAGTTCTACTGTCGCTTTTAAAGACAATAGGACGGTCCTGTCACCATTCCCCACGACACCAGGCACCAACTCCAACTCCAGCCCATCAGCTTCACCACCCTCACCACAGCAGGGGCTGGGGCCTCTCCACAGATGCACACCTCAACGGCCCCCTCCTCTTCCTCCCCCACCACAAGATCGACCCTCTCCATCCTAGAGCAAGACGTTAACAGAGACTTCAAGAGAAGGAACCAACGCAAAGCAGCCAGACCAGAATCTGTCTCTCCATCCCCCCCCGAACTACTGTGCTGAACAGCTGTCTCCTGTGTTTACAAACATCTTTAACACCTCAGTGGTGATATGCCATTTGCCAGCCTGCCTCAAGACCTCCATCATCTTCCCCATCTGCAAAAAACCCAGGATCACACGTCTTAGTGACTACAGACCTGTTGCTCTGACATCTGTGGTAATGATGTCCTTTGAGCGCCTCATGTTGTCCCACCTCAAATCCATCACAGACCCTCTCCTGGACCCCCTGCAGTTTGCCTATAGAGCCAACAGGTCTGTAGTTGATGCGGATAATATGGCCCTCCACTTCATCCTCCAGCACCTGGACTCCTCAGGAACCTATGTCAGGATCCTGTTTGTGGATTTTGGCTCTGCTTTCAATACAATCATCCCGGCTCTGCTACAAGACAAGCCCCCCCAGCTGAGTGTGCCTCATTCCACACTCAGCTAGGGGGGCTTGTCCTGTAGCAGAGCCAGGATGATTGTATTGAAAGCAGAGCCGAAATTTCAGATTTTCTGACTGACTGGAGGCAGCACGTGAGACTGGGAAAACATGTCTCTTAATCCTGGACCATTAGTACTCGTTCCCCTCAAGGCTGTGTTCTTTCTCCTCTACTCTTCTCCCTGTACACCAACAGCTGCACCTCCAGTCACCAGTCTGTCAAACTATTGAAGTTTGCAGATGACACCACCCTCATTGGGCTCATCTCTGAGGGGGATGAGTCTGCCTACAGGTGGGAGATTGATCACCTGGTGACCTGGTGCAGTCAGAACAACCTGGAGCTCAATGCTATTAAAACAGAGGAGATGGTGGATGACTTCAGGGAGAACTCCCCACCCACCCCATCATCCTGTGTGACTCCCCAGTCGATACTGTGGACTCCTTCCGCTTCATGGGAACCATCATCACCCAGGACCTCAAGTGGGTGCTGAACATCAAATCTCTCATCAAAAAAGCGCACGAGTGGATGTACTTCCTGCGGCAGCTAAAGAAGTTCAACCCACCAAAGACAATGACGGTACACTTCTACACCTCCATTATTGAGTCCATAATTTAGTACACTGCTGCCACTGCCATGGACAAAAGCAGACTGCAGTGTGTCATTTGCTCTGCTGAGAAGGTGATTGGCTGCAATCTGCCACCTCTTCAGGACCTGTACACTTCCAGGACCCTCAAGCAGGCAGTTAAGATTGTGGCTGACCCCTCTCTCCCTGGACACAACCTTTTCGAGGCATTCGTCTCAGGCAGGAGGCTGCAGTCCATCAAGACTAAAACCTCACACCACAAAAACAGTTTCTTTCCATCCACAACTAGCCTCATCAACAATACCCAGGACCCACCTTGGTCTCTTATCCGCCTCCATGGACATTACACATTGCATTAATGAAAAACTCCACTTTGCTGTTTCATATGTGTTACATTAACGCACACAACTCATACTGCTATACTGCAACTTCTTACTTCAAACTGTGAGCATTTGCTCTGGCCCACCCTTTGCACATCCTGCATTAATGTACAGTTAATGTCTCTAATTTTATTTTATTTTCCTAAATTTTTATATTTCTATATTTATGCTCATAGCTGGTTACCTTATTAATATTATATTATTTCTTGTATTTTACTGTTATACTAAGCACCAGTACACAAAGACAAATTCTCTTGTAGCATCGAATCTTCACAGACACCACTATTTACTGCATCTCATCCATCAGTACAGCAAAGAATTTTTAAACTAGCCATAGATAATACTCCAGTATCTCCATCCTCACTGGTTCACGCTTGTCCTCGTGTTTGACATCCAGCTCCCATTTCTGTCACATTAACAACATAACCAAAATGTCCTTTTTTCATATTGCTAAATTCAGACCACTTTTCTCATTGTTTGTGGCTGAAAAATTAGATCATGCTTTTGTCACTTCCAGGCTTGATTAATGTAATGTAGTTTTTCAATTTCCAGTAAATTGTAGGAAATTAGCTACTTTCTTAGATTAAATTGATCAGATCAGAGGGGGAGTTTTTGCAAAATTAATATTTCAAACAGTTGATCAACTATTCGTCCACCGATAAGTTGAGCTTAATGTATCTTATAAAATCTGACAGGAATATTACCTCCATGGCCACTATGCAATTCTTAGACTAACTTGACCTTTGTTTCATTATTAAATGCACCAGCTTCATCTAGAGTCTGGAGGTATCATACTTGCGGTTGTGTTGCTCTAGCTGGGCATTCCCTTGTTGCGTCATTGTTTAAAGGGATTTTCCAGCGATGTTGATTTGTCTGCGGGCTGGATGCTTTTGAGTGGCATCTCGAGAGACCAATCAGGATGGTGAATGGAGTGAGGCGTGTACCAGTCTCGTAGGTGGGTTGCAGAGGCACCTGATGAGTGTAGAGGCGGAAGTCGAGGAGGCTTCACAGGACTGGGTTGCGGAAGACTTAGCTGAGGCTCAGGGTCAGCAGAGGAGAGAGAGGACTTCATGATCTTGAAAGCTGAGAAAGCTGAGATCATCTTGAAGCTGTTGATCTACGAGAATTCTCCTGGAGTAGTTTGTTGATGAGAACTCACTGTTTCCATGGTGTACGAGGGTTTTAACCCTTTCTAGCTGGGCTGACCCAGAAGAGTTTGCTCCAATCAGCATGTGTGGGCAGTGTGTAGTGATGTTCTCCGCCCATAACTTTACTCCATACATTGTCTTTGTAGTCATGCAAATTTTCTTTCTGCTTTTTTTTATATAGTGTGGATCAATCTTTTAGTCCCAACTGTTTTTACACATATATAAAACAATATTCTACCCAAATTTCCTTACTCACATCTTTCAAAAAAATCATTCAACGAGCACACACATACCAAATATCACATGCTTACACTCATTAACATTATAATACCTGTTAAACATTCAAAAGCATCATAGTGACCTGGTGGATATAGGTATGACACATATAAGGAATGACATTAAAAAGGCAAGTTTTCAAGTCATTGTCCTTTCAGGAGTAAGGTAATCCAGTGCATTTGTTAAAGCTGGGCTCTGTGGAATGTGTGATTGCTGGTGACAGTATGGAGATCTTTGTGTTCCCAGGGAAAGAACAAAGGTCTTATTCCATGATGACCCCCTGTTGATTTTTTCTTGAGGCCTCCCTGGTTGAGTGTCCCCCTTTTGGCCTTAGGTTATCAGATCTATGGTTGAGGGTCCTTGAATTTTATCCTGTGGGCCAGCCATTGTGGTCTTGGTTAATAGCCTAAATTGATAGGGTGACAGGGTCCCTCTTGGCTGAGAGGGTCCATCCTCTGATCAGGGATGTCCTAATGTTTGCCCTGTTGTTCACAGGACATCGTGAGGTCAACCCTGCATGAACAGGCAATAATTAACTGGCTCCTCAGGGTCTGGGAGTAAGGGTTCATTGATTTACTGTTCCAGTGGCTCACTGATTGGAATATGTTGGGGGGAGAACATGTTCTCTGTTTGTGCAACTCAGGATCCTACATCCTCCCCCCTTTCGATAGGCGATGTTCGAAGGTAAAGACATCGGCAGACACTGGGAAAAGAGTAAGCACAGCAGACACACATACAAACAACAAGACAACACCCCCATCCCTGGTGAGGTACTGGTGCAGGACAGTAGGTTATTTTGGGGTGCTAGCTTTAGGGTAGTAATACGTTCTTGGGACAGTGTGAGGTTAACTTGTGGTGGTTAGCTACCCTATATCATTATGGTAGTTAGTGAATTTAAGTCCGGTTTAATTATCCTCGGTACAATGCCAGAGGCCATGTCATTGGGTGCCGGGAGGCATTCCACCCATTTGGAATACATGAGCATAACCCCCTTTGGCACTGAGGAACTGCAAGTTTAGGAGCAGTGCGTTCAGGGGCATATAGGAGGACATCGTCTTTAAGAGGAAGCATGTGCTTTACTTTGTGGAGTTGAGGTCAGAGGAGAACGCAAGGTTGGAGTCTGTAATGGGGTTAGTTTGAGGGTCAAAAAGGTGAGCCATTAGGGATTTGAGTGCAGGATCAGAGGCTTGAAGGGCAAGTAGATCATCAGGGGAGATTTGAGGTTGTAGGTTGACAAGGGTGGGAGACCACACCACTTTGTTTACTGTGTCCACACAAGCATTCAGTGTCATCAGGATGTCTGCTTCGAGGTAGACATCATGGGATAGATCTGAGACAATGAGGAAATAGTGGTTCAGGCATCTGTTGTTCCATTGCACATCCAGGGCACAGACGCCCATGGAGGTTGCCATGGTTAGCGAGTCAGGCTTCAACGGGAATCGACTGTGTTTGGAGACCTGAGGTATCTCTGGTGTGTTCTGTCTTAGAAGGTTGAAGAGCTTCCGGCTAAAGTTTGAGTTGTCTGCCCAAAGGGGCAATACCACATTGGTCATGGTTGTGCCTTGGATATTTATCTCTTCGGTTACTTGTGTGCAGTACGAGTTTGGGCCTGTCGTCATCTGTGGGGCACACAGAAGTGATGTTTGGCTCCCATTTGAACTTGAGTTTGTATCATCTCTTGGCGGACTGTGGATGGCATCTGCCAGTTGACATTGCACTTTCAGGGAGCTCATTGGCTGGAAGGGCAAAGGTTCTTGTACTTGGGCCCATATTTTTGTTGTTTGAAGTCTACCAATGGCTCAAAGTGGTCCAGCAGGTCTTTCCCAATGAGAAGGTCTGTGTCTCCAGGGGTGAGATGTACTCAGGTTCCCTGGATGTTCCGTGCACATCTTTGGAGTTGGAAGGTCATGCTGGTTTGTTTGGTGCTTTTTTTGGACTTCCTTGTAGAGCTGGTTCGACTTCAGGGTGAAGTCTACCAGGGTCTCTAGCCTTACTTGATGCTCTAGAGTAATGGACAGGTAAAATTTTCTTGCTACTCCTTTCTCAATCAAGTCGCCTAGAAGCTGGGGAACCAGGGCCTGAGTCATGACTGGCAGGGTGTCATGGTTCATTTGCTGCTGTTCTGAAGAATGACATACAATCAAGATCACACTCTCTGGTACCTTGGGTGTTTGTGCAGTTTCATTGGTAAGTGGTGGATGGAGATACCTCTGATCCAGGTTATCAGGTGCTGGTTCTTCTGGTTGATGCTCTGGTAGGATGATAAGGCAGCTGTTATCTCACTGGTGATGCTCAGGGCTTGGTGAGTAGAAGGACGGTGGTGGTCGTTATGAGGGGAAATCTACAAAATCTTATTCATAAACTCCAAAATGTCCAAACCTGTGCTGCAGGCTTTACTCACATGTAGCTCTCCACAACAGAAGAAGAAAAGTTTATCTTGTCACATATACATTACAGCACAGTGATATTCTTTTCTTTGCTTTTTCTCAGGTTGTTAGGAAGTTGGGGTCAGAGTGCAGGGTCAGCCATGATACAGCACCCCTGGAGCAGAGAGGGTTAAGGGCCTCACTCAAGGGCCCAACAGTGGCAGCTTGGAAGTGCTGGTGCCTGAACCACCAACCTTCTAATAAATAGCCCAGAGCCTTAACTGTTGAGCCACCACTGCCCAACAACACATAACTCTGATTCTACACACCTTACATTCGCTTCCTGTGTACTCTAAGATTGATTATAAAATCTTCATCCTCACCTACAAAGCTGTCCATGGCTGAGCATCCCATAATCAATCCTACTCTTTCTGTTCATGAGCTAATCCATGGTATGTTGTACAGCAAGCCTATCATGTTGCATCAACCCCACAGCAGGCTAAAAATAATTGCAGCACTCTCTGACAGTGGAACGCTTTGTTGTAACTAATCTATATTCTTCAGATGTTTGTTTTTGCTTTTTTCATTTTTAATCTTGTGTGTGTGTGTGTGTGTGTGTGTGTGTGTTTTTAGGTGAGTAATCTGGGACTAAAAGATCTGCCTGTAGCAGTAAGCTTCCGGATGCCATCTCAGACAAACTTGCATGATCTGCACAATCACACCATCACTGTGTCTCAGGTATATATTAATTGTAATGATAATAAATTTGGATGATGTTTCTGACTGGAATAATTCTATTGTTGATGCTCTAGCTGTGTAGATTATAATGAAATCTACACATAATGAAAAATAAAAATAAATTTGATTGTGATTAGGGTGTGTGAATGTACAAGTCCAGTGTGACAGTGAGAACTAAAACAGGTACAAAAATATTTCTACATTTCCACATACTACACTGCTGATGAAAGGAGAGTGCTAATTATCACTATTTAATGAGTCAGCCTTAAACAGAATTCTAATTGTTTGTTACATCCTGGCTGTCATAAGGAGAATGAGGACTCAGGAGGCTGGCATGAGAGACAGAGTCAGTTTATTGTTGCTCTGATCCATGCTATACAGCACAGAAAAAATCCTCAATATAAGTATTTAAAAAGAAACAAAATCGTCACTTTCACACTCACACACACACACACACACACACACACACTTGTACACAAACTTAGCAAGGCACTGGAAAGTTAGGTTGGCACCACTTCCTTGCTGTTCATAATGTATCTTTCATTGCAAGACACAAAGCATATAAAAAAGAGCATGCCACAAACCCCACCGCTCTAATGTTGGGGACCCGTCAGGCCTGAAACACCATTAATCAAACAAACCGAAAGGAAGGGTGACAAACTGGTGTAAACAAAACAGGGGGACAAAGGCTTTTTTCCTCACAGGACACTTGAGTCAAGGGGATCTGCAAAATATCCCACTGTCAAATCTAGTGTTAAATAAAAGAAAGCAGCACCTACCTGTGCAAGCAGTTTGACAAGCAGTGTCAAATTTCAACACCACATTGACTTTTCTGAAGTACACATAGAACCAAACCTACCCATCTGCCTTGTAAACCAGGATGTCAGGGCTAGACCAGGGCTAGACTCCAGCTGATTTTCTACTGGGAGCTGCTGCATGGCCAGCTGGGCTTCTCCCAATAGTGGAGGAAGCAGTTGAACAGCCCTGGCCACGTCTCCACTACTGTGGCAAGGCCAAAGGGCTCAATGAAAGCCTCTGGTTAACCTGGGGTCATCTTTATGAGTGTACCAGGTGCCCCAGGTGAGTCAGGGCTGGCTGGAATACTGACGGGCTGCAGAAGACCCTGTTGGTCTTCGGCCTGTGCCACCAAGAGAGCCTTGAAGAGAATAAGGAATCAGGAGGCAGGCATAAGAGAGAGCACGGGACTGTTTTATGTTTCTTTGGAAAAACATGTTCCACAGAAAAACACTTCTCAGTGTAATATTTTAAAAGAAACAGAACTTTTGCTTTAACACACACACACACACACACAAGCAAGACACTGTCAAATTAGGTTGCTCTGTTCAGCACCACCTGCTCTCGATGCTCAGAACGTCTCCCTGCAGGACAAAACCTGTAAATAGGAGCAATAGGAGCAACATAGGAACAAAATAGGAGACTCCACCCTTCATTCACAAGCAGCACTCCACACACCCAGTTAGGATGGTTAGGATATTGTTGATTATCGTCATCATGAAAATAACTTTAGTGTGTCTGATCATTAGCTATAGACTACACTAATAAACTTTATTTTCTTACAGAATGTTACAGCCTGTAACATCGTACCGCCTGAGAAACATGCAGTAAGTTATGGTTTATTTACTTCCTGTTGATTGTTCTTCATTCAATTCAATTAAATTCCATTTCATTTGTGTAGCACTTTTAACAATGGACATTGTCACAAAGCAGCTCTATAGGAATAAATACATTCAAACGAAATGAAATCAAAATAAATTGTAAATGTATGAATTTATCCCTAATGAGCAAGCCACAGGCGATGGTGGTGAGGAAAAACTCCCTGAGACAATATGAGGAAGAAACCTTGAGAGGAAACAGACTCAAAAGGGAACCCATCCTCATCTGGGTGCTAACGGATAGTGCAATTATAAATAAATCCCTTCTATAACTGTGTACTACATGGACAAATAGCACAATTGTACAGCCAGTAAATTTATTACAGTTTTCACATGAAGTCCAGTTTGTTGAATCTATCCACTGTCCACTGATGGAGTCCTGATTACAAAACTGCTCATGGCAACCGCAGCCCCAAAGCCACCACAGCAATTGCAGTCCCAAGCCATCACAGTACAACTCTCCATATGAGATACCCAAGCCATCTCCATGGCCCCCAAGCAGCACCATCCAGAGCAACCCCAATGATCTTCAGGCCGTCCATATGGGGCCCCAGCGGCAGCGAGCAATCTCCAGCCGATGAGAACTCCAACCAGAAGTAGGGAATCAGGATGGATCAGGCAGGTCCAGAGAACAGAAGGGGTCAGGATCACTGGCATCTCAGGAGTAGCATGTGTAGCTTGACAGAGAGGGGGGGGGGGGGGGGGGGGGATTGTTAGGTAAGCCTTTGTCCAGTAATGGTTAAGGACAGAGTACTTTGTTTGCAGAGTGCAAGCAGGGACTCTGTAAAGACTAGCTGTGACAGCATAACTAAAAGGGAGAATCAGTAGGTAACACAGACATGAGGGCACTCTGGGACATAAAGAGGCCAGCAACTCCACCATCAACAAACACTGAACTGAACTTCATGGCACTGAACTCCTGTGTGCCTTTACTGTAATTCTGTATGAAAGGAAACTCTCAGGCACACACAACTGTTTCACAGGGACTTGTACTGAGGACATGCCACATAAGTGGATTAAAATGTGTGTGATTGTTGATATTGGAGTCAAATGCAAGTGCAGGCAATTTACTGAAGGAAACAGAATAGAAACAAACAATCTAGAATCATGGACATGTCCAAACATGAGCTAGGAAAATGAGGCATGGATCATACACATACTACAGGTATTACACAATCAAGAAAACAACGGAAATGAAGAACCTTTATAGGGGTGCTAATTACAGGAAAGACGAAACAGGCATAAGGTGTAAGTTCAGGGCAGATGGAGTCATGTGATTTGCAGGGCTGCTGGGACGTGGAGTCCTTGTTGCTGGCCAAAACCAGCAATGATGTAACAGATATAGTTTCTGTAAGCAGACATTTTTAACATTTATGGAAGGAGTCTCCAGTGTCAGCCCTTTCTAACAGTCAGAGGTAAAGCTGTAACTTAAAGTTTTTTTCTTCAGAACAGAGGAGTTTGTGCTTTGCGGTTTCTGGGTAACATGACAAGCTGCATTTTTTTTGTTTTATTAACATCAAGAGAGAGAAAAAGAGAGGGAACAACTGCTATAAAGTAAGCAATAAGAGGACCTGACTTGTTTCACAGATATTCCACAATGTTAAATGTAACTATAAAAGTATAAAAAGTATTATATGTCTGTAATGAATCGTCGGAGGCGGGTTGTGTAGGATCCATTAGCAGATTTAAAAGCAGATAATCCAAAACAGCAGGCAGAAATGTAGTCGAGAAACAGGCAGTAAAGTCCGGTAAACCAGGAAGTCGAGCACAAAAAAAACCACAAGGCAAAGGCAGAAAACCGTAAACGTGAACAGGGTCGAGCACAAAAGACAACAAAACACTAAGGCAGAGAGAAAAGGCTTGGTAATGTCCCGAAAACAATACTTCGCGTCCTAGTGTAGTGAACGCGCTGTTTAAATATCTGAAAAAACCCCGGAAGTGTTTGTCGTGGGTGGTGTCAAAACTCGGGCGAGGGCTCCCTCTGGTGGGCAGGTGCCGGCGGTGATGCTACAATGTCACTCTATAATAAACAAATGTAACAGTAGGCAAATTGCTGTGGTTTAAGAGGAATAAAACATTTGGGGAAGCGTTATAGGAAAAATAATAAAATTCAGAGTGGCAACTCCCCTTTATCACCCTGTCACTGATTACTTAATTCAGTACTTTGTAGAAGCTACGTTTGCAGCAGATCCAGCTTTGAGTCTTCTTAAGTCTCTACAGGCTTTACACACCTGGATGTGTGCAGTTTCTCCCATTCTTCCTGGAAGATCCTCTCAAGCTTAGTCAGAATGAATGTGGAACGTCTGTGAACTGCCACCACCATACTTCACCGTAGGGATGATATTAGGCAGTTTATGAGCTTAACCTGGTTTTTCACCAGACATAGAGTTTGGTGCTCTCGGAGTCATATAAGTGCCTACTATATGCCTTTTACTCAGGAGTGCCATCTATCCACACTACCTTATAGGTCTGATTGATGGAGTATTTTGGAGATGGTTGTCCTTCTGGGAGGTTCTCCCATCTCTGTGGAGAACTCCTGTAGTTTTTTTTTAGAGTGGACATTGGGTTCCTGATCACCTTCCTGACCAAGACCCTTCTAAGTTACTGAGTTTGGCTGGACAGCCAGGATTAGGAAGAGCCCTGGTGGCTCCAAACTTCTTTCATTTCACAAAATGGTTAAATGGTTTTATACCCTTGCCAAGATCAAAATCTCAACATATTTTGATCAGGGAGGTCTAAAGAGAGTTCCTTGGCCTGCATGGCTTGGTTTTTGGTCTGACATGCACTGTGAATTGTGGGACCTTATACACACACACTGGTGTGTCTTTCTAAATCATGTCTAATCAATTGAATTTGCCAAGGTGGACTCCAGTCAAGTTCTAGAGATATCTCAAGAGAAACCATGGTTTGTCTTTATGGATTATAGTGTGTACACTGATGGTCACAAAGTCAGTTTAATCCATTTTAAATTACATCTATAATACAATAAATTGTGCAAAACCTGACTACATAAATAACTTAAATGACCTGTGTTTCATCTGAGGAGATTTATGACAGTGATGTGATAAGATGTGACATCACATATCACATGATCTCATTTCACTATTCAGTAGAGCTAATTGAACATCCCTACACAGGAACAGGAGTTCTACCTTACTGTGATGTTTAGAATGGCTCTGTAAAACATGATGTTTTATTACTGTGGCATTGCTGACGCAGTGTTATTATGGGATGTCCTGCAGGACTGTCCATTTAAGTGGTGTGCGAACTTCATGTGTCATTCGTTCTCACTGGATCCCCGGTCTGCTGTCCAGTTTGAGCTGAGGATGCTCATCAGCTTCCCTAATAAACAACAATACACAGGGGTAATAACACACACACACACACACACACACACACATACACACACACACACACACATACACAAAAAAACTGATCTTTTTCTGTCTGTCCCATGTTGTCCTTTTCTCTGCAGAAATTTTCTTTCAGTGAGTTTAGGAAGGAAGATGATTTTTCTGTCTTTGCTCAGCTGGTCGTTGATAAAAAGCTTTATCATCAGATATCCAGTGAGGTGAGAACAGTAAAACACACACACACACACACACACAGTGTTTGTGTATATCTTTGATCAGTTTCTTTTTTGTGTATTTTTAACTTTGAGCTGTTTTATTTTACAGAACGACACAAGCAGATTTCACCAGGCTAAGGTATGTTTTGTTTCCTGTCTCAGCTGACTGTGTTCACGTGTTTACAATTTAAGAAAAATATATAGCTGTCAGTCAGCTATCAGTGGTGTAAGTGGTCAGTGGTGTAAATTGTCTGTGGTTTCAGTGATGTTGGTAGTGTCAGTGGTGGGTCATTTGTGCAAGTGGTGTCACCTGTCAGTGATGATCGTATTGTCAGTGGTGAATTACTGTCAGTGTGGTAAAGTGGTCAATGGTGTTGGTAGTGTTTGTGAAAGTCTTGAACAATGAAGACTACATGATGATCCAGTGTCCCACAAGAACGTGTCTGAGAGAACTTCTAAAGCCCAAAACAAGCACAGATTTTACTGGTGCTGTTAAAAAGTACCACAAACCTTATTACAGCATGGACATTGTTGTGCTTTTCACAGCATTTCTAAATGCCTGTTTGTGTGTGTGTGTGTGTTTGTGTGTGTGTCATTACAGATCAGTGTGAAAGCAGAGCTGGTCATTCCTCCTAATATGATTATGATCAGAGGAACAGGTGGAGGAGGTGGATTTCTCCTGCTCATCATCATCTTCATAGTGCTGTTGAAGGTGAGAGCCAATCAGAGCTCAGCTGCAGTAATGGCTGTCAGTTATAGGTAATATTCAGTACTCAGAACTTATAGTAGAGTAAAGCATAGTAGAGACCAGCAGGACTTGCTTTAACTTCAGGAATCTGTAGCTCAGATGAGGTAAAGCAGCAACAGATGAGCATTGAACAGTCCACAATACAGTACACACCAGCACTGACCAGTACACATCAATACACACCACACACCAGTACACACCAGCAATGACCAGTACACACCAATACACACCACACATCAATACACACCACACACCAATACACACCAGCAATGACCAGTACACTACAGTACACACCAGCACTGACCAGTACACATCAATACACACCAGCACTGACCAGTACACATCAATACACACCACACACGCCTCAATACGCACCACACACACCAGCAATGTCCAGTACACTACAGTACACACCACACACCAATACACACCAGCACTGACCAGTACACACCAATACAC
Source organism: Pangasianodon hypophthalmus (assembly GCF_027358585.1). Classification (NCBI taxonomy): domain Eukaryota; kingdom Metazoa; phylum Chordata; class Actinopteri; order Siluriformes; family Pangasiidae; genus Pangasianodon; species Pangasianodon hypophthalmus. The sequence goes on along the minus strand of NC_069735.1, from coordinate 19,724,921 downwards.
ACCACACACCAGCACACACCACACACCAATACACACCAGCAAAGACCAGCACACACCAATACACACCACACACCAATACACACCAGCACTGACCAGTACACACCAATACACACCACACACCAATACATACCAGCACTGACCAGTACACACCAATACACACCACACACCAATACACACCAGCACTGACCAATACACAACAGCACTGACCAGTACACACCAATACACACCACACACCAATACACAACAGCACTGACCAGTACACACCAATACACACCACACACCAATACACAACAGCACTGACCAGTACACACCAATACACACCACACACCAATACACACCACACACCAATACACACCAGCAAAGACCAAGAGTAAATTGTGTAAGAGGCAAAGTCTTAAAACACTCGCCTGTGGAGGTCAGAACATTTATCATCAATCTCCATCATGTGGTCATTTACCCTGAACTCTCTCCGAACTTTAACCTCTGTCCTCCTGTCTCTCTGTCTCTCTTACTTCATCTGTCTCACTCTCTCTGTCCTCCTGTCTCTCCCTGTGTCTCTTGCTCCATCTGTCTCACGCTCTGTGTCCTCCTGTCTCTCTTACTCCATCTGTCTCACTCTCTTTCTGTGACCTGCTCTCTCTCTGTTTGTCTATCTCTCTGTCTGTCTCTTTCTCAGTGTGGTTTCTTTAAGCGTACACGTCATGAATTGTGTGAAGAAGGGAATGAGAACAGTGCTGAAGAAGAAGATGAAGTGTGCAGTGCTGAAACAAATGGAAAGATGGAAGAATGTCCTTCCACATCTGAAGAGAAACCGTTCATCCCCGCTGGAGGAAACAATGTTGTGTCAGAAAATGGAGGGAGGGAGAATGGAGAAATGGAGAAAGGAGAAAGTGTGGAGTGAAAAGTCTTCACTGATTGAGCTACTGATTGTTTATTAGCATGATTCAACTTCTTTAGCTTAGCTACAGTCCCCTCTGAAAATATTGGAACAGCAAGGCCAATTCTTTCCTTTTTGTTATACACTGAAGACATTTGGGTTTGAGATCAAAATATATGAAGATTTTATATGAGGTAGATCAGAATTTCAGTTTTCATTTCCTGATATTTACATCTAGATGAGTTAAACATCTTTTTGGTGGCAGACCACCAAATTTTTTGTGAACAAAAATATTGGACCATGTGACTGACAGGTGTTTCTTGTTGCCCAGGTGTGCCGTGTTAGTGAAGTGAAGTGACGTTTAGCCAAGTGTGGAGACCCGGAATTTGTGCTCTGTATTTAACCCATCCAAGTGCGCACACACACCCGGAGCAGTGGGCAGCCTTTTTGCTGCGGCGCCCGGGGAGCAGTTGGGGGTTCGGTGCCTTGCTCAAGGGTCTCACGTCAGTTGTGGTATTGAGGGTGGGAGAAAGCAAGGCATTTTGAAGCTGAGAAAAGAGGGAAAATCTATCAGAGCCATTACACAAGCATTGGGCATAGCTAAATACAACAATTAGGAATATCCTGAAAAAGAAAGAAACATTTACAGTTACAGTTAGAAGCCCAGTAGACACCCTTATCCAGAGTGACAGAGGAAATATAGTAAGAAAAACACAGACAACACAATATTTTTTTAAATAAAGTGCTAATTTATGTATTCCATGAACAGGTAGATCTTTAGTCATTGTTTGAAGTCTGCCAGTGACATCTAGGAGAAATTCATTCTACCACCGAGGTGCCAGAACAGAGAAGAGTCTTGATGACTGTAGAGTCTGAATAGAGCAGTACTAGAGGATCAGATGGAGCGTGGTGCTGTGCGGGATGTGATAAGTTCCTTGAGGTAAGTGGGTGCTGGTCCGTTTTTGGTTTTGTAGGCGAGCATCAGTGTTTTAAATCTTATGTAGCAGCTATAGGATGCCTAGCGTAGCAATGGGGTGGTGTGGGAGAATTTGGGGAGGTTGAGAAAAAGTCGTGCAGCTCCATTCTGGATCAGTTGCAGAGATTGAATGGCACTCAGAGGCAGAGATGCCAGGGGCGAGTTGCAGTAGTCCAGTCTCGAAATGACAAGGGACTGAACAAGCACCTGAGTGGCCTGTGGGGAGAGAAATGGACGAATCCTTCTGATGATGTGGTCTGAATCCTTCAGACCTGCAAACGAGTCATCAGCAGTAAGAATCAGAAAACCAGATTGAAATTCCAGAGAATACTTAAATGAGCCACAAACATTCTGGAACCAAGAATAACCTCTACCAAAGTGATGGAAAGGCCAAAGTGTGGAGAAAGAAAGAACCTGCTCATGATCCATAACATACGAGCTCATGGGTGAAGCTTGGTGGAGGTAGTGTCATGGCTTGGGCTGCTTCTGGAATAGACTCACTAATATTTATTGATGATGGAACTCATGATGATAGCAGCAGAATGCAATGAAAAGAAGAATGCAACAGTTTGGTGACGTCAGTGGATCACCGGCTCGATGCAGTTATTGCAATGTTATTTACTTTAATTTACTTTAGTACTATCTGTTCCTATATTTTTCCTCACAAAAAATTGAGTGGTCGGCTACCCAACTGCTACCCAATGCTTCCATGTTCTAAGTTGTTTAACACGTCTAGATATAAATATGCGGAAATGAAAGCTGAAATTCTGATCTATCATCTCATATTCATCTTTTGATCTCAAACCCAACATGTCTTCAGTGTAGAGCAAAAACAATAGAGTTGGCCTTGTGTTCCAGTACTTTCAGTGGGGACTGTATAATGCTGTATTTGTAACTCTGTGTTTCATTTATCATTGCAGTATATTTACTTTTGTATAAGAGCTTATCAGCAAAAATATCTTATCTTTTATTCACTGCATCAATTAATTAATTGACAGGTATATTTACTCATCTATTATTCATATATATTTACTCACTCATCAGATGCAGCGAATGTGCAGTGTTTAAATTTACAATCCCAGAACTATGATGATGAATAGTCACTATATCAGAACTCCAGAACCTCAGAGGAGATATAATAATGTGTCTGTATGAGTGTTTTTATTGCGAGGGTTAGGAGGCTGCCAATATGGTGGTTATCAGTGTTTTACAACAAAAAAAAAACAAATTTTTGGATATAAGATTATTTTAGTTTAATAAAATTGTTTATAAAATAATAGAGTGTATATAGAGTGTTTATAAAATTATTTTAAGGAAACAAGGAAATTTTCTAAAAGTGAAGAATTTGAATTATTTTAAAGTCTTTTAAACCCCTGACTGGGCAGATACAGAGAGTGACCACTAGATGGTGGTGGTCATCTAATTTTCCCAGACAGAAACTGCTGGAAGAAATTATTAACTCCTGAAAGTTAGATCACAAATTTGCAGTGCATCATGGGTAAAAGTTCATGTCACCTTAATACAACTTAATATTCAGACCACCAATTAAAGATATTGTAATAATAACCAGAAATACCATACTTATTACTTAAATAACAACTTGGATAAAAGTTTATTAAATGTGCCTGTTTTTTTATTTTTTTTTTAAAAAAAACAGTCTTATGAGAAGTCAGGTTATGAGTTTGTTTTATGAGTAATGTTTTTTGTTTCGAATAAAACTTTATTTTCTCTGAAATGTATTAATGAAAGTTTATTCAGTGTGTAATAGGTGTTGAGTTAATGTCAGTCTGTTATACAGTTAATCCACAAACACAGAGAGAATGTCTCATTGGGTAAATTCACCTGATCCGAGTTCCCTGACTGATTTGCACCATAAATTCACACGATTGTTGCACATGCTCACATTTTTATTAGGTTTTACAGCGCTGCCTGATCTGTACCACATATTCACCACATTACAGCACATTTTCTGCAGCTACCAGTGAGAAGGTGGTAATATATCTCTTTATAAGTTCAGGGATTAGAAACATTATGAATAAAATTTTTCATTGAACATGAACAAGTTCAGTCTAAATTGTTCCAGAGTAAAAATGTAAATTTAAAAAATGTTAAAGCAGTTAATAAAATTATTTTTCCATTCCAGTGTCACTTTAAGAAAGTATAACATGAGCCTCATCACCTGACATCAGAGCCTGATCTCACTAATGCTCTTGTAGCTGAATGAACACAAATCCCCACAGCCACGCTCCAACATCTAGTGGAAAGCTTCCCAGAAGAGTGGAACTCATTATAACAGCAAACACAGGGGGAATAAATGTGGAATGGGACGTTCAACACAAACATCTGGCTGTGAAGGTTGGGGGTGCACATACTTTTGGCCATACAGTGTAGATTGTATGGTTCATATGATGTAATTACATAATAAACAGTTCGGAGAGCACTCACTTTAAAGAATACAAAATTTCAAATATTAAGTAAGGGCTAGACAGAAAATTCTCCTAAAATCTGAACAGTGTTTTCAAGGATGCAAAGTGGAGGAAGTTTAGACCTCCATACTCCATACTGTTCATAAAAACAGACTTTAATATTATTCTATGTCCTGCTGAAAGTTCATTTTTTTCTGCTTCCTAACATGGAGGAGGACATGAAGGAAGGAAGCAAAAAGACACGAATAAGGAAAGGAAGCAGTCTAGAATTCATCAGGAGTTAGTACCTAAGAAAAAGCATACACTTAAAGACTGAGACTGTGTCTGAGCGCAGAACACTAGCTGGAAGGCTGTTCCATAACTGTGGAGCTTTGTAAGAGAAAGCTCTACCCCCAGCTGTAGCTTTCACTATTCTAGGTACCAATAAATAGCCTGCACCTTTTGATCGAAGTAGGCGTGGCAGATCATAAAAGACCAAAAGTTCGCTCAGGTACTGAGGCGCGAGACCATTCAGTGCTTTATAGGTCAATAGTAGTATTTTATAATCAATGTGAAATTTGATTGGGAGCCAATGCAGTGTGGATAAGATAGGGGTGATATCTTCTGGACATTCTGGACTAACTTGTTAGATGACGAGCCGTGAGACAAGGGAACAGTTAACAAGTGTATCTTTACTTGAGATGCAGGAGTTCGTCAACATACGTGAAACTTCTCTATGATAACACTCGAGCATGTGTACAGGCGAGCTTAGGAACTGAGAATTTAAAGCAACAGAACACTTATGTTCTACATCCTCCTTCTTTAACTGTGACAGTTATTCCTTAACAAAAGATTCTTACATTGTAAGCTAACTTTACTTTTAAGCTAACTAAAATCTTTACCTTTATGAGAAATGCATCTAAAGAATACTTAAGAATACTTAAACTAGGAGTGAGAAAGTCTATAACACTTGATATTTAACAGCTCACATTTTAAACATCAATTAAACAACTTTTACACATTCAGCATTATCACTCAGTGAATGAACGTTTCTCTTTCTCTTTACTCAGTCCATGTATTTAGGGTTTGGTTTGCAACGGCGACCAGCTCTGGTCACATATGGAGTTCAGTAAATGGTTTCTTCTTGGTTTCCTGTGAGGTGCATTGTTCTCCGACCTCATTTGGAGTAGGGTGTTCGTGTTTGGACTCAGCAGAGGGGTCTGGACAAAGGGAAGTGCCATCTCACTGTGCTCGAGCTGTTGTGGCGGCGGCTCTGAGACTGGAAGGATATGTTTTTGGTTTCGTCTGTATTCTTTTCCTTCTGACTGCACGAGATATGACCTTGATTCATCACAGAGTTGTTTAACAAGTAAAGTTCGATCATGGCCTTTGGAAGGTGCGAGTCTCACTACTTCACCTTGCAAGAGTGGTCGGAGTGCTTTACTGGATTTGTCGTAGTATGTCTTTTGACATTGCCGCTTCTTTGACAGTCGATCCTTGACAGTGGTGTTATTTTTTGAGGTTGGCACAAGAACGGCCTTGCTGATTGGTAGAGTTGTTCGAGTCTGCCTGGACATTAATCTCTCTGCAGGAGAACCCAGAGTCTGGTCACGTGAAATATTTCTGATGTTGAGCAAGTTTTGGAACACATCCGATCCATCCCTCTTGGATTTCTCCATTAGCTGTTTTGCACTTCGCACTGCCCTCTCAGCTAGCCTGTTGGCTTGTGGATATTCCGGGCTACTGGTGATGTGTGTGAAATCCCAAGCTGCAGCAAATTCTTTGAACAGTTGACTTGTAAATTGGGTGCCATTGTCTGAAAGGACTTTGTGTGGACTGTCGTGAACAGAAAAGTGCCTTTTGAGTTTTGTGATCACTGTGCTGGAGGACAGGTTATGAAGCACATCGATTTTGAACCATCCCGAATATGAGTCTACTAGTGCGAGGTAGTGTTGACCGTTCCACTCAAAGATATCTGTAGCCACAGTTGTCCATGGGAGATCTGGGATGTGATGTAAGTGAAGAGGCTCTTTTTGTTGGTGGGGCTTCAGAATGTTACAGATAGAGCACGACAGCACCTTATTTTCAATGTCTTTGGTAAGAGAAGGCCAGAACACAATGCCTCGTGCCCGGCGGTTGGTTGCCTCAAGGCCTGGGTGGCCTCTGTGACTGATTGTGATATATTCACTACGTAATGATTCAGGAACAACTATTCTCTGTCCCTTCATGAGTACGTCTTCATCAACTGTGAGCTCATCCCTGAAGGGGAAATACTCACGAATTTGGCAGCTTCTGGCTAGATGGCCATCCTGATTTGAGAATACTGCAAAGGCGTTGAAGAACTGGGTCCTGCGCAGTATGAGTTTGCAGCTCTTTCAGTCTGGAAGACGAGATGTGCCGGACTGACATGACTTCAAAGTCAGCTGGATCATCATAGAGTTCGTTTGGACAGGCTCCAGGGGAACGTGACAGCGTGTCGGCAAGGTACATGTGTTTCCCTTTCTTGTATGTGATTGTGAAGTTGAATTTCTGCAATCTTAGCATCATGCGTTGCAGGCTTGCTGGAGCTTTGTAGATGGGCTTGTTGAGGACTGTTCACTAGCGGCTGGTGGTCTGTTTCAATGTGAATTTGTTTACCATATATTTAGTCATTGAATTTGGTGCATGCAAATACCACCGCAAGAAGTTCTTTTTCGATCTGTGCGTAGTGCACTTCTGTTTGAGTCAGTGTCCGTGAAGCGTATGCAACTAGAGCACCTTCCTGAAGGCATGCTGCTCCAAGGCCTAACTGGGAAGCATCGCAGGTGAGTGTGACAGGTTTTTGGACGTCATAGTATTTCAGGGTGGGTGGACTGGAAATCTTGTGCTTTAAATCGTCAAAAGCATCCTGATGTTGTTTACACCAGCACCATTCTGTGTTTTTGCAGGTCAACTCACGCAGGGGGGCGGACAGCTCACTGAGGTTCGGTATGAAGTTTCCTAAATAATTAATCATACCCAGAAAGCGTTGCAGTAACATTTTCTGGTGGCTGCATTTCCGTGATTGCTATTGTTTTTTCTGGGTCTGGTCGTAGTCCCTTACTTGTGCAAATGTGACCCACGTAGCTCACCTCACTTAGACGGAATTTACACTTTTGAGGATTAAGTCTCAAGTTCACTTCACGGGCACGATCTAACACTCTCCTTAGATTTGCATCATGTTCCTTGTCGCCATTTCCACCCACAATGATGTCATCCACTATGACTGCTCAAGGGTAACCAGCAAAGATCTGTTCCATAGCATGCTGAAAAACTTCGCTGGCTGAGTTAATGCCGAAGGGCATCCGAAGGAATCTGAATCTTCCAAACGGCATACTGAATGTTCTCAGTAGGGAAGACTTGTGGTCCAGTGAGATCTGCCAAAAGGAGCTCTTGGCATCTAGCACCGAGAATACTGTGGAATTTGGCATTTGCGCTGACACCTCTCCCACTGTGTGCATGGGGTGATGTGGACGTTTTAGGAACTTATTCAGGTCTCTGGGATCAATACACAGTCTTATTTCATCTGAGTTTTTCTATGTGCTGGACGAACGACAGGTTGAGCTTCTTTGTCAAGTTTCATGCAGTATGTCACGGGAAGTCTCCCTATTTCATCATGGAAAATATCTGCATATTCTGTGTTGATCTGTTGAGCAAAACGTAATGTTTCTTTTAGACTGACCTGGTGTACTGCTTTATTGAGAGAAATGAGGCCCACCCGAAGACAGTCAGAGAGCCCAAGCAATGGCTGTACATCCCTTTGGACCACGTAGAACTGTAGAGTGTAGATCTGACCATTCAGATGGCAAGGTAACACTGTGGATCCAGCAGTTTGAATCTCCTCTCCACCATAAGCAACAAGCTTTACATGGCTTGACACCTGAAGATTCTCGTCTTGCTTTACTTGTGCAAATGTCTGCAAGGACGTGATGTTGCATGAGGCTCCTGTGTCAATCTTTAGTTCAGTTGTTTTCCCGTTGATTTGAACTGTGCAAGATATGGCAGTTTTCTTTGGCTGTTTTGAGTTAAGTTTGATCACATTTTGATGGTTTATAGCAACTCCATCTATAAAGAATGAGCTATTTGCTCACTGCTATTTGAGGCTTTGGCAACATCAGTTTGATTCACAGTCTTTTTTAGATTTCTTGTGTGATGAACTTTAGTTGATTTGCAGCATTTTTGGAAGTGGTTCCATTTGTTGCATCTGTGACATTGCTGGCCATATGCAAGACATCTCTCCCATTTGGCTTCATGGTTGCTTCCACAATTGCTGCAATTATCAATTTGCTGTGGGGCGAACTTGTCTAGCCTGGGTTTGGGAGTACAAAACGGCTACCTTTTTACTTTTTGTTGAACACTGTCCACATTTGCCATGCCAAATAGATAACAAATAACAAATATGTGTAGATTTTGCCTTTGTGTTTTTGGTGTATTTGCTGGCTGACTAGGGTACATAGTGTGTAAATGTGTTCAGTAGTGTGGTAGTTGGGTAGAAAACCAATTTGACTCTTACTCAAGACATTGTGAAGGCCTGTATCTGGGCATTGAGAATACAACAGAAGGTTTTCCCTAGATTACTGTTCACACAGAGGCCTCTGTAATTATTGGGGTCATATTTGTCTTCACTTTTGTATAGTGGGTATATTAAACCCTTATTCCAGGTATCTGGAAAACAGCAAGCTTGCAGGACTAGATTGAACAGTTTTTGTAAGGTCTTCTGCATTACAGTTCGGCTGAGCTTCAGTCAAAATGAAAAATAATAAAAACGAAACACAGTTCCTTCAGGAAACTACTGTGCAGCCAGTATCAAACCTCCCCTTTATTTCCAAGGTCCTTGAAAAGGTTGTAGCACAGCAGCTATGCTCATACTTACATAGGAATAACATTCATGAAATGTATCAGTCAGGATTTAGGCCTCATCATAGCACAGAGACAGCACTGGTAAAAGTTGTAAATGACTTACTACTGACCTCTGATCAGGGTTGTGTCTCCTTGCTGGTGCTGCTTGACCTTAGTGCAGCTTTTGATACCATTGATCATGCTATTCTCCTCAATAGACTAGAAAATGTAGTAGGCATTAAGGGAACAGCCCTTTCCTGGCTCAGGTCTTATTTGACTGATCGTTATCAGTTTGTAAACGTAAATGGTGACTTCTCTTCTCATGCTAAGGTAAAGTTTGGTGTTCCGCAAGGCTCTGTTTTAGGCCCACTGCTCTTTTCTTTATATATGCTACCTCTGGGCAAAATTATTCGTAAGCATGGTATTAGCTTCCACTGTTACGCTGATGACACACAGTTGTATGTTTCAGCAAAGCCAGATGACAGACACCAGCTTAATAAAGTTGAGGAATGTGTAAAAGACATTAGAAACTGGATGCTTATTAACTTTCTCTTACTTAATTCTGACAAGACAGAAGTACTTGTACTAGGACCACATGCAGCTAGAAGTAAGCTTTCTGATTACATAATAACTCTGGATGACCTTTCTGTTTCATCATGTGCAGCAGTAAAAGACCTTGGTGTGATTATCGACTCTAGTCTTTCTTTTGAAGCTCATGTAGATAATATAACTAGGATTGCTTTCTTTCATCTCAGAAATATTGCTAAAATAAGAAATATATTGTCACTACACGATGCAGAAAAATTAGTTCATGCTTTTGTTACCTCTAGGTTGGATTACTGTAATGCCTTACTGTCTGGATGTTCCAGTAGGAGCATAAACAAGCTCCAGTTAGTCCAGAATGCAGCAGCGAGAGTCCTTACTAGAACCAGAAGATATGACCACATCACCCCTATCTTATCCACACTGCATTGGCTCCCAATCAAATTTCGTATTGATTATAAAATACTACTATTGACCTATAAAGCACTAAATGGTCTCGCGCCACAGTACCTGAGCGAACTTTTGGTCTTTTATGATCCGTCACGCCTACTCAGATCAAAAGATGCAGGCTATTTGTTGGTACCTCGAATAATGCGGGCTACAGCTGGGGGTAGAGCTTTCTCATACAAAGCCCCACAGTTATGGAACAGCCTTCCACTTAGTGTTCGGGGCTCAGACACAGTCTCAGTATTTAAGTCTAGGCTGAAAACATATTTGTTTAGTCAAGCCTTTTGTGAATAGTTTTCTTAGGTACAGGGGCAGGTCTGGAGGGTTTCACAGGCATAGAGTGTTGTGGTGAAATGGGATGTTTGGATGCTGTCGCCCCCCCACTCTCACATGTTCACTCAGGTTTGTCGACGGTGGAGTGGCTGGCTGCTTTATGTCCCAGGGTGCCCTCATGTCTGTGTTAGCTTCTGGCTCTCCCTTTCAGTTATGCTGTCATAGCTAGTCTTGCCGGAGTCCCTGCTTGCACTCTGCATGCAAAGTACATCGTGCTTAACCATTAGAGGACAAAAGCTCACCTAACAATCTCTTCCCTTCTCTCCATCTCTCTCTCTCCCTCACTCTCTGTCGAGCTACACATGCTACTTCTGAGATGCCAGTGATGCCAGTGATCCTGACCCCTTCTGCTCCTCCTCGCTGCCTGACCCATCCTGATGCCCTACTTCTGGTTGGAGTTCTCATCGGTTGAGTTCGCTCGCTGCTGCTGGGGGTGGCCCCATATGGACTGCCTGAAGAACTGTTTGGATTGCTGGGGATGGTGCCACCTGGGGGCTGTGGAGATGGCTTGGGGATCACATATGGGGAGCTGTACTGTAATGGCTTGGGACTGCGACTGCTGTAGTGGCTTTGGGGCTGCAGTTGCCACGAGCAGCTTCGTACTCAGGACTCCATCAGTGGACAGTGGATAGATTTTAACCAGCCGGACCTCTTGCAAATACTGTGATTGGTTGCACAATTGCACTATTTGTCCATATAGTACACAATAGAAGGGATTTATTTATAATTGCACTATCCGTTGCACCCAGATGAGGATGGGTTCCCTTTTGAGCCTGGTTCCTCTCAAGGTTTCTTCCTCATATCATCTCGGGGAGTTTTTCCTTGCCACCGTCGCCACTGGCTTGCTCATTAGGGATAAATTCACAGTGATAAATTTAAATATTTACAATATATTTTTGTGAATCCATTTATTTCTGTAAAGCTGCTTTGTGACAATGTCCATTGTTAAAAGCGCTATACAAATAAAATTGAATTGAATTGAATATTAGACAATTAACAAGGACTAAAAGACAACAGTAAACACAGACAATAAATACAGACAATAGTACCATAACGTACACAAATCAAACCAAATTAATCAAGTCAGATAAATAGGAAATATATATAAAGTGTAGCAGAAGTGGGGAGATGGTGATATGTACAGCTAAAAAAAGGAAATTCCACAGTGGGGTAATGTATGAACATTGTATATGTACTAAGCGAATAAATATATATATACAGTTATTGCACATAGTCATGTAATAATAATATTGCACTTTTTGAGTGAGGAGAAGTAGCATTTCTGTTCTAATGTTGTCTAGGCCACATGCTTTTCTGGGTTTTAGCTTGTTAAGTACATCTATCAGTTCTGATGTAATAATGATGTAATCTGATGGTCTAAAGTGTTTTGATTATTTTGGAAGGTCAATTCCAGTTGGCTTAGCATTTTTTGTAGGTTTTTTCTGGTCAGGTCTGAGTGTTTCTGGAGTAATTTCTTTACATATGATTTGGAAACAGTTTTCCCATATTTCTCCATTTTTATGGGTATTTCCTGGTTCTGTTGTTTGTTTAGGTTGTTCCATTTTTCCCAGAGCTGATTATTGTTTATTAAATCTTCAATTTAGTTTTGGCCTTGTATGGGTCCCTGTGTTTCTGGTTGAAGAGCTATCAGTGTGGGTTTCTTTTCATTTTGCACTCTTCAACAAACCAGATTTCATCCCTAATTTTTTGTATAGGTTTCTTGTTTGTATGGAGAAGGTTAGCTTTGATTGCACATTTTTGATAGATATCATTTATTTGTTCTACTGCAGAGTTTACATCAATTTTGTTATCCTTGAATTGTGTTAGATGGAATCTACTGATTAGGTTGCTGATCTCTTTGGAACTATTCGCACTAAGGAACTCAGATTCACTGTTGGAAGACCATTTATAGGTTTTGTTAAGTTTGAACAGATTGCTGGGCTCATGGTCTGTCCTGTGGAGTTGTAGTGCTTTCTTTGGATCACATTAATTTGACAGTGATCTGATAAGGAGGTGTGTGGTCTGACAGTGAATGCACGTATGGAGGAGGGGTCTAAGTCTGCAGTGGCATAGTTGACTACACTCGCCCCAAGAGGGGAGCAGTATGTAAAGCGGCCTAAAGAGTTCACTCGGATCAAACCGTTCAGCATGTACAGGCCCAGGCCTCGACACAGGTGCACTAACTCCTTACGTTTTTACTGACTATGCCATCAGGGTTGTTCCGAGTTGTAGTGGTGGGGGTGAGACGTGATGGTTTTTAAGTATGTGGTTATTCCCATGGGTATCTATTATATCAGGCTCTGAACCTGTTCTAGTAAGGTGATTCTGATAGGGGTAGATATGCCGCACAGATAAACAGGTCCTTTTCACAGTCTATAGTGCCCTTACTGAGTTTTAGCCAGTCTGTGTGTCTCTCTCTCTCTCTCTCTCTCTCTGTATGTGTGTGTGTTTAGTCCAGAGGTAATTGGATGTCTGTTGGTTGTTCTGGAGGTGTGTTATGCATTATAATGTACATTGCGTTTCTCTGATTTTCTCAGCTTTATATATGTGATTAATTTGACTTATATTCTTCATTGCAATAAAAACAGTAACAGTAACACAAACAGTAAATACAGCAGGTGTAGGAGAACCACACACTCAGTAACATAGTGATGTATATAAGTAACATATACTGGTATATTATATACATGTTTATTCTTTTACATCTTTAATACGAGATGTAGTATATATCCCTATATATTTACACTAGCAAGCGACAACTGAAGTGTTCAGTACACGCCCAGAAGTGAGAACAGTAGTGTTCAGTACAGGCCCAGAGGTGAGAACAGTAGTGTTCAGTACACACCCAGAGGCGACAAACTGTCAGCAACACTGGCGAGACTTGTTAATGTGCTAGGGGGAATGTAGAGTTTTACAGTTTGTATGGAAATTAGAGATCTGATATAAAGTATTCTTTGCCTGTCTGGTATTGAAACTTTATGTTTTTACCTGACACACCACCATGATTTATTTGTAATGTCTGTGATTGTCTTGTCACATGGTGCCATTGTGTGTGTAACTTACACACAGGAGTTTCAGAGTCAGAGCAGCTTTATGTGTAACTTATACATAAAACTGATATGAGTGCATCACTTGTGAGAGTTCTCATATTATTATTATTGTTATTATCATTATTATTATTATTATTAACAACAACAACAATAATGATGAAATGACTGCATTACACATTCCAGATATTTGAGGCAAGCCAGATGTTGGTTAGGGTGTTGAGCGAGGCATGTTTGAATGGTGGCTCTGTAAAATCAACAGGTTTCAGTATGGAAACACACACTTCAGAAATCAAAGCATGACGGTTCAGGGTATAGGGCTATGACAAAACGGAAATTTGTAAGCTCTGTGCTCTGTGATTGGTCAGGTGTGAACACGGAGTTGGTCAAGCTGGACCATTTGTGATTTCTTACAGAGCCAAATTTATTTATGTATGCACAGTGCTTACAAATTGCACTTCCTTTTCGACATTGTGATTGACAACACTACAGTCCAGTGAGAATGCGATGGACAGGTGTTCTGAGGACGTCAATCATTTTTACATGCGAAGAAGTTGTCGCATCAGTGAAATATGATTTATTCATTTACTTTTTCCTTTTTTGTGCCTGTAAAACCATAAAAATATATTTCACCATCTTTACAGCAGGTTTTCTGTTTTTATAGATGAAGTCTTTGTGATTTATAACGAGTTGGAATGCAAAAACAAGTTGGAGTTTTACCTCAGAGTTTAAAATTATACTGTACAAGCATTTAACAGTATAAAATTATACTGTACAAGCATTTAAAAGCACTGAATGCAATTTAGAGCCCATGACAGAGTGCTTAAAATGCCTGCAGTCATGTAGTAGAAGGGTCTGATTTTTGACCTTTACAGACAAATTTATAATTGGACTCATTTGCGATACTTGTTGAAGAGATATTTTTCCAGTCTTTTCTTTGCTAGTGTAGAGAATACTTTTTTAATTCTATAGGAAACTATACTTGAAGGTAAAAACCATCCAAAGGGTACACAAAGCCAAAGTGATTTGAAAGACTGTGCAATAGAGATATCAGTACTTTCAGGTAAGAAAAGCAAATTTCTTTATTTACATATTAGGTTACAGCACTCTTCTGAATATCCACATTATGCAACACAAGTTACAATTAAAGTTTGTCAGTTACTGGCTTTACAAATGCATAACAAAAACAATCTGTAGTTTAGGGATAGATGCTTAATCTTCTGAGTGTGTTTTTGTTAATTATGAATTAAAATGCATTTATCTCCTCTCCTGTCTACCTCTTAGTCAACTCTGCCAGCCACCAGCCCTGCCAAATCACCTCACCAGATGCCTTAAAGCAAATTGAAATCAGTAAGGTAAGCTAAGAAATCCTTTAGAATTTCAAACACTTTCTAAATTCTGGTGTGGTTTTTGAGTAGAGTTTGGCAAGCTGTATCATATCTGTACGCATGAAATCATTTTAAGAAAGTATGAGGTTTTGAGTAACTGCCCTTTTGTTTCAGCTGGTCTGGGTGTAATCTACCACTAATGACCAAAATTGTAATTGTGTTGGACTCCCTGTGTCCAATGATGTGTTGTGCAGTTTTCTCTACCCGTTGTGGTGCCTTCTGGTCAGACACTGTGTAGTCACTGTACCATACTGTGATGCAGTTTGTAAGGATGCTTTCAATGGTGCAGTGATAGAAGTTCACCATGATCTGAGGAGCAAGGTGAGCTTTCTTCAGTTTCCTCAGAAAGTACAGGCACTGTTGCACCTTTCTGAGAAGAGAGGAGGTGTTGAGGTTCCAGGAAAGGTCAGCGGAGATGTGGACACCCAGAAACTTGAAGCTAGAGACCTGCTCTACCTCAGTCCCATTAACAAAGATAGGGGTGTGTTTGTGGCCCCTCAAGGACTTCCAGTAGACCATGTTCAGTTCTTTGGTTTTCTGGGCATTAAGGCCGAGGTTGTTATTGGCACACCATGTTACCAGAATTATGTACGTTCTCAGGGCAGCCCATGTATGGGAGCAGGAAGCTAAACTTGAAGCAGTTCATTCCCTGTAAATCCTAAAGTTTTCATTATTTCATTGTGAACAATGGCTTTTTGAAAAGCTTTTTGTTCATGTTTGACATTGAGAACATGTTGCCACTCTCCTGCATCATCATTAAATGTAGAATACATGAAGCATGCACATTAGAAAACTCAGTTAATACATGCGCTTAACTAAAATAACAGTGAGCACTCCACTCGAATTAGCATGTTCGTGGTGAAAGTAAAATTCAGGTGTATTTGGGAAAAGAATGTGTCGACTTTTATGTGCTTTATCAAAACGCAGTGACACACTCGCAGCAAGTGATGTATATTGTCACAAATTCATAGACCCTCCCCTTGACTAAATGCAATCACAAGTAGTCAGAGAAGATGCATTTTAACACCAAATGGGTGTGGGAAACGGGTATGTGTCTCGCCTGACTACTTGTGATCAGATCACGTGAAACATGATAATTCCTATGTACTGCAGCTAGGCTTTTCTAGTGAAGATGTTTTCCTGTCCTATGAAAGTGAATGTTGGGCAGAAAGGGGAAGCTGGCGACTCTAACAGAATATGAGGCTTGCAAGAAGGCAGAATACACCATTCTTGATTCTTGAACAATCCAGAACATAAGAGACTTTGTCTGGAACCAGGGCTTTATCTTAATCTACTTGCTCTTTACTCACTGTGTTACACAGTCACATCAAACTGCTGTCCTTTTTGAATGCATTTAATTACTGTTCTGTGTATGTTTTATGCTCTATATTCTAAAACTGTTTTTATCATTTGATTGTTTATTACCGAGTGCTTTTAATGCACCTTTAATGCAGTGAGTTTCTGTATGAATTTTTATTATTACTGTATCAATTTCGGGATTGATATTTAATGCACTGAATTTCTGAATGTCCTTTATGCATGGTTGATGAAACTTTCAAAGGGAGAGAAATATCAATCAGCTGCCTTCACACAAGAGCTTGAACATTCTGTGTGCTTGGGAAGATTTTAGGGTTTTCATAAGTAAATGTTGTGTTTTGTGTTTTCAAGCACACTGTTTTAACTGTTTGGATGATAGTAATTTAAAATAAAATAAGGTAGCTAAAGGCTTTGTAATGAATGGTTCATCACATTAATGAAAGGGGTGGGGTTTTGTGTCATGTTTTTTGTGCAGTGAAACTGGGTGTGAAGTACACAGTCTTAAAGTGATATTCTTGCCAGCTTACTTTCTGTAAGGTATTTTTAGCATTGATTATTCTAATAAATTTATTATTCTGGTTTTAAGGCACATGCTTATCAGTAATTTAAATTTGCAGTTCTAAAAAACCATCAAGTGCTCATGCCCATTTCATTCAAACTCGTGAGCTGGATTTCCTTCATTTATTAAATCTTTAACATAATTACTGTGAAATGAAGATTACAATATTGCAAAAGCACATAAACAACCCAACAAAATGACCCTAAAGACTCAACACAGGATTGAGTAGTGTTGTAAAGAGAGAGGGCAACTCATTTCTAGCAGCTTTTGTAAATACTCCCGTGAGTCTATTTGGTTACAATAATATGTTTCATCCAGGTCTGGTGTGTAGCTTTGAACATAATTAGTTTAACAATGTAGTGTTTTCAAATATACTGTCTAATTTAGTTTCAGACATAGCAAGTACTATATATGAAGGTTGTCCAATGGCAGGAAAAATATAACTAGTTTTAATTTTAAACACCCCACACCACCACCACCCACCTACCTCCCAAAATATTTGAATTAAGTATGTCAAAATATAGGCTATCAATTGTTACTGATCTTAATAAACCATGTTTGACCTTGAACATGTTTGACCTTGACCTTAAACCACTTTGGTTTATGTGTGTTGTAGGAAAGGGGTGTCCCTCTTAACCACAGTGGTTTCAGGCTGTCCTCATAAACACTATATACCTGTGTGTGTGTGTGTGTGTGTGTGTGTGTATGTATGTGTGTGTGTGTGTGTGTGTGTAATTATTGGTCAATTTTCAAGGTTTACTTAGAAGAAGTTAGATTTTTCACCACAGGGGTGTAGTGAGAATTTTGCTTCCTATTTTTGACTACTTGTCATTTTACACACACACACACATGCATGCGCACACACACACACACACACACACACGCACACTTGTTCAGAGACAATGAAGAGAGAGAGACAGAGAGAGAGAGACAGAGAGAGAGATCAGTTGGTTCTACAGGTTCTGAAGGATGGCGTTGCTCTTCCTGCTGCTCTGTGGTGAGAAGTTTTTTATTCTTCTTTAAAATTTATGGCTGTTTTTATTTTAATCTAAGTGTTCACTTTGCGTATTTACTGTCTGAAATGTTTAATCTCAGGTTCATCTAAATTTACGCTTCCTGTTAATATCCTCATTACAGCTGTTTTCACTATCAAAGCTCCACACACACACACACACACAGTAAATTAAAATAAATGTTTTAAAAGTCCTCAGGTTGAGGTTTATTTTCCTCTTTAAAGTTGCGATTTTTAAAAAAATGACAGTTTGAGCAGTCAGCTGATGTGAAGGACATTTGAGAAACAAACTAAAAAAAGTCAAGTGGCTTTATTGTCATTTCAACCTTATACAGCTAGTTAGTACAGAGTGAAACGAAACAACGTTCCTCCAGGACCAAGGTGCTGCATAAAACAAAACACAGAACTACAGTTGACATTACATATATTTACAAACATGTGCAGACAGCACAAGACAGTACAAAACCTATCAAAACAAGACAATGGGCATGGTGAGTTACAGTGCAGCGCCGACTAGCACACAGTACTAAAAGAAAAAATGAGTCTTATGACAGTAGGGCAAAAGATTGACAAAATAAGTTGCTGAATGTAAACATATGGAGTAGCAGCCAGGTGGAGAGTATAAATATACAGTATATAATAAATATTTATAGCAGCAGAAAATTGAATTCAGGCGTGTGCAAAAATTGCGAAGAAGATGGGGTAATGCTCAGTTGAGTGTGTGTGTGTTTTCAGTCCAGTCTCTGAGAATTGAGGAGTCTGATGGTTTGGGGGAAGAAACTATTGCACAGTCTGGTCGTGAGGCCAGAATGCTTCGATACCGTTTACCAGACAACAGGAGGGTGAAGAGTGTGTGAGAGGGGTGTGTGGGGTCGTCCACAATTATGGTGGCTTTGCGGATGCAGCATGTGGTGTAAATGTCTGTGACGGAGGGAAGAGAGACCCCGATGATCTTCTTGGCTGTCCTCACTATCCCCTGCAGGGTCTTGTGAACCGAGACAGTGCAATTCTCAAACCAGGCAGTGATGCAGCTTCTCAGGATGCTCTTGATAGTCCCTCTGTAGAACATGGTGAGGATGGGGGTGAGAGATGGGCTTTCCTCAGCCTTCGCAGGAAGTAGAGATGCTGCTGGGCTTTCTTTGTTATGGAGCTGGTGTTGAGGGACCAGCTGAGGTCCTCCGCCAGGTGAACGCCAAGAAATTTGGTGCTCTTGACAATCTCCACGGAGGATCCCCCAATGTTCAGCAGAGAGTGGTCACTCTGTGCTCTTCTGAAGTCAACAATCATCTCTTTAGTTTTGTCCACGTTCAGAGACAGGTTGGCTCAGCACCAGACAGGTTGGCTCCGCACCAATCTGTTAGCACCAGTCCGTTAGCCGCTGCACGTCCTTTCTGTATGCTGACTCATCGTTCTTGCTGATGAGACCCACCATGGTCGTGTCATCGGTGAACTCGATGATGTGGTTCGAGCTGTGCATTGCTACACAGTCGTGAGTCAGCAGAGTGAACAGCAGTGGACTGAACACACAGCCCTGTGGGGCCCCAGTGCTCAGTGTAGTGGTGTTGGAGATGCAGCATTCAAACATGTGTCTTTATTGTCCAGGTGGGTGAGGGCCAGATGGAGGGTGGTGGTGATGGCATCATCCGTAGAGTGGTTGGGACGGTAAGCAAATTGCAGTGGGTCCAGTCAGGGGGGCAGCAGGGTCTTGATGTGCCTCATGACGAGCCTCTCGAAGCACTTCATAATGATGGGTGTAAGTGCAATGGGATGGTAGTCGTTGAGGCAGGACACTGGAGATTTCTTCAGCAAAGGGACGATGGTGGTGGCCTTTAAGCACGTTGGAACGGTGGCACTGGTCAGGGAGGTGTTGAAGATGTCCGTGAAAACATCCACCAGCTGGTCTGTACACCCTCGGAGCACCCTGCCAGGAATGTCATCTGGTCCAGCAGCCTTCCGCGGGTTGACTCTGCATAGAGTATTGCTCACTTCAGCTATGGTAAGACACAGCACCTGGTGGTTGGGAGGAGGGGTGGTCTTCCTCGCCTTCACGCCATTCTGTGCCTCGAACTGAGTGTAGAAGTTGTTCATTGCATCTGGGAGGGAGGCATCACTGTCACAGGCAGGTGATGTCCTGTAGTTTGTGATGTTCTGGATGCCTTGCCACATGTGCCGTGTGTCTCCGCTGGCCTTGAAGTGGTTGTGGATTCTCTGAGCGTGTGTGTGCTTCGCCTCTCTGATGGCCCAGGACAGTTTGGCCCTTGCTGTTCTTAGGGCCGCCTTGTCGCCTTGCTCTGAAGGCGGAGTCGCGGGTCCTCAGCAGTGCACGCACCTCTGCAGTCATCCACGGCTTCTGGTTGGAGCGTGTGGTGATGATCATGGAGACAGTGATGTCATCAATGCACTTGCTGATATAACTGGTCACTGATATCGAATATTCCTCCAAATTCGTGAAATCAGTCACTGTGTTCAAAACAGTCCTGAAGAGCAGAGATGGCTCCTGCTGGTCAGGTCTTTACCTGCTTCAGAACCTGTTTAGAGCATCTGACGAGCGGTCTGTATGCTGGGATTAGCATAACAGAGATGTGGCCTTGTAGCCGAGGTGGGGGCGGGGCTCCGGCAGGTGTGAACAGGACAGTTGGGGTTTGGGCAGTGGTAGGAGTTTACTGGCAGGCAGGGTTCTGGGCACTTTGGCTTGGGTGCAGGCAGAACAGGAAACATGGCCTGGTGCATGTCTGCGAACATATTTGGCCACCAATATTTGTCCCGGAGTAGATGGTAGGTGCACTGGGTTCCCAGGTAGCCGGTAGCAATGGAGGTGTAGACCCAGTTAATAAGTTTCATTCTCAGGTGGTTATCAGGTTCTCATGTATTTAACTGTGCACTGGTCTGAGACCCACATTTTTTTTTCTCCACGGAGAAGAACCCAGCTGACATGGGGGATGTGAATGGTCTGATGTACCCTTGCTGGAGCACCTCCTGAATGTACACCTCCATTGCCTGCTGCTCTGCTCTGTTATATTTCTTATAGCAGGCTTTTACATAAATGTGGACTAATTGCTGTTTATGGTTATTGGAACATCATTTAGCTCTGTAAACTATTTCATCTTATTTGTTGCAGCAGCTAACAATTTGTTAACACAAACATATATCTTGAAAAAACAGTTTCTTGAACAGAGTTGTGATGTACTGTGGCAGGATATTTGTGTAGTGTACGTTGATATCACAAGTCTGTATGAAGAGAACAAAGTGAAATCAGCAGCTCCGCTCTTACTGTTTATTACAATCATCTATTCTTATGAGATACCAGTGATGCAACTGAATAACATTGTTCCACACTTTATAACACTGTATAACATTATTCCACACTGTATAACACCGTATAACATTATTCCACACTGTATAACACTGAATAACATTATTCCACACCGTATAACACCGTATGACATTATTCCACACTGTATAACACCGTATAACATTATTCCACACTGTATAACACCGTATAACATTATTCCACACCGTATAACACCGTATAACATTATTCCACACTGTATAACACCGTATAACATTATTCCACACCGTATAACACCGTATGACATTATTCCACACTGTATAACACCGTATAACATTATTCCACACTATATAACACCGTATAACATTATTCCACACTGTATAACACCGTATAACATTATTCCACACGGTATAACACCGTATGACATTATTCCACACTGTATAACACCGTATAACATTATTCCACACCGTATAACACCGTATGACATTATTCCACACCGTATAACACCGTATAACATTATTCCACACCGTATAACACCGTATAACATTATTCCACACCGTATAACACCGTATAACATTATTCCACACTTTATAACACCGTATAACATTATTCCACACGGTATAACACCGTATAACATTATTCCACACTGTATAACACCGTATAACATTATTCCACACTGTATAACACCGTATAACATTATTCCACACTGTATAACACCGTATAACATTATTCCACACCGTATAACACCGTATGACATTATTCCACACTGTATAACACCGTATAACATTATTCCACACCGTATAACACCGTATAACATTATTCCACACTGTATAACACCGTATAACATTATTCCACACCGTATAACACCGTATAACATTATTCCACACGGTATAACACCGTATAACATTATTCCACACTATATAACACCGTATAACATTATTCCACACTATATAACACCGTATAACATTATTCCACACTGTATAACACCGTATAACATTATTCCACACTGTATAACACCGTATAACATTATTCCACACTGTATAACACCGTATAACATTATTCCACACTGTATAACACCGTATAACATTATTCCACACGGTATAACACCGTATAACATTATTCCACACTATATAACACCGAATAACATTATTCCACACTGTATAACACCGTATGACATTAGTCCACACTGTATAACACCGTATAACATTATTCCACACTGTATAACACCGTATAACATTATTCCACACGGTATAACACCGTATAACATTATTCCACACTATATAACACCGAATAACATTATTCCACACCGTATAACACCGTATGACATTAGTCCACACCGTATAACACCGTATAACATTATTCCACACTGTATAACACCGTATAACATTATTCCACACCGTATAACACCGTATAACATTATTCCACACTGTATAACACCGTATAACATTATTCCACACCGTATAACACCGTATAACATTATTCCACACTGTATAACACCGTATAACATTATTCCACACTGTATAACACCGTATATCATTATTCCACACTGTATAACACCGTATAACATTATTCCACACTGTATAACACCGTATAACATTATTCCACACTATATAACACCGTATAACATTATTCCACACCGTATAACACCGTATAACATTATTCCACACTCTATAACACCGTATAACATTATTCCACACCGTATAACACCGTATAACATTATTCCACACTCTATAACACCGTATAACATTATTCCACACCGTATAACACCGTATAACATTATTCCACACTCTATAACACCGTATAACATTATTCCACACCGTATAACACAGTATAACATTATTCCACACTCTATAACACCATATAACATTATTCCACACTATATAACACCGTATAACATTATTCCACACTGTATAACACCGTATAACATTATTCCACACTATATAACACCGTATAACATTATTCCACACTGTATAACACCGTATAACATTATTCCACACTGTATAACACCGTATAACATTATTCCACACTGTATAACACCGTATAACATTATTCCACACTGTATAACACCGTATAACATTATTCCACACTATATAACACCGTATAACATTATTCCACACTGTATAACACCGTATAACATTATTCCACACTGTATAACACCGTATAACATTATTCCACACTGTATAACACCGTATGACATTATTCCACACTGTATAACACCGTATAACATTATTCCACACTGTATAACACCGTATAACATTATTCCACACTATATAACACCGTATAACATTATTCCACACTGTATAACACCGTATAACATTATTCCACACTGTATAACACCGTATAACATTATTCCACACTGTATAACACCGTATAACATTATTCCACACTGTATAACACCGTATAACATTATTCCACACTGTATAACACCGTATAACATTATTCCACACCGTATAACACCGTATGACATTATTCCACACCGTATAACACCGTATAACATTATTCCACACCGTATAACACCGTATAACATTATTCCACACCGTATAACACCGTATAACATTATTCCACACTGTATAACACCGTATAACATTATTCCACACCGTATAACACCGTATAACATTATTCCACACCGTATAACACCGTATAACATTATTCCACACCGTATAACACCGTATAACATTATTCCACACTGTATAACACCGTATAACCTTATTCCACACTGTATAACACCGTATAACATTATTCCACACTGTATAACACCGTATAACATTATTCCACACTGTATAACACCGTATAACATTATTCCACACCGTATAACACCGTATAACATTATTCCACACCGTATAACACCGTATGACATTATTCCACACCGTATAACACCGTATAACATTATTCCACACCATATAACACCGTATAACATTATTCCACACCGTATAACACCGTATAACATTATTCCACACCGTATAACACCGTATAACATTATTCCACACTGTATAACACCGTATAACATTATTCCACACCGTATAACACCGTATAACATTATTCCACACTGTATAACACCGTATAACATTATTCCACACTGTATAACACCGTATAACATTATTCCACACTGTATAACACCGTATAACATTATTCCACACTGTATAACACCGTATAACATTATTCCACACCGTATAACACCGTATAACATTATTCCACACCGTATAACACCGTATGACATTATTCCACACCGTATAACACCGTATAACATTATTCCACACTATATAACACCGTATAACATTATTCCACACCGTATAACACCGTATAACATTATTCCACACCGTATAACACCGTATAACATTATTCCACACCGTATAACACCGTATAACATTATTCCACACCGTATAACACCGTATAACATTATTCCACACCGTATAACACCGTATAACATTATTCCACACCGTATAACACCGTATAACATTATTCCACACTGTATAACACCGTATAACATTATTCCACACTGTATAACACCGTATAACATTATTCCACACTGTATAACACCGTATAACATTATTCCACACCGTATAACACCGTATGACATTATTCCACACCGTATAACACCGTATAACATTATTCCACACCGTATAACACCGTATAACATTATTCCACACCGTATAACACCGTATAACATTATTCCACACCGTATAACACCGTATAACATTATTCCACACCGTATAACACCGTATAACATTATTCCACACCGTATAACACCGTATAACATTATTCCACACTATATAACACCGTATAACATTATTCCACACTGTATAACACCGTATAACATTATTCCACACTGTATAACACCGTATAACATTATTCCACACTGTATAACACCGTATGACATTATTCCACACTGTATAACACCGTATAACATTATTCCACACTGTATAACACCGTATAACATTATTCCACACTATATAACACCGTATAACATTATTCCACACTGTATAACACCGTATAACATTATTCCACACTGTATAACACCGTATAACATTATTCCACACTGTATAACACCGTATAACATTATTCCACACTGTATAACACCGTATAACATTATTCCACACTGTATAACACCGTATAACATTATTCCACACCGTATAACACCGTATGACATTATTCCACACCGTATAACACCGTATAACATTATTCCACACCGTATAACACCGTATAACATTATTCCACACCGTATAACACCGTATAACATTATTCCACACTGTATAACACCGTATAACATTATTCCACACCGTATAACACCGTATAACATTATTCCACACCGTATAACACCGTATAACATTATTCCACACCGTATAACACCGTATAACATTATTCCACACCGTATAACACCGTATAACCTTATTCCACACTGTATAACACCGTATAACATTATTCCACACTGTATAACACCGTATAACATTATTCCACACTGTATAACACCGTATAACATTATTCCACACCGTATAACACCGTATAACATTATTCCACACCGTATAACACCGTATGACATTATTCCACACCGTATAACACCGTATAACATTATTCCACACTATATAACACCGTATAACATTATTCCACACCGTATAACACCGTATAACATTATTCCACACCGTATAACACCGTATAACATTATTCCACACTGTATAACACCGTATAACATTATTCCACACCGTATAACACCGTATAACATTATTCCACACTGTATAACACCGTATAACATTATTCCACACTGTATAACACCGTATAACATTATTCCACACTGTATAACACCGTATAACATTATTCCACACTGTATAACACCGTATAACATTATTCCACACTGTATAACACCGTATAACATTATTCCACACTGTATAACACCGTATAACATTATTCCACACTGTATAACACCGTATGACATTATTCCACACTATATAACACCGTATAACATTATTCCACACTATATAACACCGAATAACATTATTCCACACTGTATAACACCGTATAACATTATTCCACACTGTATAACACCGTATAACATTATTCCACACCATATAACACCGTATGACATTATTCCACACCGTATAACACCGTATAACATTATTCCACACCGTATAACACCGTATAACATTATTCCACACCGTATAACACCGTATAACATTATTCCACACTGTATAACACCGTATAACATTATTCCACACCGTATAACACCGTATAACATTATTCCACACCGTATAACACCGTATAACATTATTCCACACCGTATAACACCGTATAACATTATTCCACACCGTATAACACCGTATAACATTATTCCACACTGTATAACACCGTATAACATTATTCCACACTATATAACACCGTATAACATTATTCCACACTGTATAACACCGTATAACATTATTCCACACTGTATAACACCGTATAACATTATTCCACACTATATAACACCGTATAACATTATTCCACACTATATAACACCGTATAACATTATTCCACACCGTATAACATTATTCCACACTGTATAACACCGTATAACATTATTCCACACTATATAACACCGTATAACATTATTCCACACTGTATAACACCGTATAACATTATTCCACACTATATAACACCGTATAACATTATTCCACACTGTATAACACCGTATAACATTATTCCACACTGTATAACACCGTATAACATTATTCCACACTATATAACACCGTATAACATTATTCCACACTGTATAACACCGTATAACATTATTCCACACCGTATAACACCGTATGACATTATTCCACACTATATAACACCGTATAACATTATTCCACACCGTATAACACCGTATAACATTATTCCACACCGTATGACACCGTATAACATTATTCCACACCGTATAACACCGTATAACGTTATTCCACACCGTATAACACCGTATAACGTTATTCCACACCATATAACACCGTATGACGTTATTCCACACTGTATAACACCGTATAACGTTATTCCACACTATATAACACCGTATAACATTATTCCACACTATATAACACCGTATAACGTTATTCCACACTGTATAACACCGTATAACATTATTCCACACTGTATAACACCGTATAACATTATTCCACACTGTATAACACCGTATAACATTATTCCACACTGTATAACACCGTATAACGTTATTCCACACTGTATAACACCGTATAACATTATTCCACACTATATAACACCGTATAACATTATTTCGTACTGTCTCTCTCTCAGCTGTCTCACTCTCTGATGGGTTTAATATTGACGTGTTGAACCTAGAGCAATTCATAGGAAATAAAGAGGACTTTTTTGGATACAAACTGCTGCAATATCAGTCTGACAAGATGAAACAGTGAGTATTTACTTTATTTATTTATGTCGCTAAGTTCACGTTTTCTAAACCTGTCTCAAACTCACAAGGAATAAGAGAACTGTGGCTCAAACACTCTGCACTTCTCTACGTCTTCCTGCAGTCTGTATATTGTAAATACATGATCAAAACTGCTGGTTGTAAAGATTTGGCAAAGATATAAATCAGCATGAGTTAGAAAACCTGCGTGTGATAACAGATATGGAGGGATTACCTGTAATTCCAGTTGATGATGATGATGATGATGGTGATGATGTGAGGTACAGGAGCAGATCCCACTGACAGCAGATATGATAAGGTGTTAAACTGAATGTTTACAGATCAGCGGATGAAGACGACCAAAACGTATTACTGAGCAGCTGTGTGTTACTCTGACTGCATGAGTGTTCAGTACTCAAGCGTGTGTGTGTGTGTGTGTGTGTGTCCTGTTAGTATGAGTTCATGGTGCTGAATGCTGTTAATGTGAATTTTAACAGAGTAATCTGCTGTGTTTGGGATCAAGTCTCTCAGCTAAAAGTGTTTAGTCCATGTGTCTGTCTATCTGTCTGTCCATCCATCCAGTGATGTGATACACGACCTCTGAAGCAGGAACAATGTGGCTTTTATATTTCTGTCAGCTACATGGAGGGCGAGATGATGAGCTGCTGAAAATCATATTGTTGTGTTTGTGTGTTGTTGTGTTGTTGTTTGTTAGAATTATCGTCAGCGCTCCATTAAGCGCAAACAGATCAGGAGCGATTTTTAAATGCACAGTGGAGAAGAGAAACTGCAGCCATTTGTATCAGCCAGGTACGTACACACACACACACACACACACACACACACACACACGCTCCTAATCAAGTTGTACTGGTCCTCAGACTTGAAGGCGATCAGGTTCTTTGGGATGTCGATGGCAGTGAGGACGTCTCCATCAGCCACGCTCACTGTGAGTTTAACACTTTATCACTTTAACAGTTTAACATGTTAACATTTCTTCACTTTAACACTTTTCACTTTATCACTTTATCAGTTTAACAGATTAACACTTTATTGGCCATTAATACTTAGCTTGCTTTTCAGCGGTTTTATTATAATCAACGTGCACATACACACACACACACACACACACACACACTCACACGGCTCAGTGCAGCTCAGCTCTCGCTCTCTCGAGGCTCGCATCTCTCCCCTCCACTCACTGAAACACAGAACATTCATTATTGAGATTCCGCACAAGTGTGTAATCCTTATCACTCACCTTCTCCGGCTCGGGTTAGAAGGAAGTTAAGAGCTTAGGAACAACTTATGATTATGAGCATCAAAGTTTTTACATTATAGTTTTAACTTAAAGTCTATTTTATTGAACTGAAGTTATTAACTGTTCAATGGTAGAGACTTGAGTAAAACTTTTCTTAGCAATTGCAGGCCTAAGGCTATACAAGGAAGAACATCCACAGCCATTTTTATGGTTTCTATGTGGTACCATCCACAGTAATCTAAGTAGGGCATCAGGCAGGTCTGGGGAGCAGAAGAAGTCAGGATCACTGGTAACTCAGGAGTAGCATGTGCAGCTCAGTAGGGAGAGAGAGACAGAAAGAGAGAGAAAGAAAACAGATTAATAGCTAAGCTCTTGTCCCATAATGGTTAAGGACGATGTACTTTGCGTGCAGATTGCAAGCAGGGACTCTGGCAAGACTAGCTGTGACAGCATAACTAAAAGGGAGAGCCAGAAGCTAACACAGACATGAGGGAGTCCTGGGACATAAAGCAGCAGCCACGCCACCGTCGACAAACCTGAGTGAACGCGTGAGAGTGGGGGGGGTGACAGCATCCAAACATCCCAGTTCACCACAACACTCTATGCCTGTGAATCCTCCAGACCTGCCCCTGTACCTAA
Source organism: Pangasianodon hypophthalmus (assembly GCF_027358585.1). NCBI lineage: Eukaryota > Metazoa > Chordata > Actinopteri > Siluriformes > Pangasiidae > Pangasianodon > Pangasianodon hypophthalmus. The sequence goes on along the minus strand of NC_069735.1, from coordinate 19,695,595 downwards.
GAAAACTATTCACAAAAGGCTTGACTAAACAAATATGTTTTCAGCCGAGTCTTAAACACTGAGACTGTGTCTGAGCCCCGAACACTAAGTGGAAGGCTGTTCCATAACTGTGGGGCTTTGTATGAGAAAGCTCTACCCCCAGCTGTAGCAGGCACTATTCGAGGTACCAACAAATAGCCTGCACCTTTTGATCTGAGTAGGCGTGACGGATCATAAAAGACCAAAAGTTCACTCAGGTACTGAGGCGCGAGACCATTTAGTGCTTTATAGGTCAATAGTAGTATTTTATAATCAATACGAAATTTGATTGTGAGCCAATGCAGTGTGGATAAGATAGGGGTGATGTGGTCATATCTTCTGATTCTAGTAAGGACTCTCGCTGCTGCATTCTGGACTAACTGGAGCTTGTTTATGCTCCTACTGGAACATCCAGACAGTAAGGCATTACAATAATCCAACCTAGAGGTAACAAAAGCATGAACTAGGTTTTCTGTATCGTGTAGTGACATTATATTTCTTATTTTAGCAATATTTCTGAGATGAAAGAAAGCGATCCTAGTGATATTATCTACATGAGCTTCAAAAGAAAGACTAGAGTCGATAATCACACCAAGGTCTTTTACTGCTGCACATGATGAAACAGAAACGCCATCCAGAGTTATTATGTAATCAGAAAGCTTACTTCTAGCTGCATGTGGTCCTAGTACAAGTACTTCTGTCTTGTCAGAATTAAGTAAGAGAAAGTTAATAAGCATCCAATTTCTAATGTCCTTTACACATTCCTCAACTTTATTAAGCTGGTGTCTGTCATCTGGCTTTGCTGAAACATACAACTGTGTATCATCAGTGTAACAGTGGAAGCTAATACCATGCTTACAGATAATTTTACCCAGAGGTAGCATATATAAAGAAAAGAGCAGTGGGCCTAAAACAGAACCTTGCAAAACACCAAACTTTACCTTAGTATGAGAAGAGAAGTCACCATTTACATTTACAATCCGAATGTTAGTATTAAATAAAGAGTGTGACCACCACTATGGGTGAGTCCTATTACATTCTGATTAACCCCTACTGAATCTAGAATGGACACAACTGCTGTTCTCAGAGGGTCTTCTGGATTATCAATATGAATATTAAAGTCTCCAACAATTAATGCCTTGTCTAAAGAAACAACCAGGTTAGAGATGAAATCCGCAAATTCACATAGGAATTCTGAATATGGCCCTGGGGGTCTGTAAATAATAATTAGTGGAATCACCTGGGTAGACTTAATTTTAGTGGCTACGTATGTTATGTTCGTATAAAGAACTTCAAATGCGTTGAATTTATGACTAGGTTTTTGCATGATGCCTAGATTATCATTATAAATAACTGCGACGCCTCCTCCTCTGCCAGTTAGACAGGGCTGATGTATGTAACTGTACCCAGGAGGACTAGCTTCATTGAATGCTACAAACTCATTTGGTTTAATCCACGTTTCTGTTAAACACAGTACATCAAACTCCTGATCAGTAATAGTTTCATTAACAATAAGCACTTTGGACATTGGTTCTGCAAATGTCTGGAATCTCCACTGCACCAACATGCATGCCCATTTCTTAACCCTGCACATGCATCTCCCTGAGCACCAACCTGTGTGCAGAATGAAAGAGGGGGGAATAAGAGGGGGAGGCAGGATCAGGAAAGGAGAGACTAAGATTGGAGCAAGGAACAAGGGAAGAGGTCTAGAAAGGAACACTCATTGTTTCTGAGGAGCAGCAATGGGAGACAGAAAGAGGGAGAGAGAGAAAGAGAGAGGAAGGGCCGCCTGCCCTCAAATTCACCACCATGCATCCAAAACCACTGGCCAGTGGCAGTTGACCCACTCCAATGTTCCTTCAGGCGACCATGCAACAAACTGTTCCAGCATCACCTGGTCCACAATGTCATTGATCTCATGCCCTTCAGAAAGCAGCAGTAAGTTCCTCAGTAAGCAACCTGTGACAGGCATCCTGAAGCTGTGGAGCAAACATGATACATTGGATAATCACCTTCTTCACCTATTGGTAGTCCAGCTGATGTTCTACTGGGAGCTAGGTCAGCTCTGTGCAAAGTTTGAGGATGGCCTGCTGCTGGACCTTGTATAAGGTCCATATCTTGGCTAGTGGCAAAGTCTCCATGACAGCATATTCATTGCAAATTCTCCTGGGTTTCAGCATCACTGTGATACCCTGGTCGCCGTTAGGAGTATGAGATCTCAGGAGGCAGGTGTAAGAGAGTATGATGTTTGATTATTTTGGTGTTATTCTACCGTACTTGCAGGCACACACAGACTCAATAGAACACTCTCAGGGGAAATCACTTTGCTTTGCTCTCTGCCACTCTTTTTCTCTGCTTCGCATTCAACATTCATTGCACAGCACACATGGTAAAAATGGAGAGTCATTTATTTGGGTAGTTAATCCATTTTGGTTTTGTCCTTGAGACTTTGTATGTTGACTGCCTGACTGACGCATGTTTTTTTTCACCTTGCTTTTGATTATTGTTTTGGATGTGTTACGTTGTTACAATGAAGTCTGCCTCAATTTGCATCTGCCTCTGCTGGCTGACAGAAGACGTCACTGCAACAAGGTTGGTGATGATCGATGTTAAGCTCAAGCAGCCAACTAGTATGCTACAACACAGCTAAATCAACTGGCAGCACCTGCCCTCCATGTTCCCTCTTTTAAGTGCCCACCCAGACAAATAAGCTGGGGATCCAAGTAAATGTAAAGGCTTTCTGTTTTCAGGATGGCACTTCCAAGCAGAACAAGATGACTCAATTTATCATCCTCCTGACAGAAAAAGCATCCATGTCTGCTCTTGAGAATATATCATTCCTGTTACCTACCATAGCTAAATAACCCATTATTCCTAGACTCCCATTGATGCAAAGACACAACCCTCATATATCCTGGACAGATAAGGAGATTATCTCTTAGTCATCTCAGTGTTATTCCACTGGCGTCTAAGTGCCCAGAGTCACCATTATAACCACCTCAGATGAAAGTCCTGAAACAGTTTTTTGAATTTCCCTTCTTTCATCAGGACTTCAAGGAGTTCAGCAAGACCAAGGCGAGTGGTCTACCACCTCACCTCAACGGCCTTTAGAACCACCTCTGGTGACTTTGAATGTTGTATCATGCCATGTGGGCTCTGTTGCATAGCATCAGTTCAATGCTTCATTAACCTAATGTAACCCAAACCTCATTCCTTGGATATACTATTAAACAGAATGGAGTAATGGTGGATTAAAGTTCTCTGCTATCCAAGAATGTTCTTCTACAATTACTACAGTTAAGGAACTGCAAAGACTCTATTCTATTTCATAGATTCAAATTTCTACAGGAGATTCATCAGAGGATTTATTTCAATCACTGCTCCCCTCATGTCCCTCTTAAAGAAGGGTCCTATAGAAAGAACAGTATTGTTTTGTAAAAATGAAACCAAAATATCAATGTTTTAAGTGTAATTTTTATTTTTTCATTTTGTTGGTGATATAGACTTGCAGCCCAAGTTTCTCTCATGAGTGTGATGGAAACTCATATCTGAACGGAATCTGTTACCAGTTCAACAGCAAGCTGAACACCATCACCAACATCACCGCTTTCCAAGGTACGACTGTTCTTCACTCTCACAGTCACTGTGTTCAGGGTGAATCAGTGATAACTCTGTAGTTTAAACTGTTACACCATGAGACATAAACAATGTTAAACCCTGAGAGATAAATGCTATTAAACCCCGAGATATATGTATGTACATACAGTACTGTGCAAAAGTCTTAGGCACATGCAAAGAAATGCTATAGAGCAAAGATGCCTTCAAAAATAATGAAATTAAATGTTTCTACATTAAAAAAATCCTATAAAGAGCAGTAAACAGTAATAAATGAAACAAAGTCAGTATTTAATGTGACGATCCTTCACTTTAAATAAAATAAAGCAGTATCTGAGGTGCAGTGTGTGCAGTTTTATAAGGAAATGAGCTGGAAGTGTTACTGAGCATCTTGCAGAAGCAGCCACAGTTCTTCTGGAGACTTTGACTGTCGACTCGCTTCTTATTTCTGCAGCGAAACCCAGCAGCCTTCATTATGTTTTTATCTGAAAAGTGTCTCTTATGGAATCTGCTGCTTTCTTTACTGACATACAAACATTTTTCTGTAACATTTCATTTTGTGCTGGAAAACTAATGTTCGGAATCTAAAAAGTTTTTTGTATTGAATCAATAATGTAGAAGTCATAAAATAAAAATCTATAACAAGTTTGTACTAAAAAAAAATAGGTTGCCCAAGACCTTTGCACAGTGGTGTATATTTGCAGTATATACATATATATAGTTATTGTGCTGTTTCTTCACAGAGTGCACGAAGAATAAAGTGAACCTGGTCTTCCTTTTCGATGGCTCCAGCAGCATGCAAGCCCCCGACTTTGATAAGAATAAAAAATTCATATGGGACATTGTTACAACACTCAAAAACTCATCCATCGAGGTGAACACACAACACAACACAATATCGCACTACACACCACAACACACTGCACACACTGTGTCTGTTTTTCCTTCAGTCTTTATTTCTTTTGATTGTGATCCTGATATTTTCCTCTCAGTGTCTCTGATATTCAGTCGATTTCATGTCTAAAAGGAGAGACAATAAACATCCCCTGAGGTGAACCCATGTAAAATCACATGGCTAAAGTGTTAATTGCTCATCACTCCTCATGTGTCACCTCAGGAGGTGTTTAGTGTCGCTCCTGTAACCAGTTACCAGTTACAGGTTGCAGTTACCTGTAACCAAGCGTGTAATCAGTACACCACTAATTATCCACAAAATTATCTATTTTTGACATTTTGATAGAAAATGAACTCTTCACACTGAGGTTATTTTTTTAAACCACCCACCCCCAACTTCAGTGGACCAGACATATTACAAAATATAAAGCCATTCCAGAAAGAAATAAAATGACTATAGTGTGGTACCTGTATGACAGGTATTAGTGGTACAGGTGGACAGTGCACGATATTCCTGAGTGTGTATTTATGAATGTGGCGTAGTGATGAAAAAGAGAAAGATAAGGAGGCAGGGTGCTTAGTGATTAAAGCAACTAGTTCATGATGGGGGTTTTGTTTGTTAATTTCGAGAGAGGTTGATGGGACACAGTTTATTATTGAGGATCCCGACAGTTTGTGGGATGAAGCTGTTCCAGAATCTGGCGGTCGGGACACTTTGGTATCTTCTGCCAGATGGCAGAGGGATGAAGAGTTTATGGGAGAGAGGGGTCAGACACTATTCTGGTGGCTTTTCTGGGCAGCTTTTATGATAGATGTCCTGTACTGGAGACAGAGAGACCCCCATGATGTTCTTCACTATTTACTACAGGATCTTGTAGTCTGATGCGCTGCAGTTATCATGCCAGACAGTGATGCAGCTGGTGAGCACATTCTTTATGATGCCCCTGTGAAATGTGGTGAGGATATGGAGCAGAGTGTAGCTCCTCAGTTGAATTATAGGAAATGGAGGTACTGCTGGACTTTTCTACACTACTGTGGTTGCTGGATTTTTCTGGCCAGGGGCATGGTGTTGTAAGACCAGGTTAAGTCATCAGATGTGTGCACTCTGAGAAACTTAAAGGTCAACACTGTCTCTACAGGAGACCCATGGATGAGCAGTGGTGAGTGGTGCAGACTGATCTTCATGAAGTCCACTATCATCTCATTTGTCTTGTGAACATTACGAGACAGATTGTTGAGCTGATGTCAGTCCACTAGCAGCTCCATCTCGACTCTGTATGCTGTCTCATTGTTGCTGCTGATGAGTCCCACTACTGTGGTATCATCTGCAAACTTGATGACGTGGTTTGGAACTGTGCCTTGCAGTACAGTCATGCATCTTCATTGTGAACTGTCAGAGTTTTGGTCCTTTTTCTGTGTTTTTTGTTCTGTTATGTCTTTTTTCCCCACTAGATGTCGTCCAGCCTTAGTTTTCTTTGTTGTAATTGGTTTCATTGCTTTCACCTGTGTCTTGTTCCCGTTCTGTGTATTTAAGTCGTTCCTTTTGCCTTTCTTCCCCGCTTGGTTACTGTTGTTTCCTAAGCCCCTGTTGTCTTTTTCGTCACCTCTCTCGAGTTAATATCTTCTGTGTTTTTTTTCTAGCGCCCTCACCTTGTTTTTTGTCTTTTTTCCTTTTTCTCTTTTTCATTTTTGGCGGTTTTCAGTTCCCCTGCCTCGTCTTCATTTTTGAGATCCATTACCTACTTGTTTTTCCCCGTATTTGGACTTCCCATTGTGGACTTCAGGAAGGAGAAGAGCGTGCCACATGATCCCATCCACATCAATGGCATGTCTGTTGAACGTGTCTCCAGCTTCAAGTTCCTAGGGACCCACATCTCAGAGAACCTGTCCTGGTCAACCAGCACCTCCAGCCTGATTAAGAAGGCCCATCAGCGCCTCTTCTTCCTGAGGACACTAAAGAAAAACCGCCTCTCTGCTAACATCCTGAGCAACTTTTACCGCTGTGCGATTGAGAGCATCCTTACCAACTGTATCACAGTCTGGTATGGGAATTGCTCTGTCGCAGACCGGAAGGCACTGCAGAGGGTGGTGAAAACCGCCCAACGCATCACAAAGACTCCACTACCTGCTATTGAGGTGGTCCAGAAGAAACGCTGTCTACGCCAGGCACGCAACATTCTTAAGGACTCCTCTCATCCTGCCCACAGTCTTTTCCAGCTCCTCCCATCCAGGAGGCGTTACAGGAGCCTCAAGACCAAAACCAGCAGGTTTAGGAACAGCTTTTTCCCTACAGCTGTCTCCCTACTGAACTCTGTCCCCCACTGAACTGTATATAACTATATCTAACTGTATATACATATCTGTATATATTGTTCATACCTCCTCTCTGTACTTGTACATATTGTTCTTACCAGATCTTTCAATTGCCCATCTGTATATTAGTATAGCACATCTGTAGATTAGTATAGCACATATGTATATTAGTTCATACTACATCTGCATATTAGTATTAGTATAGCACATCTGTATATTGTACATATTACATCTGTATATTCTTGCACTATCTTAATTTAATTCCACTTATCTCTCACTGCCCTTGTCTGTACATTCCATTTATTTACTACTGTTTATACATACTGTTTATACTGTACATTCCGTTTATTTACTACTGTTTATACTGTACATACTGCACTTGCTGCTTTTTACATTTCTGATTAGATGCTAAACTGCATTTCGTTACTCTGTATTTATACGTGTATATGTGTAATGACAATAAAGTTGAATCTAATCTAATCTAATCTAACGCCAAACACTCAGGAGCTCCTTGCCACCGTGGCCCAGCATGAGTCCACCGTACAACGCCATGAGGCCGTCCTGGCTCAGCAGGAGACCCTGATGGCCCAACACTCTCAGCTGCTAACAGATCTCTTGCCAGCTATCCACCAGATCTCTGACCGGCTTCCTGCTGCATCAGCTTCAGCGCTTAGGGCAGCCTCTGTGTCCCTTCCTGAGTCTCAAGCCCCCACTCCAGTGGCTGAACCTCGGTTACCTCCCCTGCAGCGCTTCTCGGCTGACCCTAGAGCTTGTGAGGGGTTTCTGACCCAGTGTTCCCTTCTGTTCGAGCTGCAGCCCTCCTCCTTCCTGTCTGATCGTGATTACCCTTCTCTCTGGAAAGGCTCTCTCATGGGCAACGGCTGTCTGGAAGGCACAAGCCCCGTTCTGTGCAAGCTACTCTGGGTTTGTAGAGGAATTCAAGCGAGTGTTTGACCACCCTCTGAGCGGCCGGCAAGCCTCTACCAGGCTCCTCACCCTCCGGCAAGGCAACAACAGTGCTGCTGAATATACAATCAAGTTCCGGACCATAGCCGCTGGCAGTGGCTGGAACGACGAAGCCCTCATGGTTTGCTTCTTGAACGGGCTATCTGAGACTATCAAGGACGACCTGGCTACTAGAGAGCCTGCCCGGGACCTTGAGGTCCTCATTGACTAGGCTGTCCGGTTGGATAATCGCCGGAGAGAGAGAGAGACCAGAGCCGTTCCCATGCTCCCACCCAGCCGGCCAGCCCTATTGTGGTTCAGGGGCGCTCTGATCCCCAAGACCCCTCGGAACCAATGCAGTTGGGCAGGGCCCGCTAGCCCCTGGCGAAATAACCCATCTTACCTCTTCCCTTCAGCTGGCCGTCCACCAGCACCAGGAGGAGATCTGTTTTTACCTTATCGAGTCTCCTGAAATTCCCATCATCCTTGGGTACCCCTGGGTCCTCCAGCACAACCCACATGTCGACTGGTCCACGGGGGCAATTCTCAGTTGGGGTGCATCGTGCCAGACTACGTGCTTGAGCCAGAGAGACCCTGACCCTGCTCCCGAGTCCCTAGAGACCATAGATCTGTCTCGTATTCCCCCACAGTACCACCACCTCAAGACAGTTTTTAGCAAGAGGAAAGCCACCTCATTGCCTCCTCATCGCCCCTACGACTGCACTATAGACCTCGTCCCTGACTCCAGTCCCCCTACAGGTCGCATCTTCTCGTTGTCCCCTCCTTAAAGGGCCACCATGAACGAGTACATTGAAGAGTCCCTCACAGCCGGGATTATCCGTCCTTCCACTTCCCCAGCTGGGGCGGGGTTCTTTTTCATCGGGAAGAAGGACGGGGGCCTTCGGCCGTGTATCGATTACAGGGGGCTCAACAAGATCACTGTTCGCAACCGCTATCCCCCACCTCTCATGGCCACCACTGTTGAGGTCCTTCAAGAGGCCTCGATTTTTACCAAACTGGACTTGCGTAATGCTTACCACCTGGTGCGTATCCGACCAGGTGACAAATGGAAGACGGCCTTCGACATGCCTACAGGGCACTATGAATACCTGGTTATGCCTAATGCTCCTGCGGTCTTCCAAACCCTGGTCAATGACGTACTTAGGGACATGCTCAACAAATTTGTCTTCGTGTATCTGGATGACATCCTCATTTTCTCAAGGTCTCTGCAGGAGCATGTTACCCATGTCAGCAAAGTCCTCAGACACCTTCTGGACAACCACCTGTACGTCAAGCCGGAGAAATGCGATTTCCACGTAACCCAGGTCCAGTTCTTGGGATTCGTCATCAAGCCCGGTCTAATCCAAATGGACCCAAAAAAGGTGAGTGCAGTCGTGGATTGGCCTACCCCCTCATCAGTAAAAGAGGTCCAACGCTTCCTCGGGTTCACCAATTTTTATCACAAGTTTATCTGGAACTTCAGCTCCGTTGCAGCCCCGTTATCAGCACTCACAAAGGGCACCTCCGCCGTCTTTCGCTGGAGCCAGGACGCTGACTCGGCCTTCTGCAAACTCAAGACCCGCTTCTCCTCGGCTCCTATTCTGGTTCTCCCGGATCCAGAGATTCCATTTGTCGTAGAGGTAGATGCCTCTGAAGTAGGAGTCAGAGCAGTGCTGTCTCAAAGGGGTAAAGACGGCAAGCTGGACCCCTGTGCCTTCTTTTCCCACCGTCTTACCCCGACAGAGAGAAACTACCGTGTGGGTGATCGAGAGCTTCTGGCTGTTAAGTCAGCACTGGAGGAGTGGAGGCATTGGCTCGAGGGCACTAAACACCCATTCCAAGTACTCACGGACCACAAAAATCTTGAATACATCCAACAAGCCAAGCGGCTGAATCCCCGACAGGCGCGTTAGTCACTGTTCTTCAACAGATTTCACTTTGTCCTGTCTTATCGTCCTGGTTCCAAGAACCTTAAGCCAGATTCACTGTCCTGTGTCTATGCAATCATGTCGCGAGAGGATAATGTCCTCCCTATCATCCTGAGCCCAAAAAAGAGTAGCTCCTGTCAGGTGGAAAGTTCAGGATACTGTGAGACAAGCCCAAGCCAGAGAACCCGACCCAGAAAGCGGCCCGACCAACTGCTTGTATGTACCCAAGGCTGTTCGATCCCCGGTTCTTCAGTGGGGGCATTCCTCCCGTTTCTCATGTCACCCTGGTCTCTCACGTACTCTCGAGTTCCTCCAGAGGTGATTTTGGTGGCCTACCATCAAGGAGGACATCACCACCTTTGTCAGGGCCTGTCCTGTATGCAACCAGAGCAAAACTATGCAACAGTTTCCCCAGGGTCTCCTGCAGCCTCTTCCCATCCCTCATAGACCCTGGTCCCACATGTCCATGGACTTCATTACCGGGCTTCCACCGTCTCAAGGTAACACCAGCGTCATGGTCATTGTTGACCGGTTTTCCAAGGCCGTCAAGTTCATCCCCTTGCCCAAACTACCCACAGCCAAAGAAACAGCAGAGCTTATCATCACTCATGTTTTCTGCACCTTTGACATACCACGGGACATCGTCTCTGATCGGGGACCCCAATTCTCCTCGCGATTCTGGCGGGCCCTCTGTGAGTCTCTGGGGACCTCTGTGAGCCTATCATCCAGGTTCCATCCCGAGTCCAACGGTCAGACGGAGAGAATCAACCAGGATCTCGAGACCACCCTGAGGTGTATGGCTGCCAACAACCCGTCCTCCTGGTCCACCTTCATCATGTGGGCGGAATACGTGCACAACACTCTCCGCTCCTCAGCCACAGGCATGTCCCCATTTGAGTGCCAGTTTGGGTATGCTCCTCCACTGTTCCCGGAGCAAGAAGTGGAGACGGCTGTTCCCTCCGCTCGACAGTTCCTCAAGCGCTGCCGCCAAACCTGCAGAAAGGCCAGACTTAAGCTCCTGAGAACCTCGCAGCAGTACCAACAGCAGGCGAACCGATGACGTAGACCGGCCCTTACACTGCGCCCCGGTCAACGAGTCTGGCTCTCCACCAAGAACCTTCCCTTGCGGGTGGAGTCCCTCAAGTTGGCCCAGAGGTTCATCGGACCCTTCAGGATTGCCAGGAAAGTCAATTCCGTCACTTATATTTTGTTTCTCCCTAGGTCATTAAGAATTAACCCCACATTCCATGTGTCTTTGTTGAAACCTGTTTTGTCCTCTCCCTTCTCTGTGTCGCCCCCTCCGTGCATCATCGACGGCCAGCCTGCCTACACAGTTCACCGAATCCTGGATGTCCGGCTAGTACGGGGCTCCCGGCAGTATCTCGTGGACTGGGAAGGCTATGGCCCTGAGGAACACTCCTGGGTCCCGGCCCGAGACATACTGGACCCTGGGCTCATTCGGGACTTTAATGCGCGCCAGCCCGGGTCTTCGGGAAGGAACATCAGGAGCCGTTCTTGGGGGGGGGGGGTCCTGTCAGTGAACAGCAAGTGGCTGTGCATGCATCCCCAGGGTGTGCCAGTGCTCAGTGTGATGGTTCAGGCAGTGTTGCATCTAATCTGATTAGTCTGTGGCCGTTCAGTCAGGAAGTCAGGATCCAGTTGCAGAGGTAGTGAAGCCCAGCAGGTTCTACTTTGTGACAAGTATACATGTCTATCAACAAAATCAAACACATTTTGGCAGCAAAATATGAACAAATACATGGGGGAAAAATGAGATAAAATTATGGACAGGAAGAGTTAGTGTCTGAATGCTATAGAAATATTTGTAACTGTGTGTGCTTTTTATAGCCAGTATGGAGCACAAGTGTTTTTAATACTGTATTGTAAATATCATTGATATGTCTCTCTCTCTCTCTCTCTCTCTCTCTGTGTGTGTTTGTGTGTGTAGTTTGCTGCTGTTCAGTTTTCTAAGACATTCAGTACAGTTTTCACCTTTAAAGATTATGTTAACGGCACAGCGAAGGAGAAACTTCATGAAGAAAAGCACATGAAGTCACTCACGAACACACACAAGGCCATTGACTTCACCCTGTGAGTATATCTATAGAAACATACAGTATATACTGTACACATATATGAATACAGTATTATATATAGATATATCATATACTATTGTGGCAGAGGGGGCATGGTCGAGTGTCAGCTGTAGACGGAGAGGAGGCGGGTTGAACTGGCAGGTAACTTGTGATGATTCTTATCTTATTCCTGCCAGTCTTCTTATTTGTGTCTATTTGTGCTTTCACTGTCTCCCGTAACCTGTGTGTGTGTGTGTGTGTGTGTGTGAGAGAGAGAGAGCAAGAGAAAGCTGGCAGAGCTTGCGAGGCACGCATGCACGCACACAAACACAATGAGCAGCATGAACTTGAAGTTGACGGAGTAAAAGCCATGAGTCTGTTGAGTTTTTGAAAGTGCGCTGAAAAGTGTGGACTGAATAATCGCAAGCCCAGAGCTCAGCTAAAATTCTGCCTCCCGAGTCTTCCTCCACACTGTCACACAGTGGGGTTCTAGAGTGGTGGGCTGCAGCAACTTCTGGAGTGCCCATCGGCTCTCAGCCTGCTCCTGCAGAGGGCTTCAAAGTGCAGCTGCTGCTCATGGCGCAGGTCGAGGAGCGCATGGTGTTGGGTTTGGTGGAAGAAGGTGAGGGACTTGAAGATCTTGCAGAGTGGGGAGGCTTCCATGGCAGCGTTGGAGTCTCACAAGCTCCACCAGCTCTCTTTCTTTCTTTCACTCTCTCTCTCTCTCTCTCTCACACACTGGTTATGGGAGACACTAAAAGCACAAAAAGACACAAATAAGTAGACCAGCGTTAATAAGACACAGGTGAGAATCATCATGTGTTACCTGCCAGTTCGACTTGCCTCCTCTCCGTCTACAGCTGATGCTCCACCATGCCACCACTACCATAACTATAAATATTTATTGGACAGAAGGTGTGAATTAATTTTATATAACAGCATGCCTCAAATAGTAGCTTCGGCTGTAACATAAACATCAAGTTTAACACACTTATTATAATAAGGTATGTTATTGTTTCTGTTTTTAATAAACAGATTAAAAACAAAGAAAAACATATAATCAGTGATGTGTTGAAGCTTTTTGTAAGGAGACATTTATGTAAGTCTCCAGTGTCAGTGCTTTGTAACAGTCATAGGTAAAGCTGTAAGTTTTCAATTTCCCGACATCTTCACAAGTTTATGCTTCTTAGCTGTAAGTTTTCAGTTTTCACAAGTTTATGCTTTGCGGTTTCTCGGGAACAAGTTGACAAGTTGCGTTTTTTGTAAGTGACAACAGGAACTAATTTGTCTCAAGTCTTTGTGGTATAAGTGGAATAACACGTGACAGACCAAGTGGTTATATGAAAATAATCCACTTCAGGGTCGTCATAGTAACTTCACTTTGTGTCAGGCCTTATCACACCACCCCAACTTGGATTATTTTCATAAAACCGCAAGTCTGTGTTATTCCTTACATATAAATGTGTATAAACAAACATATTATAATCAAAAACATATAAAACAAGCATATAAACATATACTATAAACATACCGAAGTGTGCAAAAGTGCTGGGCACATGTACCGAAATGCTGTAAAGCATTCTACATTAAAATATCTACTATAAAGAGCAGTAAACAGTAATAAACTAAACAAAGTCTATATTTGGGGTGATAATGCTTTGCTTTTGTAAAATGCACCAGTGGTCTCAGGTACAATTTGTGCAGGTTTATAAGGAAATTAGCTGTGAAGTTTTATTGATCATCTTGGAGAACTGCCAGAGCTCTTGTTGAGACTGGCACACTTGTTTCTGTTTGTGCAAAGAAAACTGAAATTATTCATGTTTTTTTTAAAGTGGTGTGTTATGTATTGTTACTTTTTTTTTTTACTTTTAATAGATAATAGTTAAATAGATACTTTGACATTTTTCTGTAACAGTTAGGTTTGTTGGAAAAGTAATGTTTGGAACTTTTTTACTGGCTCAATAATGTACAAATCATACAATAATCATCTAAGATAAAATTTGAATTTAAAAAAATGTGCCTAAGACTTCATAGTACTGTATAAAAGTAAACATACAGTATATGTTAATGAATTAATCCAGCCTGACCTGCTTAATGTAGTTTATACAGAATTTCTGTTTGTAGAGAATTTCAGTGAGAATGGTAATGTGGAGTTTCGGTGTGTGTGTTCATTTTCCAGTAAGAATTTGTTTAATAATGTGGAGTCCGGTGCAGATCCTGAGGCTACTAAAGCCCTGGTCATCATCACAGATGGAAGTCCTTCTGATATAAACACTAACGAGATACAGCGCTGTGAGAAACTCGACATCGCTCGCTTCATTATCGGGGTGAGTACACTAATGCACACACACCACTCTTCCATCCTATCATCTCTCCATCCATCCATCCATCCATCATCTCCACCATCCATCACTCAGCTATCCATCATTCATCAGTCCATTCATCATCTCTCTTCCTCCTCACTGATGCTGTAATGAAGATGTTTTTGATCATTAGGTGGGGAAAATAGACAATTTTGAGAAGCTGAATAAACTTGCCTCAGAGCCAAAAGAGAGCAACATCTTCAGGATTGAAAACTACGATGGACTAAATGGATTTCTGGATAAACTGCAAAATAAGATCTATGGCATCAAGGGTAATAAAAACACTTTAAAATAGTTTTGTGTGTTTGTGTGTGTATACTTAGCATGTTTAGTAATAAAGGGCAAATCCAATAATTATCAACAATATTCCAGAGAAGAGGCAGGTAACATCAAACAGGGATAATCCATGATCAAACCTAAAACATGAGCAAGAGTCAAAAACCAGAATGAACAGGAAACGGGAAAATACACCTCATAACGTATCTATACAAATCCACGATAAGACCTTGAATCTTTCATTTACATTTACATTAAACAGGGACGGGTGAGAACATTCAGGAAATTTCAGTACTAATAGGACAAAGGCGGCAATAATGCTTTGCAATGAGAATGAGAGTAGGAATGAAGAGAGGAGGAATGAGAGGAGGAATGAGAATGAGAGGAGGAATGAGAGGAGGAATGAGAATAAGAAGAAGAATGAGAATGAGAGGAGGAATGAGAAGAAGACTGAGAGGAGGAATGAGAATGAGAGGAGGAAGGAGAGGAGGAATGAGAATGAGAGGAGGAATGAGAATGAGAGGAGGAATGAGAGGAGGAATGAGAATAATAAGAAGAAGGAGAGGAGGAATGAGAATGAGAAGAGGAATGAGAATAAGAAGAAGAAGGAGAGGAGGAATGAGAATGAGAGGAGGAATGAGAATAAGAAGAAGAAGGAGAGGAGGAATGAGAATGAGAGGAGGAATTTGTGACAGGCTCTATGTGCACTCATGTACTTTCAGGTCAGTTATGCTGCTCAGGTTGCTTTGGATAAAAATGAATATAATATAAAAGTTTAAAGTTACATGACTGAAAGTGTTTTGTGGAAAAAAAATGAAATTAAAAAAGTAAATGTTGCTAATCAATAATGGGGTTTTTGTCTTCAGGAGGTGAGGGAAGGAACTATAAAGAAGAGCTGTCTCAGAGTGGATTCAGTGCTGCCAGTGACAAGGTACTGATCATACATCAGATAAACATCTGTCTAAACACACGCCATTCACCACATCTGTCTAAACACACGCCATTCACCGCATCTGTCTAAACACACGCCAATCACCACATCTGTCTAAACACATGCCAATCACCACATCTGTCTAAACACACGCCAATCACCACATCTGTCTAAACACATGCCAATCACCACATCTGTCTAAACACATGCCAATCACCACATCTGTCTAAACACATGCCATTCACCGCATCTGTCTAAACACACACCATTCACCACATCTGTCTGAACACACGCCATTCACCACATCTGTCTGAACACACGCCATTCACCGCATCTGTCTAAACACACGCCATTCACCACATCTGTCTAAACAGACGCCATTCACTGCATCTGTCTAACCACACGCCATTCACCGCATCTGTCTACAAAAACACTCACCTCATCCGTCTAAACACATTGTCATCAACAAGACCAAGGGCAGAGACAAATGTAGGGTGCAATCAGAAACTGTAATGTTGAACAACGTAAAGCAAAAAATCCAAAAACCAAATAAGCAGAAGCAAAACAGTGTGAAAACCAGAATGTCAAAGTCAATACTAGGCAAACAAAACAGACTAGGGAAATAACAGAAAAAAAACAAATGTGAAAACAAAAACAGAGCATGGGTCATACACTAAAGTAAACTATGGATATCTTGAATAAGAAAAAGATTTAGACATGTAGGCAGTAAATACAAACAAGACTTAGCATTAGTGGAATCAACTGAGATAAATATATAGAGAGTGTGAGTGCACTGGAATGAGCTATAGACATATACATTCAGTACGCAGATGACTGGCAAGTGGCTGATGGTTTTGGGAGTTTACAGACACAGCGGTAGTTATGACAGCACCCCCGACACTCCGCCCTTCTCAGAAGCGTGCATAACTACAAGAATGACCCCAAGGATGAGGAGAAGCCATGATTGGCCGCATATAGTGGAGGTTCTTGATGAGTCCGTGGTCAAGGATGTCCTTAGCTGTACCCAGCTACTTTCCTCTGAAACAGCTGTGCTTGACACAGTCATCGATTGCTAGGTTCAGTGATGGATGAGTCCAAAGGAACTATGGGAGGTTGGTATCCTGTGAGACACTGCAAAGGGGTGAGACCTGTGGATGAGTGAATGAGGGAGTTTTTGCTATTTCTGCCCACTGAGCGTAATGGGATCTGGGCAATAAATTAATGGACACTTGGGTGGTAGACTGAGGTAAGGCTACCATCAACTCCATTACCTTCTCCATAAAAGGTCTCATAAAATGTTCTCAGGTATGCTGAAATGGTGAAACACTTTTTTAAATAAATGCAGTTGCAAATGCAAACGGTACAGCCGAAAGGGGAATGAATCATATTGTCTTAGAGAATTGGCATACAATGGTGAGATTGGTGGTCTTTGCATAAAATGGGGCAGATCTTCTGTCACTCCATAATCTGTAATCTGTAATCTCATTGAACACCTGAACATACAAAATTGCCCTGAACTCTGCATGGTCTTATTATGTTTCTAGAATTATTAATAAAGCAAGCAATAGGCCTAAGGTTTTGTCTGACACAATAAATAAGCTCACTCAACCTCCAGCTCACGATTTCCATGCATGTGATGAGCTCTGTTGTTCTTTCCTGAATTATTTTCAGGAAAAGTTGAATGCTGTCTGCCAGTGCTTTTTAAATGAGGCCTCAGATTTTAGTTTTATGCCTGACCACTCTCATCAATATTTGTCTAGTTTTAAACTTATGAACCCCTCTTCTATCAGTGACTTAATACTGAAATCCAATTCTTCATCTTGCCAACTTGATCCTGCTCCTACATTTTTTCTCAAGCTCTGTCATTCTGAGATCTCTGCACCTATCTCACATCTCATACACAAATCTTTAGCTTCTGCTTCTCTCCCTTTAGCATGTAAACTGTGGCAGTAACTCCAGTCCTTAGAAAAACTTAGACCCTACTGTTCTTTCTAATGTTCACCATATCTCTAAATTACCATTCATTTCCAAAATACTGGAAAGTATTGTGGCCTCCCAGCTACAATCTTTGCTTGCTCAAAATAATCTCTTTGACCCCTTTCAGTCTGCCTTTCATCCACTCCATAGTACTGATACCTCCATCATGTCACAAGTGTCGATGTCCTGCTGCTCTCTGGTGATTCTGGTTCTCTTTCTGTTCTTCTATTACTTGATCTTAATTCTAATTTCGATATTGTCTGTCATAACTTACTTCTCTCCCACCTCTCAGATGTTGGTGTCACGGGTGTTGCTCTTTCCTGGCTTTGTTCATACCTCATGGATAAACAGTTTCACATTCAATGCAGAATTATCAGTCACCTAAAGTTTCTCTGAAATTAGGGGAACTGAATGAAACAGTGGTGGCAAATAAG
This sequence comes from Pangasianodon hypophthalmus, assembly GCF_027358585.1. Classification (NCBI taxonomy): domain Eukaryota; kingdom Metazoa; phylum Chordata; class Actinopteri; order Siluriformes; family Pangasiidae; genus Pangasianodon; species Pangasianodon hypophthalmus. The sequence continues at coordinate 19,677,826 of NC_069735.1, read as the reverse complement.
GGAGTATATATATATATATATATATATATATATATAATGAATAGTGGAGGTCCAAGAACTGATCCCTGAAATGATAAAAATATTCTAATATGGTTTATATTAGTTTTTATATTATTATTATTATTATTATTATTATTATTATCAGTTAAAGCAATGCATTGGTCAGCCCTAATAGTTTAATTGTTGTGCTGTTGACAGATATAAAATTTTTAACACCAACACTTACTAAAAATATTCTTTGTGATTTTAGCTGGGACATTGATGGCACTTTCATCAAACCATCCAGGACTGTAAAAAAAATTTAGGCATCATCTTTGATCCCTCCATCACTTCTGAAGCTCATATTAACTTTGTCTTTAAAATTGCACTTTTTCACCTTCGTTGCATTGGTTGCCTTTGTCTGTTCAATAACAGGACAATAGGTGCAATAAGAGACAGTGCAGCACCGAGCAGTACACAGTTCTAGTGTGAAAGTGTCAGATATAAGAGGAGTTCAAAAGAGCAACAATATAATAAATTGCTGTAAATGTAAACATAACATACTATGACATAGTATTCAGCAGATAAGCTTATACCATATATGGACATAGCAGTTATTGGGGTAGCAGCCAGGTAGAGAGTATAGTAGTGACAAAAAAAAATTATATACAATATTTTATAAATACTGTAACAGCAAAAATGCAGGTAGTAAAAACAGAGATGTGAAAAATTGCAGAGAGAGTGGAGTGGTGTTCAGTTGAGTGTGTGTGTGTGTGTGTGTGTGTGTGTGTGTGTTGGTGTGTGTGTGTTGTCAGTCCAGTCTCAGTATTGAGGAGTTTGATGGCTTGGGGAAGAAACTGTTGCACAGTCTGGTCATGAGGCTGAAATGGTTCAGTACCGTTTACCAGACAGCAGGAGGGTGAAGAGTGTGTGAGAGGGGTGTGTGGGGTCGTCCACAATGCTGGTGGCTTTGCGGATGCAGCGTGTAAATGTCTATGATGGAGGGATGAGAGACCCCGATGATCTTCTCAGCTGTCCTCATCTTCTTCGCTGCAGGGTTATCCGAGATGGTACAATTTTCAAACGAGGCAGTGATGCAGCTGCTCAGGATGCTCTCGATAGTCCCTCTGTAGAATGTGATGAGGATGAGGGGTGGGAGATGGGCTTTCCTCAGCCTTTGCAGAAAGTAGAGATGCTGCTGGGCTTTCTTAGCTATGGAGTGTTGAGGGACTGGGTGAGGTTCTCCTTCAGGAACTCGAGCTGAGTCATGAAACGCTATGGGAACGCCCCCACGTGACCGCACTCTGAATCACGTGTCTAATCCGTCCAATGGATGGGCGAGACGTCACGGGCAGGGTGACGTAGTGACCCGGAAGCATAAAAGCGGCGAGCGGCGAGCCCTGCGTTAGCTTCCTGTTTTCAGCAAGCGCTCTATGTCAATCGTTTGTCTATTGTCTGTCTATTTTGTGTTTTGTCGGCGGCATGTCAAAAGCCAAAGACAAATCTAAGGGCGAGAGCGGGCAGTCTGTGCGTTGCCTGTTTGGGAGCAGAGCACGCTCAGTCGGCTCTCGAGGGAGCCGGCTCCGCACATTGTGAGCGTTTACCGCTGCATGCTCTCCGCTCCCGTAGGGCTCTCTTTGGGGAGGGAGCCCTCACTAGCGTGCCTCGCGGTGCCGGCCCCGCTTCTGCCGAGGCAGAGTGGCGGTTGCGCTCGTGGGGCTCGCAGATGGACCAGGCAGAGGGAATGGAGACGGGCCCGTCCCTTTCTCCTTCCTCACCCTCCAGGTCCACTGTCCCCTCCCTGGGTTCGGAAGCACGCTCTGCGGTTTCTTCCCCCCAGGGACCGGACTCGGCGCTCCGCCTATCGTCCTCCGAGGAGGTCGATGTGGAGAGCGTCGACCCAGAGCCGCAGTCTCCTCAATATGAGGAGCTGCTCAAGGTGGTTATGCGGGCAGTCGCTAAGCTGAGCATTGACTGGCCCGCTGAGACACGGCCTGAGCCTCAGTGCTCCAAACTAGATGAGCGCTTTTTGCACAATAGGCCACCACCTCCGCCCCGGAGCCTGCCCTTTTTTCCAGACCTCCACACTGAGGTGTCGAGGTCCTGGAATAGGCCCTTTTCAGCCCGGTTGTTCAGCCCCACTTCCTCCCATTATGCTAATGTGGCGGGGCTGGACTACTCCGGTTACAGGGCAATGCCCAGGGTTGAACAGACGCTAGCTAGCTATCTGTCCCCTGCTGCTGCATCGTCCCTGAAGGCTCCGGCGTTGCCTACCAAGCCGCTGCGGACCACCTCAGCGCTGGTAGGCAAGGCGTACACGGCAGCAGGTTAGGCTGGTGCATGTCTGCACACCATGGCAGTGTTACAGGCGTACCAGGCCGACCTGCTTAAAGAGCTGGATGAGCAAGGGGAGAGGACGTCTGAGCAGGTAGCGGAGCTCAGGCGGGCCGCTGATCTGTCCCTCCGCGCCACCAAGGAGACCGCCCTTGCTATCGGTCGGTCTATGGCAGTCCTGGTGGCGGTGGAGAGGCATCTCTGGCTGACCCTGTCCAATATGAAAGAGAAGGACAGGGTCGTGCTCATGGACGCCCCGCTTACTCTCTCGGGCCTGTTTGGCGACGCTGTAGATTCCGTCGTCGAGAGATACCAGTGTACGGCCCCTTCCTACAGGGAGGCCCAAAGACAGAGCGTCGCCTCCCGTGCTCCCCCGAGGCAGGAGCAGGAGTCGCGACAACTGACGGTTTTGGCCCAGGGCTTCCGAGGGTGGGCCCCTCTGGGGCGATGCGGCGTACACCTCATCTCACGGTGCCCGGGTCCCCCCAGTGCCCTCAGGAGGTCGATCTGCCAACCCTGCCACCTATGGTGCTTCAGGGCGCAGCGGTCTCCGGCGAGCGCCTCTCCCAGTTCTCGCCCGGCAACGTAGCGGGTCTGGGAGGCTCGCGGCCTCTTCTGAGGCCTTCACAGCGGTTAGTTCATTTACCCCCTGTCGATTCGCCGCCTCAGGGCACCCAGCTAACCGCTTCTATTGCACCAGAGGTCAGTCTCGAGAGACTGATTCCCTTAGTGAGCTTTCTGGCAGCGTGAAAACTTCTGCCGAATGTGTCTCATTGGGTCCTGCGTACTGAAAGAGGCTACCGAATTCAGTTCGGCTCGCCACCGCCTCGTTTTTCTGGGGTTCTTCCCACTGTGGTGGGTCCCGAGCAGGCTCTGGTATTGGAGCAGGAAGTACACACTCTCCTGAGGAAGGAGGCCATCGAGGTGGTCCCTCCTCACGACAGAGAGTCCGGGTTCTACAGCTGGTACTTCATTGTTCCCAAGAAGGGGGGAAGGCTGCGTCCCATTTTGGACTTGCGGCAATTGAACCTCTCAGTCGCACGACTGAAGTTCAGGATGCTCACGGTCACTCAGGTCATGTCTCAGATCAGGTCCGAGGACTGGTTTGTCATGATCGACCTAAAAGATGTGTATTTCCACATCTCCATCCTTCCCCCGCACAGGAAGTTCCTGAGGTTCGCTTTCGGGGGCAAAGCTTACCAGTATCGGGTTCTTCCCTTCGGCATAGCACTCTCACCCCGCACCTTCACGAAGTGCGTGGATGCTGCCTTGGCTCCTATGCGACTCCAGGGCATCCGCATACTGAATTACATCGACGACTGGTTGATTTTAGCTCATTCAGAGCAGATGGCGGCTCGGCATTGAGATGTCGTTCTTGCCCATATGAAGGAACTGGGGTTAAGACTAAACGCAGAGAAAAGCGTGCTTTCTCCAGCTCAGAGAACCGCTTATCTAGGCGTCGTGTGGGATACGACCACGATGCAGGCACATTTGTCTCCTGCTCGGATCGAGTCGGTCCTCACAGCTGTCGCGAGAGTGAAAGTAGGCCGGTCACTCACTGTAAAGCAGTTTCAGAGACTGCTGGGCCTATTGGCAGCTGCGTCCAATGTGATACCTTTTGGCCTGCTGCACATGAGACCCCTACAGTGGTGGCTCAAGACCAGGGGGTTTTTCCGAAACAGAGGAAACCCGCTTCGAATGATCAAGGTCACGCGGCAATGCCGCCGTGCCTTAGCTGTGTGGAGAGAACCTGGGTTCTTGTCTCAGGGCCCGGTCCTGGGAGCTCCTGGTCGCCGCATAGTGCTAGCGACGGATGCGTCCATCACCGGATGGGGAGCGGTCATGAGTGGCCGTCCTGCCTGTGGTCTGTGGAGCGGCCGCCATCTCACTTGGCACATCAACTGCCTGGAGATGCTGGCCGTGTTTCTGGCTCTGAAACACTTTCTCCCAGACCTAAGAGGCCGCCACTTGTTGGTGCGCACCGACAACACGACGGTGGTCTCTTACATCAACCGCCAGGGCTATTGTAGCCTACCACGCCCCTCTCAATGGCCAATCAGTGGGCAGACACCCCTGGGTGACACGTTTCCTCCGCGGTGCGCTGAGGATCAGACGTCCAGCTCGATCTCTGGTCCCCTCGTGGGACCTGGCCGTGGTTTTAGAGGCTCTCTGCAAACCCCCCTTTGAGCCCATTGAGGAGATTTCGGACCGTCTTCTGACGTTAAAAACTGCCTTTCTCTTGGCAATTTCCTCTCTTAGGAGAGTGGGGGATCTTCAGGCCCTCTCGGTGGCCCCTTCCTATTTAGACTTTGCGCCTGGGTTGGCCAAAGCGTTCTTGCACCCCCGAGCGGGGTACGTACCGAAAGTCCCCTCCTCGGCACCACGGCCGGTCGTGCTGCAGGCTTCCTTTCCTCCTCCCTTCAGGGAGCCCGACCATCGGAAGCTCAATTGTATGTGTCCAGTGCGAGCACTGGACGCGTATGTCCACAGAACTGCCCTGTGGAGAAAGGCAGACCAATTGCTTGTGTGCTTTGGTCCCCCTAAGAGGGGTTTTCCTGCTTCTAAGCAGACCCTCAGCCAGTGGATTGTAGAATCCATTTCTCTTTCGAGTCCTCTGGTCTCCCCAGTCCCCTGGGGGTCAAGGCTCACTCTACCCGTGCGGTGGCAGCCTCTAAGGCCTTTCTGGCAGGTGTGTCCTTACAGGACATCTGCAACGCGGCGGGATGGTCCACGCCCCTGACCTTTGCCAGGTTTTATGACCTGGATACGCAAGCCACTCCCGGCTCCTCTGTCCTTGTGCCTTAGACGTGACTCCTCCTGGAGGCAGGGACTTGTAAGTCTGGCGGCATGGGTATACTTGTTCCCATAGCGTTTCGTGACGCAGCTCGAGTTCCTGAAGGGGAACGTCTCCAGGTTACGTATGTAACCATGGTTCCCCGAGGGAACGAGACGCTGCGTCTCGGTGCCACACTTCCGGCGTCCCTGCAGCGCTTGCTTAATTTTCCAGTAAGCTAACGCAGGGCTCGCCGCTCAGGCTTTTATGCTTCCGGGTCGCTACGTCACCCCGCCCGTGACGTCTCGCCCATCCATTGGACGGATTAATTTCAATTCAATTCAATTCAATTTTATTTGTATAGCGCTTTTAACAATGGACATTGTCACAAAGCAGCTTTACAGAAATAAATGGATTCACAAAAATATATTGTAAATATTTAAATTTATCACTGTGAATTTATCCCTAATGAGCAAGCCAGTGGCGACGGTGGCAAGGAAAAACTCCCCGAGATGATATGAGGAAGAAACCTTGAGAGGAACCAGGCTCAAAAGGGAACCCATCCTCATCTGGGTGCAACGGATAGTGCAATTATAAATAAATCCCTTCTATTGTGTACTATATGGACAAATAGTGCAATTGTGCAACCAATAAATTCATCACAGTATTTGCAAGAGGTCCGGCTGGTTAAAATCTATCCACTGTCCACTGATGGAGTCCTGAGTACGAAGCTGCTCGTGGCAACTGCAGCCCCAAAGCCACTACAGCAATCACAGTCCCAAGCCATTACAGTACAGCTCCCCATATGTGATCCCCAAGCCATCTCCACAGCCCCCAGGTGGCACCATCCCCAGCAATCCAAACAGTTCTTCAGGCAGTCCATATGGGGCCACCCCCAGCAGCAGCGAGCGAACTCAACCGATGAGAACTCCAACCAGAAGTAGGGCATCAGGATGGGTCAGGCAGCGAGGAGGAGCAGAAGGGGTCAGGATCACTGGCATCACTGGCATCTCAGAAGTAGCATGTGTAGCTCGACAGAGAGTGAGGGAGAGAGAGAGATGGAGAGAAAGGAAGAGATTGTTAGGTAAGCTTTTGTCCTCTAATGGTTAAGCACGATGTACTTTGCATGCAGAGTGCAAGCAGGGACTCCGGCAAGACTAGCTATGACAGCATAACTGAAAGGGAGAGCCAGAAGCTAACACAGACATGAGGGCACCCTGGGACATAAGGCAGCCAGCCACTCCACCGTCGACAAACCTGAGTGAACGTGTGAGAGTGGGGGGGCGACAGCATCCAAACATCCCATTTCACCACAACACTCTATGCCTGTGAAACCCTCCAGACCTGCCCCTGTACCTAAGAAAACTATTCACAAAAGGCTTGACTAAACAAATATGTTTTCAGCCTAGACTTAAGCACTGAGACTGTGTCTGAGCCCCGAACACTAAGTGGAAGGCTGTTCCATAACTGTGGGGCTTTGTATGAGAAAGCTCTACCCCCAGCTGTAGCCCGCATTATTCGAGGTACCAACAAATAGCCTGCATCTTTTGATCTGAGTAGGCGTGACGGATCATAAAAGACCAAAAGTTCGCTCAGGTACTGTGGCGCGAGACCATTTAGTGCTTTATAGGTCAATAGTAGTATTTTATAATCAATACGAAATTTGATTGGGAGCCAATGCAGTGTGGATAAGATAGGGGTGATGTGGTCATATCTTCTGGTTCTAGTAAGGACTCTCGCTGCTGCATTCTGGACTAACTGGAGCTTGTTTATGCATCTACTGGAACATCCAGACAGTAAGGCATTACAATAATCCAACCTAGAGGTAACAAAAGCATGAACTAATTTTTCTGCATCGTGTAGTGACAATATATTTCTTATTTTAGCAATATTTCTGAGATGAAAGAAAGCAATCCTAGTTATATTATCTACATGAGCTTCAAAAGAAAGACTAGAGTCGATAATCACACCAAGGTCTTTTACTGCTGCACACGATGAAACAGAAAGGTCATCCAGAGTTATTATGTAATCAGAAAGCTTACTTCTAGCTGCATGTGGTCCTAGTACAAGTACTTCTGTCTTGTCAGAATTAAGTAAGAGAAAGTTAATAAGCATCCAGTTTCTAATGTCTTTTACACATTCCTCAACTTTATTAAGCTGGTGTCTGTCATCTGGCTTTGCTGAAACATACAACTGTGTGTCATCAGCGTAACAGTGGAAGCTAATACCATGCTTACGAATAATTTTGCCCAGAGGTAGCATATATAAAGAAAAGAGCAGTGGGCCTAAAACAGAGCCTTGCGGAACACCAAACTTTACCTTAGCATGAGAAGAGAAGTCACCATTTACGTTTACAAACTGATAACGATCAGTCAAATAAGACCTGAGCCAGGAAAGGGCTGTTCCCTTAATGCCTACTACATTTTCTAGTCTATTGAGGAGAATAGCATGATCAATGGTATCAAAAGCTGCACTAAGGTCAAGCAGCACCAGCAAGGAGACACAACCCTGATCAGAGGCCAGTAGTAAGTCATTTACAACTTTTACCAGTGCTGTCTCTGTGCTATGATGAGGCCTAAATCCTGACTGATACATTTCATGAATGTTATTCCTATGTAAGTATGAGCATAGCTGCTGTGCTACAACCTTTTCAAGGACCTTGGAAATAAAGGGGAGGTTTGATATTGGCCTGTAGTTGGACAGTTGACAGGGATTGAGGTTAGGTTTTTTTAATCAGGGGCTTGATAACTGCTAATTTAAAAGATTTAGGTACATAGCCAATGCTAAGGGAAGAATTGATTATCTTTAAAAGAGGTTTGATTGTTTCAGGAATTATCTGTTTGAGGAAACAAGTAGGTAAAGGATCTAGCATACAGGTTGATGATTTTGATGATGAAATTAGTGAAATTAGTTCAGTCTCTTCAAGGGGACTAAAGCGTTGTAGTTGTTTATCTAATATTATCATATTATCATCTACAGGGTTAGTTATAGAACTGTCCGGTTTTAAATTAATAGTCTGAATTTCTAGCCTGATATTTTCAATTTTACCATTGAAAAAATTCATGAAGTCATCGCTGCTATATAATGATTGTGTGCGTGTTTCTATTGTGGTCTTATTCCTAGTTAATTTTGCTACAGTATTAAATAAGAATCTAGGATTATTTCTGTTATCTTCAATTAGGGTGGAGAGATACATTGATCTAGCAGCACTAAGAGCTTTCTTATAGCTCAATAGGCTCTCCTTCCATGCTATTTGAAATACTACCAAGTTAGTTTGACGCCATTTACGTTCTAGTTTTCGAGTGGTCTGTTTTAAAGTTCGTGTGTGATCGCTATACCAGGGTGCTAGCTTTTTCTCCCTAATTATTTTTCTTTTAAGTGGAGCTACCTTATCTAGTGAGTTGCAGAACGTTGATTCTAAACATTCAGTTGCCTGGTCAAGTTCTTCGGGATCAGACGGTGATCCAATCATGGTTGATAAATCTGGGAGATTACTGATAAAACTCTGTGCAGTTGTTGACGTGAACGTACGTTTGACACGGTGACGTGGCAAGGTGCATATACTATGATTAATACACATTTTAAATGAGATGAGGTAATGATCTGAGATAGCTTCAGACTGTGGACATGAGACTATATTTTCTATATTTAATCCGAATGTTAGTATTAAATCAAGAGTGTGACCACCACTATGGGTGGGTCCTATTACATTCTGATTAACCCCTACAGAATCTAGAATGGACACAACTGCTGTTCTCAGAGGGTCATCTGGATTATCAAAATGAATATTAAAGTCTCCAACAATTAATGCCTTGTCTAAAGAAACAACCAGGTTAGAGATGAAATCCGCAAATTCACACAGGAATTCAGAATATGGCCCTGGGGGTCTGTAAATAATAATTACTGGAATCACCTGGGTAGACTTATTTTTAGTGGCTACGTATGTTATGTTAGAATAAAGAACTTCAAATGCGTTGAATTTATGACTAGGTTTTTGTGTGACGGCTAGATTATCATTATAAATGACTGCGACGCCTCCTCCTTTGCCAGTTAGACGGGGCTGATGTATGTAACTGTACCCGGGAGGACTAGCTTCATTTAATGCTACAAACTCGTTTGGTTTAATCCACGTTTCTGTTAAACACAGTACATCAAACTCCTGATCAGTAATGGTTTCATTAACAATAAGCGCTTTAGACGTAAGAGATCTAATATTCAACAGTCCTAGCTTCAGATCAACGGTGCTGGCTATGCATTCGGTATGGTTTAATTTTATGTTAATTAGATTACTAAAACAAACTGTCTGAGTATGTCTATAATTTTGTTTAGCTCGGGGAACAGACACAGTCTCAATACGGTGGAACCTAAGTGACGACTCAGTGCAGCTAGCAGACGGTCGGTTTAGCCTGCTTGTCTGCTCCCTGGCCTTGGCCCTGGATTGTCACCGATTAACTAGGCCTGTTCTGAGACTATGTGCTATGCTGCAAGAAATGAGAGCAGCACCTTCCCGAGTGGGATGGACACCGTCCCGCCCTAACAGGCCAGCCTTGCCCTCAAAGTTAGTCCAATTATCTATAAAGCCCACATTGTTTTCGGAGCACCACCTGGACATCCAGCAGTTCAGCGACCATAACCTGCTGTAAGCTACATCGCCATGCCGCATTGGGATGGGGCCAGAGCATACTACAGCATCGGACATCGCCTTCGCTAATTTACACACCTCTACCAAGTTAATCTTAGTAACCTCAGACTGATGAAGGCGTATATCATTAGCTCCTACATGAATAACTATCTTTGAGAACCTGTGCTTGCCTAAGACCCTAAGATTACCTGCTATGTCCGGCGCCCTGGCTCCCGGTATACACCTAACTAAAGCTGCTGGTGCCCCTAAAGGCCTAGCTAATTTCACGTGCCGCAAGATAGAGTCACCTATAACCAGAGCTCTTTCAGGTTTCTCAGCGGGTGCTTCACTGAGGAGAGCAAACCTGTTGGACACGTGAAGCGGAGAGGAGTGGTGCTCCTGTGGGCGAGCCTTAGCGTTAGCTTTGGCTTTGCGATTATGCCGCCGAGTCGTCACCCATTCGCCCCGCTGTGAGGGCTCTAATCCAGACTTTCCCCTACAGAAACTACGCTGTTCTCACTCTCACTAACCCTCTCTAGAGACTGGATGCGCACCTCTAATGCAGCAATCTTCTCCGTCAGAGAGCTAACTAACATGCATTTATCACAAATAAAGTTAATACTAACGACGGAGGAAGAGTGACTAAACATCCTGCACTCAACACACTGAACAAGCTGAATGTTAGACATGTTGTTTAACGCACCTTAGTCGAAGATTTGTTGATATTATTGTAGACGGCGTGGATCCGGTGTGAATGGCCTCCGCTCGCTGTCTTGACAAAATACAAAAGCGCACTTTGAGAGAAAAAAAAAATGAAAATACGGTAGAAGAGAACATGAAAAATACAACAGATGAAAACGATAGCGCGATATTATTGATTTAAAAAAAGAAAGAAACAGTATAGTTAAGACGCCGATGCAGGCAAGAAACTCCCGGCAAAACAATTCGAAAACAGGAAGTGACGCCTCATCCAACCTTCGTCAATGATTGGATTAGACACGTGATTCAGAGCGCGGTCACGCGGGGGCATTCCCATAGCGTTTCGTGACGCAGCGTCTCGTTCCCTCGGGGAACCATGGTTACATACGTAACCTGGAGACGTTCTCCACCAGGTGAACACCAAGAAATTTGGTGCTCTTGACGATCTCCATGGAGGAGCTGCTGATGTTCAGTAGAGAGTTGTCATTCTGTGCTCTCCTGAAGTCAACAACCATCTCTTTTGTTTTGTCCAAGTTCAGAGACAGGTTGTTGGCTCAGCACCAGTCTGTTAGCCGCTGCACCTCCTCTCTGTATGCTGACTCGTCATTCTTGCTGATGAGACCAACCACGGTCGTGTCATCGGCGAACTTGATGTTGCGGTTCGAGCTGTGCATTGCTACACAGTCGTGAGTCAGCAGAGTGAACAGCAGTGGAATGAGCACACAGCCCTGTGGGGCCCCAGTGTTCAGCATGGTGGTGCCGGTGCTGCTCCCGATCCGGACTGTGTTTGTCCCTATTGTTGTATCACTACTGTAAAGCGTCCTTGAGCTCTAGAAAGGTGCTATATAAATTAAACATATTATTCTAAATTAACCGTGTTGTCTACGGCTTTGTTGAACCAAGGTCATTCAGGTACTGGTTAGGGGAATAAATTTTCTGCTGCGAGGGTCTGAGGAACTTCAGACTGAGCACAGATAGAGTTTGAGGACTACAGAAATATTTGCTAGTAGTGTACCACTCAGCTTTTGTGAGTAATTCACAACTACAATCATCATAATTTCTTTTGGTAGGAGAGAGTTTGTGTGCAATTACTAATTTATCCAGCAGGTCTATCAAGGTCTCGTTTATGAAAAACTGAAAGACAGAGGGTACATTAGCCAAACGATATGGCATAATAAGGTATCCATAATGGCTAGAATTTGTGATGAAAGCCATCTTTCACTAATCCTGATAAGGTTATACTCAGTTCTGAAGTCCAATTTTGTTAAGTACTTCACCATTCTTCATCCAAACCAATGGCAGCAGGTGACTCTGAGGGGTCAAATATATTAATAATAATAATAAGAAGAAGAAGCTGATCTCTGTTTAGCACTTTTATTAAGCACAATGTGTTTTCCAAAGGTGGAGCAAGGCAAACGGGATAACAAAACCAGCAAGAAAGCTAGGGACCAAGAAAAGAGATCTTCATGATGAACAATGAAAAGAAAACAATTTAATATGCAAATTCCAGGCACAGAGTCTAAGGGAACAAGTTGGAAAAACACCAAACTGAAAAAAAAGAGCAGGGATCATATACAGAAGTAATCTATGGATATCACCAATGAAAAAAAATGCTCACAAAAATAAATGTAGGCAGCAAATGCAAACAAGATTTAGCAATAAGTGAAACAAACGGAGTATATACTATATATGGAGTCTGAATGAACTGGAATGAGTTATATGTGTATATAATTAATATCTTAAAAACTGTCTAAACACAAACAATTAACCACATCTTTCTTTATTCTGTATTCCAGGACACTCTCATTCTGGGAGCTGTTGGATCTGATAATTGGCGTGGAATGCTGTATGAGGTTACAGGATCCGAAGCTGGGATGGAAATCAAGGACGAAAACCTAAATAAGGACTCGTACAATGGTATGCTGTTTGTTACAGAAGGACATGTCTCTGTTTCTTTCAGCTGTTAGTGGCATGGACTGTACATGTGGTTAGTGAAGGTCTAACACAGAACCTCACCGGCTGAGTGTGTGTGTTCCTGTTGTGTTCCTGTCATGCTAAGGTTACTCTGTTGTGGTTGGACAGAGAGACAGAGTTTCTCTTGTGTTCTCTGGAGCACCAAGATCTAATCACAGGGGTCAGGTGACTCTGTTTAAAAAGATGACCCACAAATGGGAAGCCATGAGCAACATCTCTGGAGAACAGGTAAGAAACAGTCTCCACATGTTTACATTATTCACCTTTACACCAAATTTCTGTATCCTTTTGAGGAACTGAAGAGTTCTGGAATGTACAACACTCTCCTAAATGAGAAATACACAATTCCAAATGAGTTTGTGGTTTGTTTCCTCCACACTGTCAGGACTCTGACCATTAAACAGAGAACACAAACTGTGAGTTGGATCTGATATTTCAGATTGTGGTAAAAAACAACACCACTGTAAACAGGGAGTGAGTTTAGATTTTTCTGTTGCACAAATATGATCTTATTTAAAATGAATGTGGTGAAAGGGCCGGCTGGCTCCTGGTCATGTTAAACACCATCATTAATACAAAACTGATAAACACCTCAAACATGCATCACAGCTACACAACAGGTACACTGAACCACGGCAGATACACAGCAGCAACAACAGCAGAACTAATGTAACCTCACATGAATCTTACACAGCTACATGGCATATACACTGAAATCACAACACAGCTCATAAGCATCTGTAATGTTATAATTTATTAAATAATGCGTCTGTAGATCGGCTCGTATTTCGGTGGATCAGTGTGTGTGTTAGACCTGAACTCCGACAACAACACTGACTTCCTCGTGGTTGGAGCTCCGCTGTATTACAAACCTCATCCTCAGAGAGAGGGACGGATTTACATCTATAGACTCACACAGCAGGTACACACACACACACACACACACACTCTGTGTTACTGGAACAGTATCATTCCATGAGACCCCAGCTTACCTTACAGAGTGTTTAATTAAGCTTCACTTATTATAACACCCACCAGTTTATTTAGGCAATCTAAATATACTGCGCATGTATATAATGAAATTGCGGCTGACTGTGTTTGTGTGTGTGTGTGTGTGTGTATGTGCAGCTGAAGTTGGAGAAGGAGTTGGAGATATGTGAATCAGCTCAGGGTCGGTTTGGGATGACTCTAGCTGCTGTAGCAGATCTGAATGGAGACCAGCTGCAGGATTTAGCTGTTGGAGCTCCACTGGAAGACAATCAAAAAGGAGCCATTTACATTTACCTCGGCAACCATGAACACGGCATCCGCCCCAAGTACAGCCAGGTACAACTCCAAAACATCTGCCCCCAGTACAGCCAGGTACAACTCCAAAACATCTGCCCCAATACAGCCAGGTACATCTCCAAAACATCTGCCCCCAATACAGCCAGGTACATCTCCAAAACATCTGCCCCCAATACAGCCAGGTACATCTCCAAAACATCTGTCCCCAATACAGCCAGGTACAACAACAAACATCTGCCCCAATACAACCAGGTACAACTCCAAACATCTGCCCCAATACAGCCAGGTACATCTCCAAAACATCTGCCCCCAATACAGCCAGGTACATCTCCAAAACATCTGTCCCCAATACAGCCAGGTACAACAACAAACATCTGCCCCAATACAACCAGGTACAACTCCAAACATCTGCCCCAATACAGCCAGGTACATCTCCAAAACATCTGCCCCCAATACAGCCAGGTACAACTCCAAAACATCTGCCCCCAGTACAGCCAGGTACATCTCCAAAACATCTGCCCCCAATACAGCCAGGTACATCTCCAAAACATCTGTCCCCAATAAAGCCAGGTACAACAACAAACATCTGCCCCAATACAACCAGGTACAACTCCAAACATCTGCCCCAGTACAGCCAAGTACAACTCCAAACATCTGCCCCAGTATAGCCAGGTACAACTCCAAACACAGATAAACAGGACGTACACTATATAAATCATATACAGTATATTTTGAATGTGATGCATGTTTTGTTTGTGTGTGTGTGTGTGTAGAGAATTGCGGCAAGTTCCATCTCTAAGCAGCTTCAGCATTTCGGTTTGGCGATCGATGGTGTGATGGACATGGGACAGGATGGTCTGACGGACATTGCTGTTGGAGCACAAGGGACCGTTTTACTCCTGAAGTATGAATTACTTCCCAAATAATTTTATATGTTTTAAACACACAGCTTTATATTTATAGTTGAATCAAGTGTGCAGTAAGGGCATGAAATTGCTCCTGAAATTGAGAGTAACATGTGTGGGAGTTTCTCGGTTACTCGTGATTCTGATCTGAACTTAAGTGCATTTTTCTTGAGTGATATGAGGAATGAGGAGCAGTATTAAGTGCAAGTCAGAGGCACGAACTACATGTAGGTGATGCAAATAATCTGAATGAGGAGCTCAGAAAATCCACTTAAGCAGCTGCGTAACCCGACTCTGAATACAAGGAACTCTTCTCATGTAAATACTGATGTAGGTTTTGGACTAACTTTTGTAATTGGTTCTCTCAGAACTCGGGCGGTTGTTTCCATATCAGTGAAGCTCAGTTTCTCTCCCTCTGAAATCAGCCTGAATAAGTTCGACTGCCTGGGCAACATGGAAAATACATTTGCCATCATTACTCTCAACACCTGCTTCAGTATGACAGAGAACACCAACAGCAAAGGTATGATCACCTGGAACACATGTACACATGCTAACTACATATATACAGTCAGGTCTGGAAGTATTTGGACAATGACAGAGTTTTTGTGATTTTGCCTTTATACACCAACACAATGGATTTGAAATAAAACAATCAAGATGTGATCGAAGTGTAGACTTTCAGCTTTATTTTAAGAGGTTCCACAAAAATATGGCATTTACCATTTAGGAATTACAGACATTTTAAGCAAAGTATCTCCATTTTCACACACACACAGTCAGGTCCATAAGTATTTGGACAGTGACACAATTTTTGTAATATTTTTGTAATTTTGCCTCTGTGCATCAATACAATGGATTTGAAATGAAGCAATCAAGATATGATTGAAGTGTGGACTTTCAGCTTTAATTAAACGGGTTTAACAAAAATATTGCATTCATCATTTAGGAATTACAGCCATTTTTTACATCGTCCCTCCATTTTCACAGACTCAAAGTAATTGGACAAACTAACTGTGACACTCTCCCAAATTCTGGCAGAAATGAGGAAGTAGGAGGCAGGGTTGGAAATAACTCAAGAGGCGTTTTATTCTGTGTCTTTTACTTTTGCTTTTTCAGCGGTTTTATTTTCCCTAATATACACACGCATGTGGCTCTGTGCTGGTTGATCTCTCTCTCTCTCTCACTCTCTCTCTCTCTAGGCGTACGTCTCTCTCCCTCTTATCCTCGCCTCTGCAAGCAGACACACACTCATTAGTAGAATTCCCTGCAGGTGTGCATTCCTTACCACTCACCTTCTCTGGCTCCGCCCTCTATTCACAAACTGGCACTCGACCACGCCCCCGCTTCCACATACTCCCAGTGCCCGACTCAGGCCAGGGAGCCATCCGGTCTGCAGCCAACTCCCCCCACCCTGCCGACAGAGGAAATCTACCACAGCCATCTGCACCCATGGCTTGTGGACCACCTAGAAATTAAATGGCTGAAATGCCAGATACCAACGAGTGATCCACGTGTACTCCCATGTTGAGCATAGCCTTGAGTTCATCCTGAACCACATTTTTGTCATCTTGCAGACGATAGGGGTGGCTGTGTACCACCACCCCTGGGGTTAACTCAGTCAGCAATTTAGCAATGCCGATGGTTTGGAACAGACATCGAGGACGCTGCAAGGCTTCCGCCCATACAATAACTCAAACGGGGAAAACCCTGTGGAGGCTTGTGGGACCTCTCACACAGGATCTCTTTCTGGATCCCGACTCAGGAAGAGTGCTTCTGGGTATTGCATTGCATAGTTCACTAGAACTAACATAAAGCGATGCCCTTGTGCAGTTCAATCTAATGGCCCAACAAGGTCCATGCCAATTCTTTTGAAGGGGACCTCAATTAATGGGAGCGGGAGCAATGGCACTTTTGGGGTGGCCAGCAGATTCACCAGCTAATATTCGCAGTATGTTTTGGGTCATTATCCATCTGTACTGTGAAGCACCATCCTATCAGTTGTGCAGCATTTGCTGAATCTGAGCAGAAAGTATAGCTATATTCACTTCAGAATTCATCCTGCTACTTCTATCAGCAGTCACAAAGAAAGATTTCTGCAATCATCCACTTTAGTTGTCTTCCATGGTCTTCCAGACCTTTTGGTGTTGCTGAGCTCACCAGTGAATTTCCTCTTTTTATGAATGTACCAAATTGTTGATTTGGCCACTCCTAAAGTTTCTGGTCTCTCTCTGATAGGTCTATTTTGTTTTTTTCAGCCGAATGATGGCCTCCTTCACTTGCACTGACACCTCTTTGCGCCGCATATTGAGAGTTCCCATGAACAGATACCAAATGCAAATTCAACGCTTAGAATCAATCTTGATTTATTTATTTATTTATTTATTTATTTATACTGAAGCAAACTGCTGATGTGAACATGAACAGTGCATCTCAAATGTTAATGATATTTATTCCATGATCAGGGTTGCCAGGTTCCACCATAATGTCATATGAAAGATGTTCTTCAAAATTGCACATTTAAGTAAAAATAAAAAGTAAAAAGTAATTAGATTGCATCCCTTGCATACACACAGCATACATCAACATTCCAGAGCACAGGTATGCTCAGGTAACAGGTAACAAACACAAACATAGAGACAAACACAATAGTACCAGTAGTGCCAGTAGTTTAAGCAGGTCTAGGAAGCACCACTAAGGCACTGCTATGATAACTGTGACTGTAGATATCACCTCTTCCTCTCAGGGGCAGTGAAGAGTGGTCTGAACGTGTCGTTGGAGCTCAATGCTGATGCTGTGAGACAGGACAGTCGGGCGTTTTTCATTAAGGAACAGAAGACGTCCAGGAGTCTGGTGACGTCTGTGCTGCTGGACTCAGAGTTTTCCTGTTACAACCATACAGTCTATATGCACGTATGTTCCATCTCTTTACAACACTGAGAAGCGAGAAATAAAATGTCCTGATAGAATACATTATCTTCCTGTCACTCTGTCACAACATCGTCTGTAGTCATAATTATAAATTTGTGTTCAATAAATCTTTAGATTAGAGGTCTCTGAATGTTTGATCTGGTTCTCGTGCATTTTGCAGTGTTTATGATGTGTTGCCTTATCAGCTCTTCAGCCACAGACTGCTGTTCTCTGTCCTTTTGGATGTCTGGGATAGTCTCTGTCTCCCAGTCGTCATCCCACAGAATGATCCGGTGTTGATCTTCTAGATGGGACTGTTTGGCTTTGGAAGGTGACTGACATGTCACATGCTTGAGTATTGTAATGATGCTTCATACTATATATATGGAATAGTAATCTACCATAATGAGGTATGTAGAGTTAATGATAGTGAATAAGACCATTCCCACTTTGGACCATGGGATGTGAGGGAGTCAGTGTGGAACGAGTGCCTCCTTCTGTTATCTAGGCTGGACTGAGTTGGTCGCACAACTGTTAATAAAGTTCTTAATGACATTGTAATGACACTGCCCAAAGGATTGTTTCATATGCTTCTCTGAGACTGGCCTCAATCCCATAGTAGTCAGTGTGAATCTTTGGTAAGCAGAGGGAGCATAATGTTTCAGGATTAAAAACCCTGTTGCCTTTAAATATTAGGCCATTGTCTGTGGTGAGGTAATCTTTGTATTTCCAGAAGGGCTGCAGGAAGCAATGAACACCTTGTTTGTTGTTTGTTGTTGCAGGTGACAATGTGGCAATGTAGGCATTCAGCAATTGATATAGGAGGTCTTGGGCTTAGTGGCTTTCGATGGATTCCAGAGACTTTGTTGAAATATTGATGGTACTTGTGTACCTCACTTGCTTCAGGTCTTCTGTTGTCAGGTCCATAGCATAGACCATGGCTGGTGCATGCATTTGCATGTGTGTTGTATTTGTTTGGGGTGCTCTGGACAGAAAGTCAGCTACATGTAAGTCTTTGCTTTGTTTGTATTGAATGTGTAACAGATATTGCTGTAGTCTGAGCATCATTCTCTGTAATCTCTTGCTTCACGAGGTTTGTGGTCACTGTGCACAGTGGTGTGCTCTCTGCCATGTAAATATTGGTCAAATTTTTCATATGCATTACAATGGCAAGGCATTCTTTTTCTATTCGTGCATAATTTTGCTCCATTGGGGTCAGTGTCCTGGAGGCAAACGCAACAGGTTGTTCGGTAGCCATTCAACTTCACGACTTCCTGGTTTCCTACTACTGTAGTGCTGTACATGAGAGACTGACTAGGTGGGAGCACCCCCTTTTGCATGGCTATCTCTTAACAAGTACACTGTATTTATAAAAAATGAATCACAGTTGCTAAAGTCATACACGGCAGATCATCCCTAGTTTAGGAACATTTTATATCTATTATCTAACATTTTAAAGCATTTATATTTTATTAATAAATATTTTATAAACTATTTTTATTTGTTGCCTATAATAATGTGAGAAAGCCAAATTCCTCATAAGATTTTTCTAAACTTGAAGTGAATTATAAATCATCATGATGTAGATGTTAGTAAAGCAATCTTTTCACTGTGTCTCTGTGTTTCAGAGCTGTGTGAAGGACACAGTGTCTTCGGTGTTATTCCGACTCAACTTCCACCAGTCTGATCATCAGCCGAGCAGCTCCAACTCCATACTCAACATCGACAGCAAGACCACGGCTCATGTAGAGGTGAGTCACACAACTGTCATGCCGAGAGCTGATTGGCTGAATTAGAGTCAATCTGTGAGCTGATTGGCTGAAGTAGAGTCAATCTGTGAGCTGATTGGCTGAGATTATTTATTTATTTATTTAGTTATGAGGTGGTAGAGTGTGTGACAAACACCAATATATTTCCATAGCAGTGATATATTTTGAATTTAAAATTTTTATTTTAAATGATTTATTGAAATATAATAATTTACGTAGATTTCTGTTGTGAACGTGTGTGTGTTTTCCAGGTTCCCTTTCAGATTAACTGCAAAAACAGGAGCTGTGTATCAGACCTGCAGCTGGACTTTAACTTCTTGTAAGAATCCAATTCTTCAAATTTCTGCAAATCTGTATTTCTGCCAAATGTGATTTCTGTGTTGCTACTAAAACGTGTGCCATTTTAAGAGTCGGTCCCAAATGCTATGACACACAGAATCTGTTCTAGTCATTTCTTGGTGGTAATATGCAGGCTTGGGAAGTAACGGAATGCATGTAATGGCATTATGTAACAGGATACAAAAAAATGGTAACTGTAATCTATTACAGTTCCATCAAAAACAAAGTAATTACTTTATGTACAAAATGTACAGGTGCAGGTGTAAAAAATGGGAATACTATCAGGATTACAATTTCTTCACTTAAAACCAAAGAAATTAATCTTCTGGCATAGTGCAATATAGACAGCTACTTGATTATAGTTCTGGTTCTCTCTTGTCATCTGTCTCTAATCATTCTGCTGTAGAGTTACGCTGAAACGGCTGTTTATCACGATGATGCCTGTTGGAAAAAATGCATTACAGTCATGAAAATTATTTTGCCTGTAAAGGAGAAAATGGAAACAACAACATCACATTACAGTGCAAACTGCTTTCCACCTGTGAAGATAAAGGAAGTCATTATCGAAGGACTCGACATCTAATTTAAAGAACCATTTAAGCACGGAAATCATGTAAGCTAGTTTAGCTAAATGATTTAATGTTAGTTAGTGCTCTGAAATTCCCTGGTTTGCAGGATCACAGCTGTGGGTGAAGCTGCCAGCTGTGCGGAATTAGCTGAGAACGTCCTGTATTCTGGTAGAAATTAGCACAATTCGCCCCCACGATCACCCGCTCCATCCATTCACCCCACTCCATCCATTCACCCTGCTCCATCCATTCACTCCACTCCATCCATTCACTCCACTCCATCCATTCACCCCTCCCCGTCCATTCACCCCGCTCCGTTCATTGACTCCGCTCCATCCATTCACCCTGCTCCGTCCATTCACTCTACTCCGTCCATTCACTCTACTCCATCCATTCACCCTACTCCATCCATTCACCCCGCTCCGTCCATTCACCCCGCTCCGTCCATTCACCCCGCTCCATCCATTCACCCTACTCCATCCATTCACCCTGCTCCGTCCATTCACTCCACTCCGTCCATTCACCCCTCCCTGTCCATTCAACCCACTCCATCCATTCACCCTGCTCCGTCCATTCACTCCACTCCGTCCATTCACCCCTCCCCGTCCATTCAACCCACTCCATCCATTCACCCTGCTCCGTCCATTCACTCCACTCCGTCCATTCACCCCTCCCTGTCCATTCAACCCGCTCCGTCCATTCACCCTACTCCATCCATTCACCCCGCTCCGTCCATTCACCCCGCTCCGTCCATTCACTCCACTCCGTCCATTCACCCTACTCCATCCATACACCCTACTCCATCCATTCACCCCGCTCCGTCCATTCACCCTACTCTTTCCATTCACCCCGCTCTGTCCATTCACTCCACTCTTTCCATTCACGCCGCTCCGTCCATTCACCCCACTTCGTCCATTCACCCTGCTCCGTCCATTCACCCCACTCCATCCATTCACTCCACTCCGTCCATTCACCCCACTCCGTCCATTCACCCCACTCCGTCCATTCCTGGTACACGGGATGCCTGCTGTCAAAGCTGCTAAATCAGTGAAATGAAGAAAGATTAACTGTAATTATTCTGAAATAGCCTTATGTCCATGTAGATGATATAGACTTTTTTAATGTTGTGTGTGATGGTACTGACATTTTCTCCTTGTACTTGTTTACATTAGTTAATGAAATTTGAATGTATAAGAACAAAATGTACAAAGAATGTACAAAGAACTGGATTTTTTGCTGAACAAACTTTTAAACAAATAATAACATGTTTAGTAAGGACATACTGTATAACTAAGCTTCTAAGATCATGTTGCAAAAATATGAAAATTAATAATATTCAGATAATAATAATCTTCAGCTTTTGGTTTGATCACCGCCCTTGCAGAAATGTGCTCCAGTGTCACTTCTCATTTCCATCATAATCACAGTTGAAACTCTAAAGTTGTTCTCTGAAATGCTTTTGTGATGTTGCTGATGTTGTTCATATTGCTTTTCTCTTGACTTTATTTAAATATGTGACCCTGAACACAAAAGTAATCAGATTACATTACTTTCATATTGTGATACTTGATTATGTCACTGATTACATTTTTTATTGAGTAATTTGTAACGGAATACATTTGTAAAGTAACCCTCCCAACCCTGGTTATGTGTTTGTATAGTGTTATTCCCAGAGTGTGCAGAAGTGTGTTCACTCTCTACTGTAAGCTTACATCAGGTGTAACAGTCTCTGTATGTGTGTGTGTGTGTGTGTGTGTGTGTGTGTGTGTGTGTTTAGGAACAGCACATTGCTGGTGGTGGACCAGGCATCTTTTATCATCCATGTGACTCTACTGAATAAAGGAGATGACTCGTTCAACACCAGTGTGGTTCTTTTCTACCCTCCTGGATTATCACTCTCGATATTCAAGACCATTGAGGTACAGCACTCTTTTCCCCCACAATTTATTTATCACTCTAATAGTCAAAATCATAAAAGAATCTGACTCTGATTCAGATTGTGATCCTCATTCAGATTGTGATTCTGACTCTGATTGAGATTCTGACTCTGATTGTGACTCTGATTGTGACTCTGACTCTGATTTAGATTGTGACTCTGACTCTGATTGTGACTCTGACTCTGATTGTGACTCTGACTCTTACTGTGACTCTGATTGTGACTCTGATTCTGATTCTGACTCTGACTCTGATTGTGATTGGTCCAGTGGAACAGAAGGACTCTGAGCAGTTGTGGAGATCGTGATGACGGAGCACTGAATAAAACCACCTGCAGTATCAGTTTACCGGTTTATCGCAGAGACACGCGTGTAAGAGCAACACACAACACACTAACTCAGCATTACACAACACACACTACAGTACACACTACACACTAACTCAGCATTACACAACACACACTACAGTACACACTACACACTAACTCAACATAACACAACACACACTACAGTACACACTACAGTACACACTACACACTAACTCAGCATTACACAACGCACACTACACTACGCACTACACACTAACTCAGCATTACACAACGCACAATACAGTACACACTACACACTAACTCAGCATTACACAACGCACACTACAGTACACACTACACACTAACTCAGCATAACACAACACACACTACAGTACACACTACACACTAACTCAGCATAACACAACACACTACAGTACACACTACAGTACACACTACACACTAACTCAGCAGAACACAACACACACTACAGTACACACTACACAATAACTCAGCATAACACAACACACACTACAGTACACACTACACACTAACTCAGCATAACACAACACACACTACACTACACACTACACACTAACTCAGCATAACACAACACACACTACAGTACACACTACACAATAACTCAGCATAACACAACACACACTACAGTACACACTACACACTAACTCAGCATAACACAACACACACTACACTACACACTACAGTACACACTACACACTAACTCAGCATAACACAACACACACTACAGTACACACTACAGTACACACTACACACTAACTCAGCATAACACAACACACACTACACACTAACTCAGCATAACACAACACACACTACAGTACACACTACAGTACACACTACACACTAACTCAGCATAACACAACACACACTACAATACACACTACACACTAACTCAGCATAACACTACACACACTACAGTACACACTACACACTAACTCAGCATAACACAACACACACTACACTACACACTACAGTACACACTACACACTAACTCAGCAGAACACAACACACACTACAGTACACACTACAATACACATTACACACTAACTCAGCAGAACACAACACACACTACAGTACACACTACACACTAACTCAGCATAACACTACACACACTACAGTACACACTACACACTAACTCAGCATAACACAACACACACTACAGTACACACTACGCACTAACTCAGCATAACACAACACACACTACAGTACACACTACGCACTAACTCAGCATAACACAACACACACTACAGTACACACTACGCACTAACTCAGCATAACACAACACACAGTACAGTACACACTACGCACTAACTCAGCATAACACAACACACAGTACAGTACACACTACACACACACTCAGCATAACACAACACACACTACAGTACACACTACACACTAACTCAGCATAACACAACACACACTACAGTACACACTACACACTAACTCAGCAGAACACAACACACACTACAATACACACTACACACACACTCAGGATAACACAACACACACTATAGTACACACTACACACTCACTCAGCATAACACAACACACACTGCAGTACACACTACACACTAACTCAGCATAACACAACACAGACTACACTACACACTACAGTACACACTACACACACTACAGTACACACTACACACTAACTCAGCATAACACAACACACACTACACACACTACAGTACACACTACACACTAACTCAGCAGAACACAACACACACTACAATACACACTACACACTAACTCAACATAACACAACACACACTACAGTACACACTGCAGTACACACTACACACTAACTCAGCATAACACAACACACTCTACAGTACACACTACACACTAACTCAGCATAACACAACACACACTACAGTACACACTACAGTACACACTACACACTAACTCAGCAGAACACAACACACACTACAGTACACACTACACACTAACTCAGCAGAACACAACACACACTACAGTACACACTACACACTAACTCAACATAACACAACACACACTACAGTACACACTACACACTAACTCAGCATAACACTACACACACTACAGTACACACTACACACTAACTCAACATAACACAACACACACTACAGTACACACTACCTCAGCAGAACACAACACATACTACAGTACACACTACACACTAACTCAGCATAACACAACACACACTACACTACACACTACAGTACACACTACACAACACAGAACTACAGTACACACTACACACTAACTCAGCATAACACAACACACACTACACTACACACTACAGTACACACTACACAACACACACTACAGTACACACTACACACTAACTCAGCATAACACAACACACACTACACTACACACTACAGTACACACTACATAACACACACTACAGTACACACTACACACTAACTCAGCATAACACAACACACACTACAGTACACACTACACAACACACACTACAGTACACACTACACACTAACTCAGCTGAACACAACACACACTACACTACACACTACAGTACACACTACACAACACACACTACAGTACACAGTACACACTACACACTAACTCAGCATAACACAACACACACTGCACTACACACCACACTACACACTAACTCAGCATAACACAACACACACTGCACTACACAATACACTACACACTAACTCAGCATAACACAACACACACTGCACTACACACTACAGTACACACTACACACTAACTCAGCATAACACAACACACACTACGATACACACTACACACTAACTCAGCATAACACAACACACACTACAGTACACACTACACCCTAACTCAGCATAACACAACACACACTACAGTACACACTACACACTACACACTAACTCAGCATAACACAACACACACTGCGCTACACACTACAGTACACACTACACACTAACTCAGCATAACACAACACAGACTACACTACACACTACACACACTACAGTACACACTACACACTAACTCAGCATAACACAACACACACTACAGTACACATTACACACTAACTCAGCATAACACAACACACAGTACAGTACACACTACACACACACTCAGCATAACACAACACACACTACAATACACACTACAGTACACACTACACACTAACTCAGCATAACACAACACACAGTACAGTACACTCTACACACACACTCAGCATAACACAACACACACTATAATACACACTACACACTCACTCAGCATAACACAACACACACTACAGTACACACTACACACTAACTCAGCAGATCTACTCACAGTGTACTATAAGGCATTATAATGTGTGTGCTGTAGGCCGTGTTTGAGGGTGTGTTCCGCATCTCACACTCTTACAACTGGACTGACAGCATGCAGATGACACTTGTGGCCAGCAGGTAAACACACACACACCCACCCATAAACACTCACACACACACACACAAACACACACTCACACACACACAAACACACACACAGATCTCACTGTGAAAGTGTGTCTCGAGCTGTTGTTTGTGTGTTTACAGTGATAACAATGGAAATACAAGTATCACCACAGTGACGAAGACTCTGCCTGTTCAGTTCAATGTAGATGTGGACATCAGCCCGTGAGTAATCACACCACACACACACACACACACACACACACACACACACACAGATCTCACTGTGAAAGTGTGTTTCGATCCGTTGTTTGTGTGTTTACAGTGATAACAATGGAAATACAAGTATCACCACAGTGGCGAAGACTCTGCCTGTTCAGTTCAGTGTAGATGTGGACATCAGCCCGTGAGTAATCACCACACACACACACACACACACACACACACACATAATCTGTCACCAGTGTTACAATTACACACTGTCCTTCTTTCTTTCTTTCTTTCTTGCTCTCTTTTAGTGTTCCTGAGCTTTCTGTAACATATCTGGATTTCTCTCTGGAAGATAAAGGCCCAAAACCTATCACTGTTGTGTATAGGGTGAGTTTATACACACGCACACACACACATACACACCCCTCCTCTGTAAACACACACTGTTACAGGGTAGTCCCTGTGTTATTCCAGATGTGAGGGGAATGTTCTTGGCTGAAGTGTGACTGTAAGGGAGTGATGTCCCGGACTGCTCACATCACACATCACAGGAGAAAGTGGGAAATAACATGATTATGGTCCATTAAATATACTTTTTTTACTTCCTTCAGTTAGCGGGATAATAGCCACTCATTGATGAATATACCTCTAATGAATATTCAAATATTAAAATTAGGCAGAAGACACACCCCTACTTTTTAGCATGCCCCATTCCTGTTCATCATCACGCTCAGTCTGGATTGGGAAAAATATCACCTTCTGGTAGCATTGAATTCTCAAAGACACCACTGTTTACTGCATCTCATCCATCAGTACAGCAAAGAATTTTTAAACTAGCCATAGATAATACTCCAGTATCTCCATCCTCGCTGGTTCAGAATCTTGGAGTGGTGTTTGACATCCACCTCTCATTTCTGTCACATTAACAACATAACCAAAATGTCCTTTTTTCGTATTGCTAAATTCAGACCATTTTTCCAATTGTTTGAAGCTGAAAAATTAGTTCATGCTTTTGTCACTTCCAGGGTAGATTAATGTAAAATATTACTTTTTGAACTTCCAGTAAATGTTATTCATAAACTCCAATATATACAAAACTTTGCTGCAGGCTGTACACACCTACACTGGCTTCCTGTGTACTCTAAGATTGATTATAAAATCCTCATACTTGCCTATAAAGCTGTCCATGGCTGAGCATCCCATAATCTTGTAGGCTTATTCAATCCTACTCTTTCTGTTCATGAGCTAATCCATGGTATGTTGTACAGTGAGCCTATCATGTTGCATCAACCCCACAGCAGGCTAAAAACAATTGCAGCACTCCCTGACATTAGAATGCTCTGTTGAAACTAATCTATATTCTTCAGATGTATGTTTTTGCTTCTTTTTTCATTTTTAATCTTGGGTGTGTGTGTGTGTGTGTGTTTTTAGGTGAGTAATCTGGGACTAAAAGATCTGCCTGTAGCCGTAAGCTTCCGGATGCCGTCTCAGACAAACCTGCATGATCTGCACAATCACACCATCACTGTGTCTCAGGTATATGTTAATTGTAATGATAATAAATTTGGATGATGTTTCTGACTGGAATAATTCTATTGTTGATGCTCTAGCTGTGTAGATTATAATGAAATCTATAATTAATGAAAAAGAAAAATAAATCTGATTGTGATTAGGGTGTGTGAATGTACAAGTCCAGTGTGACAGTGAGAACTAAAACAGGTACAAAAATATTTCTACATTTCCACATACTACACTGCTGATGAAAGGAGAGTGCTAATTATCACTATTTAACGAGTCAGCCTTAAACAGAATTCTAACTGTTTGTTACATCCTGGCTGTCATAAGAAGAATGAGGACTCAGGAGGCTGGCATGAGAGACAGAGTCAGTTTATTGTTGCTCTGATCCATGCTATACAGCACAGAAAAAATCCTCAATATAAGTATTTAAAAAGAAACAAAATCGTCACTTTCACACACACACACACACACACACACACACACACACACACATACATACACACACACACACACACACACACACACACACACCCAAACTCTGCAAGGCACTGGAAAGTTAGGTTGGCACCTAATTCAACCAGCCGTTTCTGTTCATAATGTCTCTCCATTGCAAGACACAAAGCATTTAAAAAGGAGCATGCCACACACCCCACCACTCTGACTAATGTTGGGGACCCGTCAGGCCTGAAACGCCATTAATCATCTCCAGGGCTCCAAACAAACCGAAAGGAAGGGTGACAAACTGGTGTAAACAAAACAGGATGGAAATGGCCTTTTTCCTCACAGGACACTTGAGTCAAGGGAATCTGCAAAATATCCCACTGTCAAATCTAGTGTTAAATGAAAGAAAGCAGCACCTACCTGATAAAGCAGATGATGCAAAGCATTGAATAAATATCAAATTTCAACACCACATTGACTTTTCTAATGTACACATAGAACCAAACCTACCCATCTGCCTTGTAAACCAGGATGACGGGGCTAGACCAGTCATTGTGGGACTCCTTGATCAGCCCCATAACAAATATGACCTTAAGCTTCACCTGAACCAGGGGCAGCTGTGTTCAACCACCTCTGGGGGAGTCTCTGTGTGGTGATCTATGAGATTAGGCAAAAAAAAAAAATCAGAAAACTTCACTTGCAACTGGGCAACCTCTGTTCTTTGGGATGGATAAAGGCTTCTCCCAATAGCAGAGGAAGCAGTTGAACAGCCCACTGAGGCTCGGGCCACGTCCCCACTACTGTGGCAAGGCCAAAGAGCTCAATGAAAGCCTCTGGTTATCCTGGGGTCATGTTTGTGAGTGTACCAGGTGCCCCAGGTCAGGGCTGGCTGGAATACTGACAGGCTGCAGCAGGCCCTGATGGTCTTCAGCCTGTGCCACCAACAGGGCCTTGAAGTCCTGGGTCTGCCCCACATACAGGTCAAGAATGGCCTGCTGATGCTCCTGGTGTAAGCTGGTGAGGGACTTGATGACCTTGGCTAAGGGTGAAGTCTTCATGATGGCATATTTGTTGCAAATTCCCCTTGGATTGTGCCACCACTATTACATCCTGGCTGTCATGAGGAGAATAAGGAATCAGGAGGCAGGTATAAGAGAGAGCACAGGTCTGATTTATGTTTCTTTGGAAAAATGTGTTCCACAGAAAAACACTTCTCAGTGTGATATTTGAAAAGAAACGGAACTGTTGCTTTAACGCACACACACACACACACACACATACACACACACACACACACATGCACACACACATGCACACACACGAGCTCAGCAAGACAATTTCAAATTAGGTTGCTCTGTTCAGCACAACCTGCTCTCGATGCTCAGAACATCTCTCTGCAGGACCTGTAAATAGGAGCAATAGGAGAAACATAGGAGCAACATAGGAGACTCCACCCTTCATTCACAAGCAGCACTCCACACACCCAGTTAGGATGGTTAGGATATTGTTGATTATCGTCATCATGAAAATAACTTTAGTGTGTCTGATCATTAGCTATAGACTACACTAATAAACTTTATTTTCTTACAGAATGTTACAGCCTGTAACATCGTACCGCCTGAGAAACATGCTGTAAGTTATGGTTTATTTACTTCCTGTTGATTTTGTAATTGTTCTTCATGGCACTGAACTCTTGAGTGCCCTTACTGTAATTCTGTATAAAAGGAAACTCTCACTGACACGCTTAACAGTGACAACTGATTCACAGGGACTTGTACAGTGGACATGCCACATAATATCACATCACAGCAATCCACAAACTCAATCTCCTAGCAAGCATCGCAGCCTACAAAAATCCACTTTGGACTTCACTACCTGGAACACACACACACACACACACACACACACACAAACACTCCCCCGCTCTCAATCACTGAGCTTCTAATTGAACACACCTCGGTTCAATCAGCCTCACACACACACACACATTATCCAGTTGCTTTACTGTAACAACACACACAGTGACTATTACTTATACAGTGCATTTGGAAAATAGTCAGTCCCCTTTAGTACACTTTATTGTGTTATAGATCTTATTTAAAAATGATTAAAAATTACTTTTTTGGCCATTAATCTACATACAGTAACCAATAATGATAAAGCAAAAACATGCATTTAGAATTTTTTTTTTTTTTAGCATTTATTGAAAACCAAAAGCTGAGATCTTTCATTTAGATAAGTAATCAAAGCCTTTATTAAGTACTTTGTAGAAGCTCTTTTTGCAGCAGCTTCAGCTTCGAGTCTTCTGAAGTAAGTCTCTACAAGCTTTACATATCTGGATGTGTGCAGTTTCTCCCATTCTTCCTGGCAGATCTTCTCAAGCTCAATCAGACTGGATGTGGACCATCTATGAACTGCCACCACCATGCTTCACCATAGGGATGGTATTAGCCAGTTTGTGAGCATTACTTGGTTTTCACCAGACATAGAGTTCGGAATTCAGTGCAAAAAGTTTAATGTTTGTCTCATCAGACCAGAGAATATTTTTCTTCATGCTCTCAGAGTCATTTAAGTGCCTACCATATGCCTTTTACTCAGGAGTGCTGTCTATCCATACTATCTTATAGGTCTGATTGATCTATAGTGTTTGTCTGGAGTATTTTGGAGAAGGTTGTCCTTCTGGTAGGTTCTCCCATCTCTGTGGAGAACTCCTGAAGTTTTTTTAGAGTGGCCATTGGGTTCCTGATCACTTCCCTGACCAAGACCCTTCTAAATTACTGAGTTTGGCCAGACAGCCAGCTCCAGGAAGAATCCTGGTAGCTCCAAACGTTTTCCATTTCACAATGATGGAGCCCGCTGTGCTCCTGGGAATATTCAAAGCTTTAAAATGGATTTATACCCTTGCCAAGATCAAAGTCTTGACATATTTTTATCACTGAGGTCTACAGAGAGTTCCTTGGCCTGGACTGGTTTTTGGTCTGACATGCACTGTGAATCGTGGGACCTTATAGACACAGGTGTGTGTCTTTCTAAATCATGTCCAATCAATTGAATTTGCCAAGGTGGACTCCAGTCAAGTTCTAGCGATATCTCAAGAGAATCATATCAATCAGGATGCACCTGAGCTCAGTCTGGAGTGGCTTTAGCCAAGGGTCTGAAAACTAAATGAGAGATTTCAGTTTTTGACTTTTAATAAATTAGCAAAATATTCTGAAACCATGTTTGGTCTTTATGGATTATAGTGTGTACACTGATGGTCACAAAGTCAGTTTAATCCATTTTAAATTACATCTATAATACAATAAATTGTGCAAAACCTGACTACATAAATAACTTAAATGACCTGTGTTTCATCTGAGGAGATTTATGACAGTGATGTGATAAGATGTGACATCACATATCACATGATCTCATTTCACTATTCAGTAGAGCTAATTGAACATCCCTACACAGGAACAGGAGTTCTGCCTTACTGCGATGTTTAGAATGGCTCTGTAAAACATGATGTTTTATTACTGTGGCATTGCTGACACAGTGTTATTATGGGATGTCCTGCAGGACTGTCCATTTAAGTGGTGTGCGAACTTCATGTGTCATTCGTTCTCACTGGATCCCAGGTCTGCTGTCCAGTTTGAGCTGAGGATGCTCATCAGCTTCCCTAATAAACAACAATACACAGGGGTAATAACACACACACACACACACACACAAAACTGATCTCTTTCTGTCTGTCTCATGTTGTCCTGTTCTCTGCAGAAATTTTCTTTCAGTGAATTTAGGAAGGAGGATGATTTTTCTGTCTTTGCTCAGCTGGACTTTGATAAAAAGCTTTATCATCAGATATCCAGTGAGGTGAGAACAGTAAAACACACACACACACACACAGTGTTTGTGTATATCTTTGATCAGTTTCTTTTTTGTGCATTTTTAACTTTGAGCTGTTTTATTTTACAGAACGACACAAGCAGATTTCACCAGGCTAAGGTATGTTTTGTTTCCTGTCTCAGCTGACTGTGTTCACGTGTTTACAATTTAAGAAAAATATATAGCTGTCAGTCAGCTATCAGTGGTGTAAGTGGTCAGTGGTGTAAATTGTCTGTGGTTTCAGTGATGTTGGTAGTGTCAGTGGTGGGTCACTTGTGCAAGTGGTGTCAGTTGTCAGTGATGATTGTATCGTCAGTGGTGAATTACTGTGCTCACATGTTTACAAGAAGTTACTGGACCTGGGAAAAGAGTGACAGAAAGATAGAAAAATAGGTAACTGTTGGTCAGGTGTCAGTGTGGTAAAGTGGGCAATGGTGTTGGTAGTGTTTGTGAAAGTCCTGAACAATGAAGACTATGTGATGATCCAGTGTCCCACAAGAACGTGTCTGAGAGAACTTCTAAAGCCCAAAACAAGCACAGATTTTACTGATGCTGTTAAAAAGTACCACAAACCTTATTACAGCATGGACATTGTTGTGCTTTTCACAGCATTTCTAAATGCCTGTTTGTGTTTGTGTGTGTGTGTGTGTGTGTGTGTGTGTGTGTGTGTGTGTGTGTGTGTGTGTGTGTGTGTGATTACAGACCAGTGTGAAAGCAGAGCTGGTCATTCCTCCTGATATGCTTATGATCAGAGGAACAGGTGGAGGAGGTGGATTTCTCCTGCTCATCATCATCTTCATAGTGCTGTTGAAGGTGAGAGCCAATCAGAGCTCAGCTGCAGTAATGGCTGTCAGTTGTAGGTAATATTCAGTACTCAGAACTTATAGTAGAGACCAGCAGGACTTGCTTTAACTTCAGGAATCTGTAGCTCAGATGAGGTAAAGCAGCAACAGATGAGCATTGATCAGTCCACAATACAGTACAGTACACACCAATACACACCTGTTAGGGTTTTGCTGGGAATCAAACCCGGGTCACCGGCATAGTAATCCAGCAAACCCCCACTAGGCCACCAGGGGAATGACTCAAGTGCAGAGGAGTGAGGCGAGAGTAGAGTGTATGAAACAGTTTATTAATAAAGATCCAAAATCCAAGGCAAAAAAATAAAAGTATAATCCAAACGCTCAGAAGATACAAGGGAAAAAAATTTCCAAAAGTGCACAGTCCAAGAAACCAAAAATCAGAAAAGAAGAGGCAAAAAATCCAAACACTCAGAAGATCCAACAACGGCAAATTCAAAGTCCAAAAAGTTCACACGAAAGCAAAGTACCAAAAACAACACAAAGACATATGTAAGGAACATGGAACAGAGGTTTCTAGTCTTAAACATCACAGCACAAAGACTCCATGACAAGAGGCCAAACTGAGGGGGTATAAATACACAAACAAATCAAGGGGGCAAACTGAAAACAGGTGTAAGTAATGAGGACTAGGCGGGGCACAAGGCACATGGAAAAACAAAAGCACATGGCTGTCAAAACAAAAACACAAAACACAGAAGCAATAGCGGCCTCTAGAGGCCAAGATAGTCCAAGTCCTAACAACACCAGCACTGACCAGTACACACCAATACACACCAATACACACCAGCACTGACCAGTACACTACAGTACACACCAGCACTGACCAGTACACACCAGCACTGACCAGTACACACCAATACACACCAGCACTGACCAGTACACACCAATATACACCACACACCAATACACACCAGCACTGACCAGTACACACCAATACACACCAGCACTGACCAGTACACATCAATACACACCAGCACTGACCAGTACACACCAATACACACCACACACCAGTACACACCAGCACTGTGGTATGATAGGTGAAGAGTAAATTGTGTGAGAGGAAAACACTCGCCTGTGGAGGTCAGAACATTTATCATCAATCTCCATCATGTGGTCATTTACTCTGAACTCTCTCTGAACTTTAACCTGTGTTTTCCTGTCTGTCTTTCTCCATCTGTCTCACTCTCTTTCTGTGTTCTGCTGTCTCTCTGTCTGTCTCTCTCTCAGTGTGGTTTTTTTAAGCGTACACGTCCTGAAATGAGTGAGAACAGTGCTGAAGAAGAAGATGAAGTGTGCAGTGCTGAAACAAACGGAAAGATGGGAGAATCTCCTTCCACATCTGAAGAGAAACCGTTCATCCCTGCTGGAGGAAACAATGTTGTGTCAGAAAATGGAGGGAGAGAGAATGGAGAAATGGAGAAAGGAGAAAGTGTGGAGTGAAAAGTCTTCACTGATTGAGCTACTGATTGTTTATTAGCATGATTCTACTTCTTTAGCTTAGCTACAGTCCCCTCTGAAAATATTGGAACAGCAAGGCCAATTCTTTCCTTTTTGTTATACACTGAAGACATTTGGGTTTGAGACATGTTTACATCTAGATGTGTTAAACAACTTAGAAAATGGCATGTTTGGTGGCAGACCAAACCTGTTAGATTGTTTAAACAATTAATAGCTCTGAATGTCTTCTCTGGGTTTGAGCCCTGGGTTTCATCTGTGAAGACTGCATTTGTTGTTAAAAAGGATAAATCACCATGAAAACCAGAGAGCTGTCTATGGGAGAAAAGCATTTTGAAGCTGAGAAAAGAGGGAAAATCTATCAGAGCCATTGCACAAGCATTGAGCTTAGCCAAATACAACAATTAGGAATATCCTGAAAAAGAAAGAAACAGTTACAGTTACAGTTAGAAGCCCAGTAGACACCCTTATCCAGAGTGACAGTATAGTAAGAAAAACACAGACAACACAATATTTTTTAAATAAAGTGCTAATTTATGTATTTCATGAACAGGGAGTCATTGTTTGAAGTCTGCCAGTGACATCTAGGAGAAATTCATTCTACCACCTAGGTGCCTGAACAGAGAAGATCTTGATCAGTGGTAGAGGATCGGAGGGATTGTGGGGCAGTGCGGGGTGTGATAAGTTCCTTGAGGTTAGTGGGTGCTGGTCCGTTTTTGGCTTTGTAGGATCAGTTGCAGAGATTGAATGGCGCTCAGAGGCAGAGCTGCCAGGAGTGAGTTGCAGTAGTCCAGTCTCGAAATGACAAGGGACTGAACAAGCACCTGAGTGGCCTGTGGGAATAGAAATGGACGAATCCTTCTGATGTTGTAAAGGAGAAATCAGCTTGAGCATGTCAGCTTAGCAGTGTGAAAGGAAAAAGACAGTTGATTGTCCATGGTTACCCCGAGGTGCGTGCAGTGACAGAAGGTGAGATTAGAGTTGTCCAGAGAGAAAACACTGGTGTAACAACAACCAGAAATGGAACCGGTCAGCCAAGGAAAACAACAGCAGTTGATGACAGAAACATTGTGAGAGCTGTGAAGAAAAACCCAAAAACAACAGTCAGTGACATCAGCAACAACCTCCACAGGGCAGGGGTGAAGGTATCACAATTCAACTTTCAAAGACTTGGAGAGCAGAAATATAGACATCATACCACAAGATGCAAACCTCTCATCAGCAGTAAGAATCAGAAAACCAGACTGGAATTCCAGAGAATACGGAAATGAGCCACAAGAGTTCTGGAGTGAAGATGAACCTCTACCACAGTGATGGAAAGGCCAGAGTGTGGAGAAAGAAAGGATCTGATCATGGTCCAAAACATACGAGCTCATGGGTGAAGCATGAATTCAGAAATCTACAGAAACATTCTGTCTGCCAACTTGCAGAGAAATGCATCCAATCTAACTGGGAGGAACTTCATCATGCAGCAAGACAACGACCCAAAACACACTGCAACACAACAAAGCACTTCATCAGGGGAAAAGTGGAAGGTTTTAGACTGGCCAAGTCCATCAGCAGACCTTAACCCATCTGAGCAGCATTTCACCTCCTGAAGAGGAGACTGAAGGGAGAAACCCCCCAAAACTAACAACAACTGAAAGAAGAGTGCAACAGTTTGGTGAAGTCAGTGGGTCACCAGATTGATGCAGTTTTTGTAAGCACGAGATATGCAACCAAATATTAAGTGTTATTTACATTAATTTACTTTAGGACTATCTGTTCCTATATTTTTGCTCACAAATAATTGAGTGGTCAGTTATCCAACTGCTACCCAATGCTTCCATGTTCTAAGTTGTTTAACACGTCTATAAATATGCGGAAATGAAAGCTGAAATTCTGATCTATCGACTCATATTCATCTTTTGATCTCAAACCCAAATGTCTTCAGTGTAGAGCAAAAACAATAGAGTTGGCCTTGTGTTCCAGTACTTTCAGTGGGGACTGTATAATGCTGTATTTGTAACTCTGTGATTCATTTATCATTGCAGTATATTTACTTTTGTATAAGAGCTTATCAGCAAAAATATCTTATCTTTTATTCACTGCATCAATTAATTAATTGACTTAGGTATATTTACTTATCTATTATTCATATATATTTACTCACTCATCAGATGCAGCGAATGTGCAGTGTTTAAATTTACAATCCCAGAACTATGATGATGAATAGTTACTATATCAGAACTCCAGAACCTCAGAGGAGATATAATAATGTGTCTGTATCAGTGTTTTTATTGCGAGGGTTAGGAGGCTCCAATATGGTGGTTATCAGTGTTTTACAACAAAATATTAGAGAAAAACAAATTTTTGGATATAAGATTATTTTAGTTTTATAAAATTGTTTATAAAATAATAGAGTGTATATAGAGTGTTTATAAAATTATTTTAAGGAAACAAGGAAATTTTCTAAAAGTGAAGAATTTGAATTATTTTAAAGTCTTTTAAACCCCTGACTGGGCAGATACAGAGAGTGACCACTAGATGGTGGTGGTCATCTAATTTTCCCAGACAGAAACTGCTGGAAGAAATTATTAACTCCTGAAAGTTAGATCAGAAAGTTGCAGTGCATCATGGGTAAAAGTCACCTTAATACCACTTAATACTTAGACCACCAATTAAAGATACTGTAATTATAACCAGAAATACCATACTTATTAATTAAATAAAAACTTGGATAAAAGTTTATTAAATGTGCTTTTTTTGTTTTTGTTTTTTTTAAACATTCTTATGAGAAGTCAGGTGATGAGTAGAATGGTTTTTTTTTTCAGAATAAAACTTTATTATTAAAGTGTTCTCTGAAATGTATTAATGAAAGTTTATTCAGTGTGTAATAGGTGTTGAGTTAATGTCAGTCTGTTATACAGTTAATCCACAAACACAGAGAGAATGTCTCATTGGGTAAATTCACCTGATCCGAGTTCCCTGACTGATTTGCACCATAAATTCACACGATTGTTGCACATGCTCACATTTTTATTAGGTTTTACAGCGCTGCCTGATCTGTACCACATATTCACCACATTACAGCACATTTTCTGCAGCTACCAGTGAGAAGGTGGTAATATATCTCTTTATAAGTTCAGGGATTAGAAACATTATAGGGGAAAAAATTAATAAAATTTTTCTTTGAACATGAACAAGTTCAGTCTAAATTGTTCCAGAGTAAAAATGTAAATTTAAAAAATGTTAAAGCAGTTAATAAAATTATTTTTCCATTCCAGTGTCACTTTAAGAAAGTATAACATGAGCCTCATCACCTGACATCAGAGCCTGACCTCACTAATGCTCTTGTAGCTGAATGAACACAAATCCCCACAGTCACGCTCCAACATCTAGTGGAAAGCTTCCCAGAAGAGTGGAGCTCATTATAACAGCAAACACAGGGGAATAAATCTGGAATGGGATGTTTAACATGAACATCTGGCTGTGAAGGTTGGGGGTGCACATACTTTTGGCCATATAGTGTAGTGTGTATGGTTCATATGATGTAATTACATAATAAACAGTTCGGAGAGCACCCACTTTATAGAATACAAAATTTCAAATATTAAGTAAGGGCTAGACAGAAAATTCTCCTAAAATCTGAGCAGTGTTTTCAAGGATGCAAAGTGGAGGAAGTTTAGACCACCATACTCCATACTGTTCATAAAAAGACTTTAATATTATTCTATGTCCTGCTGAAAGTTCATGTTTCTCTGCTTCCTAACATGGAGGAGGACATGAAGGAAGGAAGCAAAGAGACACGAATAAGGAAAGGAAGCAGTCTAGAATTCATCAGGAGTTAGTATTCCTGCTAGAATATTGGCCTTTTTAATGTGTTCTGATTTGATCTAACGAGCCAGACCTTTTCTTTAAAAAAAATCATTTAACTTTCTCTTCATGAGTTGAAGAACCGTGTATTTCAATTCAATTTTATTTGTATAGTGCTTTTAACAATGGATATTGTCACAAAGCAGCTTTACAGAAATAAATACATTCAAAATATAAATTGTAAATGTATGAATTTATCCCTAGTGAGCATGCCAGAGGTGATGGTGGTGAGGAAAAACACCCTGAGACGATATGAGGAAGAAACCTTGAGAGGAACCAGACTCAAAAGGGAACTCATCCTCATCTGGGTGCTAATGGATAGTGCGATTATAAATCATTCCCTTCTATAACTGTGTACTACATGGACAAATAGTGCAGTTGTGTAACCAGGAAATTCATTACAGTTTTCACATGAAGTCTGGTTTGTTGAACCAATCCACTGTCCACTGATGGAATTCCTGAGTGCAAAACTGCTCGCAGCAACTGCAGCCACAAAGCCACTACAGCAATCACAGTCTGAAGCCATCACAGTACAACTCTCCATATGACCTGCAGTCCAAAACCATCTCCAGGGTCCCCAAGCAGCACCATCCCCAGCAATCCCAGTGATCTTTAGGCTGTCCATATGGGGTCAGCAGCAGCAAGCAATCTCCCACTGATGAGAACTCCAACCCGAAGTAGGACATCAGGATGGATCAGGCAGAATGGGTCAGGATCACTGGCATCTCAGGAGTAGCATGTGTAGCTCGACAGAGAGAGAGAGAGAGAGGGAGAGAGAGGGAGAGATTGTTAGGTAAGCTTTTGTCCTGTAATGATTAAGGACAATGTACTTTGCATGCAGAGTGCAAGCAGGGACTCTGGCAAGACTAGCTATGACAGCATAACTAAAAGGGAGAGCCAGAAGCTAACACAGACATGAAGGCACCCTGGGACATAAAGCAGCCAGCCACTCCACCGTCGACAAACCTGAGTGAACGCGTGAGAGTGGGGGGGCAACAGCATCCAAACATCCCAGTTCACCACAACACTCTATGCTTGTGAAACCCTCCAGACCTGCCCCTGTACCTAAGAAAAAACTATTCACTAAAGGCTTGACTAAACAAATATGTTTTCAGCCGAGACTTAAACACTGAGACTGTGTCTGAGCCCCGAACACTAAGTGGAAGGCTGTTGCATAACTGTGGGGCTTTGTAAGAGAAAGCTCTACCCCCAGCTGTAGCCCGCATTATTCGAGGTACCAACAAATAGCCTGCATCTTTTGATCTGAGTAGGCGTGACGGATCATAAAAGACCAAAAGTTCGCTCAGGTACTGTGGCGCGAGACCATTTAGTGCTTTATAGGTCAATAGTAGTATTTTATAATCAGTGTGAAATTTGATTGGGAGCCAATGCAGTGTGGATAAGATAGGGGTGATGTGGTCATATCTTCTGGTTCTAGTAAGGACTCTCGCTGCTGCATTCTGGACTAACTGGAGCTTGTTTATGCTCCTACTGGAACATCCAGACAGTAAGGCATTACAGTAATCCAACCTAGAGGTAACAAAAGCATGAACTAATTTTTCTACACCATGCAGTGACATTATATTTCTTATCTTAGCAATATTTCTGAGGTGAAAGAAGGCTGTCCTAGTAAAATTATCTACATGAGCTTCAAAAGAAAGACTGGAGTCAATAATCACACCAAGGTCTTTTACTGCTGCACATGATGAAACAGAAAGGCCATCCAGAGTTATTATGTAATCAGAAAGCTTACTTCTAGCTGCATGTGGTCCTAGTACAAGTATTTCTGTCTTGTCAGAATTAAGTAAGAGAAAGTTAATAAGCATCCAGTTTCTAATGTCTTTTACACATTCCTCAACTTTATTAAGCTGGTGTCTGTCATCTGGCTTTGCTGAAACATACAACTGTGTGTCATCAGCGTAACAGTGTTTACGAATAATTTTGTCCAGAGGTAGCATATATAAAGAAAAGAGCAGTGGGCCTAAAACAGAGCCTTGTGGGACACCAAACTTTACCTTAGCATGAGAAGAGAAGTCACCATTTACGTTTACAAACTGATAACGATCAGTCAAATAAGACCTGAGCCAGGAAAGGGCCGTTCCCTTAATGCCTACAGCATTTTATAGTCTATTGAGGAGAATAGCATGATGAATGGTATCAAAAGCTGCACTAAGGTCAAGCAGCACCAGCAAGGAGACACAACCCTGATCAGAGGCCAGTAGTAGGTAATTTACCACTTTAACCAGCGCTGTCTCTGTGCTATGATGAGGCCTAAATCCTGACTGATACATTTCATGAATGTTATTCCTATGTAAGTATGAGCATAGCTGCTGTG
Organism: Pangasianodon hypophthalmus; assembly: GCF_027358585.1. Classification (NCBI taxonomy): domain Eukaryota; kingdom Metazoa; phylum Chordata; class Actinopteri; order Siluriformes; family Pangasiidae; genus Pangasianodon; species Pangasianodon hypophthalmus. Next base: position 19,637,471 of record NC_069735.1, on the reverse strand, counting down.
CTACAACCTTTTCTAGGACCCTGGAGATAAAGGGGAGGTTTGATATTGGTCTATAGTTAGACAATTGACAGGGGTTGAGGTCAGTTTTTTTAATCAGAGGATTGATAACTGCAAGTTTAAAAGATTTAGGTACATAGCCGCTGCTAAGGGAAGAATTGATTATTTTTAGAAGAGGTTTTATTGTTTCTGGAATTATCTGTTTGAGGAAACATGTAGGTAAGCGTAAGTATACAAGTTGATGATTTTGATGATGAAATTAGTGAAATTAGTTCAGTCTCTTCAAGGGGAGTAAAGTGTTGTAGTTGTTTATCTAATATTATCATATTATCATCTACAGGGTTAGTTATAGAACTGTCCGGTTTTAAATTAATAGTCTGAATTTCTAGCCTGATATTTTCAATTTTACCATTGAAAAAATTCATGAAGTCATCGCTGCTATATAATCATTGTGTGCGTGATTCTATTGTGGTCTTATTCCTAGTTAACTTTGCTACAGTATTAAATAAGAATCTATTCAAAAATAGAATTATTTTTGGTATCTTCAATTAGGGTGGAGAGATACATTGATCTAGCAGCGCTAAGAGTTTTTCTACAGATCAGAAGGCTCTCCTTCCATGCTATTTGAAATGATACCAATTTAGTTTGACGCTGTTCTAATTTTCGAGTGGTCTGTTTCAAGGTGAGTGTGTGATTGTTATACCAGGGTGCTAACTTTTTCTTTCTAATTACTTTTCTTTTAAGTTAAGCTACGCTGTCTAGCATGTAGCAGATCATTGACTCTAAGCATTCAGATGACTTACCAATTCTGTGGGATCAGATGGTGATCCATTCATGGTTGATAACTCTGAGAGATTATTGATAAAACTCTGTGCAGTTGCTCACGTGAATGTACTTTTGACATGGTAGCACGACAAGGTGCATATATTATGATTAAGATACATTTTAAATGAGATGAGATAATGATCTGAGATAGCTTCAGACTGTGGAAATGAGACTATATTTTCTATATTTAATCCGAATGTTTGTATTAAATCAAGAGTGTGACCACCACTATGAGTGGGTCCTATTACATTCTGATTAACCCCTACAGAATCAAGTATGGACACAACTGCTGATTCTCTTCTGGATTATCACAATGAATATTAAAATCTCAAATAATTAAAGCTTTGTCTAAAGAAACAACCAGGTTACTAACTCCTTACTGTTTTTACTGACTATGCCATCAGGGTTGTTCCGAGTTGTAGTGGTGGGGGTGAGACATGCTGGTTTTTAAGTATGTGGTTATTCCCATGGATATCTATTATATCAGGCTCTGAACCTGTTCTAGTAAGGTGATTCTGATAGGGGTAGATATGCCGCACAGATAAACAGGTCCTTTTCACAGTCTATAGTGCCCTTATTGAGTTTTAGCCAGTCTGTCTCTCTCTCTCTCTCTCTCTCTCTCTCTCTCTCTCTCTCTCTCTCTGTATGTGTGTGTGTTTAGTCCAGAGGTAATTGGATGTCTGTTGGTTGTTCTGGAGGTGTGTTATGCTTTATAATGTACATTGCGTTTCTCTGATTTTCTCAGCTTTATATATGTGATTAATTTGACTTATATTCTTCATTACAATAAAAACAGTAACAGTAACACAAACAGTAAATACAGCAGGTGTAGGAGAACCACACACTCAGTAACATAGTGATGTATATAAGTAACATATACTGGTAATAAATTATATACATGTTTATTCTTTTAAATCTTTAATATGAGATGTAGTATATATCCCTATATGTTTACACTAGCAAGCAACAACTGTAGTGTTCAGTACACGCCCAGAAGTGAGAACAGTAGTGTTCAGTACACGCCCAGAAGCGACAAACTGTCAGCAACACTGGAGAGACTTGTTAATGTGCTAGTGTGAATGTAGAGTTTTACAGTTTGTATGGAAATTAGAGATCTGAAACTTTATGTTTTTACCTGACACACCACCATGATTTATTCGTAATGTGTGTGATTGTCTTGTCACATGGTGCCATTGTGTGTGTAACTCACACACAGGAGGTTCAGAGTCAGAGCAGCTTTATGTATCACTTGAGACACAAAGCTGAAATTAAAACTTATTCATAAAACTGATATGAGTGCATTATTATTATTATTATTATTATTATTATTATTATTATTATGCTCAGGTGTGAACACGGTGTTGGTCAAGCTGGACCATTTGTGATTTCTTACAGAGCCAAATTTATTTATGTATGCGCAGTGCTTACAAACTGCACTTCCTTTTTGACATTGTGATTGACAACACTACAGTCCAGTGAGAATGCGATGGACAGGTGTTCTGAGGACGTCAATCATTTTTACATGCGAAGAAGTTGTTGCATCGGTGAAATATGATTTATTATTTTTTTTCTTTTTTTGTGCCTATAAAACCATAAAAATATATTTCACCATCTTTACAGCAGGTTTTCTGTTTTTATAGATGAAGTCTTTGTGATTTATAACGAGTTGGAATGCAAAAACAAGTTGGAGTTTTACCTCAGAGTTTAAAATTATACTGTACAAGCATTTAAAAGCACTGAATGCAATTTAGAGCCCATGACAGAGTGCTTAAAATGCCTGCAGTTATGTAGTAGAAGGGTCTGATTTTTGACCTTTACAGACAAATTTATAATTGGACTCATTTGCGATACTCGTTGAAGAGATATTTTTCCAGTCTTTTCTTTGCTAGTGTAGAGAATACTTTTTTAATTCTATAGGAAACTATACTTGAAGGTAAAAACCATCCAAAGGGTACACAAAGCCAAAGTGATTTGAAAGACTGTGCAATAGAGATATCAGTACTTTCAGGTAAGAAAAGCAACTTTCTTTATTTACATATTAGGTTACAGCACTCTTCTGAATATCCACATTATGCAACACAAGTTACAATTAAAGTTTGTCAGTTACTGGCTTTACAAATGCATAACACAAACAATCTGTAGTTTAGGGATAGATGCTTAATCTTCTGAGTGTGTTTTTGTTAATAATGAATTAACCACCACCACCCACCTACCCCCCAAAATATTTGAAGTGTGTGAAAATGTGTGTGAAAATATAGGCTATCAATTGCTTTATTGTTACTGGTCTTAATATACCATGTTTGACCTTGAACATGTTTGACCTTGACCTTAAACCATTTTGGTTTATGTGTGTTGTACATAAACAGTCCCTGTAAACACATGTCTCAGCAAACCAGGATACTGTTGACCCTGTAAACCTGTGAAAATTCATTATATGTCCATGGTTTCATGCTCAGAACAGTTTTTTTAAGTGGGATGTATGTTAGTGGGGTCATATGACATTGTTTGATATCTGTTTCATTGGTAGGATGTTAGGAAAGGGGTGTCCCTCTTAACCACAGTGGTTTCAGGCTGTCCTCATAAACACTATATACCTCTGTGTGTGTGTGTGTGTGTGTGTAATTATTGGTTAATTTTCAAGGTTTACTTAGAAGCAGTTAGATTTTTCACCACAGGGGTGTAGTGAGAATTTCGCTTCCTATTTTTGACTACTTGTCATTTTACACACACACACACACACACACACATGCATGCGCGCACACACACACACACACACTTGTTCAGAGACACTGAAGAGAGAGAGTCAGAGGGAAAGAGGCAGAGAGAGAGACCAGTTGGTTCTACAGGTTCTGAAGGATGGCGTTGCTCTTCCTGCTGCTCTGTGGTGAGAAGTTTTTTATTCTTCTTAGGTCCTCAGGTTGAGGTTTATTTTCTTCTTTAACATTGCAATTTTAAAAAAATGACAGTTTGAGCAGTCAGCTGATGTGAAGGACATCGGAGAAACAAACTAAAAAAAGTCAAGTGGCTTTATTGTCATTTCAACCATATACAGCTAGTTAGTACAGAGTGAAACGAAACAACGTTCCTCCATTTACATTACATTTACATTTATGGCATTTGGCAGACACCCTTATCCAGAGCGACTTACAATAGTGCTTTGAAGTCTATCAAAAATACTTTCTGATATTGGCTCGGTAGGTCACAAACTAGGAATACCATCAGTCCAAAACTCTGTTGGGGAGGTTTTTTATTTTTTTGTGAAAGTGCTAATTTAAGTATTTTATGAAGAGGTAAGTCTTTAGCCGTCGTTTGAAGACTGCCAGTGACTCAGCTGTTCGGACATCTAGGGGAAGTTCATTCCACCACCTTGGTGCCAGAACAGAGAAGAGTCTCGATGCATGCCTTCCTTGTACCCTGAGAGATGGAGGGATCAGTCGAGCAGTGCTAGAGGATTGGAGGGAGCGTGGTGGCGCTCGAGGTGTGATAAGTGCTTTGAGATAAGTGGGTGCTGGTCCGTTTTTGGCTTTGTAGGCGAGCATCAGTGTTTTAAATCTGATGCAGCAGCTACAGGAAGCCAGTGGAGGGAGCGCAGCAATGGGGTGGTGTGGGAGAACTTAGGAAGGCTGAAAACCAGTTGTGCAGCTTCATTCTGGATCAGTTGCAGAGGACGAATGGCGCTCAGAGGCAGACCTGCCAGGAGTGAGTTTCAGTAGTCCATTCTTGAAATGACAAGGGACTGAACAAGCGCCTGTGTGGCCTGTGAGGAAAGAAATGGACGAATTCTTCTGATGTTATAAAGGAGAAATCGACATGAGCGTGTTAGATTGGCAATGTGAGAGGAGAAGGACAGTTGATTGTCCATGGTTACCCCAAGGTTGTGTGCAGTAACCGAAGGCGAGATCAGAGAATTGTCTAGGGAAATTGCAAGATCCTGAGATGGGGATGAATCACATGGGATGAACAGCAGTTCAGTTTTGGTGGGATTAAGTTTCAGCTGATGAGTTGTCATCCATGATGAGATGTCAGCCAGACATGCTGATATCCGAGCAGAAACATGAGAGTCTGAGGGAGGGAAGGAGAGGATGATTTGAGTGTCATCTGCATAGCAGTGGTATGAAAACCCATGTGAGGATATGACCGCACCAAGAGATCGAGTATAGAGGGAGAACAGGAGAGGACCAAGTACTGAGCCTTGTGGAACACCAGTGGAGAGTCTGCGAGGAGCAGATGTGGATCCCCTCCATGTCACCTGATATGACCGATCTTCCAGGTAGGAAGCAAACCATTGCCATGCTGCACCACGAATTCCTAGACTCATGAGGGTGGATAGGAGAGTCTTGTGGTTCACTGTGTCAAACGCTGCTGAAAGGTCAAGGAGGATGAGAACTGAAGACAGTTTGGCTGATCTAGCGGCATGTAGCTGTTCAGTGACGGCCAAAAGGGCAGTCTCTGTGGAGTGTGCCGGTTTAAAGCCAGACTGATTGGGATCTTGGAGGTTGTTCTGTGAGAAATAGCAAGACAGCTGATTATAGACAGTCCGTTCAAGGGTTTTAGAAAGAAAAGAGAGAAGTGATACCGGTCGGTAGTTGCTGATGACAGAGGGATCTAGAGTGGGTTTCTTCAGGATGGGAATAACTCTTGCTCTTTTGAATGAAGTTGGTACATGACCAGATGTTATGGAGCCATTGATGATAGTGGTGATGAAGGGGAGGAGGTCTTGAGAGATGGTCTGGAGCATTGTCGAGGGGATTGGATCCAATGGGCAGGTGGTAGGATTGCAGGATAAGATGATTTGCAGGATCTCTTCTGTTGTTAGTTTAGAAAACTGTGTCAGTGAATGAGAAGGAGAATCCTCAGTGTGCAGTGTAGGAGCAGGAGTAGAAATGAATGTCTGACAGATTTTTCCAATCTTCTCATCATAAAAAGTGGCAAAGTCTTCAGCAGTCAGAGAGGATGGAGCAGGAGGAGCCGGAGGGTTGAGCAGTGAAGAAAAGATGTTGTGGAGCTTGCGAGGATCTAGTGCAGAGGATTCCAGCTTCTCTTTGTAGAAGGCAGTCTTAGCAGAAGTCACTTCAGATGAAAATTTGGACAGGAGAGCACATCTAGGAGACCAGATCTGTGTCGAGTTGCGATTTCTTCCACTTCTGCTGTTCTTAATTTTCTCCGATTACTGCGCAGCACATCCGATAGCCAAGGAGCAGGGCTGGAAATCTTCCTGGGTTTAGAGGTTAGAGGACAGAGGAGATCCAAGGATGAGGAAAGTGAGGAGAGGAAAGTGTCAGTGGCTAGCTCTAATGGTAGGGAGGAAAAGGAGTCAGGGACAGGAAAGGATGATAGAGTGCAGGAAGCTAAGGAGGAAGGGGAGATAGAGTGAAGGTTTTTACGAGTGGGAGAGAAATATAGATGGCTGATGGTTTTAGGCAGGATAGGGAGGGTGATGGTGAAGGATACCAAGAGATGATCAGAGATGTGGAGAAGGGTAGCATAGATGTCTGAAGTAGGAAAGGGACGACTGAAGACAAGGTCCAGGGTGTTACCTCCTTTATGTGTAGGAGGACAGCTGTTGAAAGTTAAGGAAAAGGAATGGAGAAGAGGGAGAAGGCAAGAGGACTGGAGCTTGTCAGCAGGGAGGTTGAAATCTCCAAGGACAGTAAGAGGGGTGTGAGTAGAGAAAAGACTGAGAAGCATGTCCATTTCTTCAAGAAAGACTCCGAGGGGACCAGGAGGTCAGTAGATGACAACGATGAGAAGGTTGACTGGAGACGTAACTGTAACTACATGGAATTCAAAGGATGAGATGTTGAGATGATCTCCGAGACAACAGAAAACCTGTACCACCACCCCTGCCAGCTTCTCGTGGAGTGTGCGAGAAAGCATAAGCAGAGGATAAGGCAGCCAGTGTAGCTGAGTTCTGTGGAGAGATCCAGGTCTCAGTTAGTGCCAAAAAGTCAAAAGAGTAATGGGAAGCGAAAGCTGAGATGAAATCAGCTTTCTTTACAGCAGACTGGCAGTTCCAGAGCCCACCTACCACCACTGTTTGAGATTGAGACAACAGAGGAGGGTAGATGAGGTTACTGGTACTGCGGCCTCTGGCTTGTGCATGAAAGCTTCTGGGTCTGTGAGAGGCAACAACAGAGATTGGTTTGAGGCACATGTCTGTGGCTTAGTGAAGATAAAAATAAAGATTGAGGGGGAATGTGTAGTACTTAACTAAACAAAACATACACCATTAGAGTTGATAAATTTAGAAAGTGTGTGTCTAACTGTTGCAAATTATGTTTTCTGACCGCTACAGACACTAGTGGTGTTTCCTCCTTTATGCGTCAGCATTGACACTAGCGTCTGTAGCGGATAACCTTCAATATATCTTAGTAAGCCCTGCCCACAGTTCACACCTTAAGGAAGACTGAAACTACTCTTGATTAGTCACCTGAGAGAACTAATTAGCATAGACTAACAGACACTTCCAAACACCACAACAGAATCAACAATACAACAGAATCAACAATACAACAATTCTAGTGGCAAGAATCTAGATCCAACTGAGTCAAGTAGATAGTACACAAAGTCAGAGACTTACCTTACCAGTAGAGAATAAATTCAAGATAGAACTTAAAGCACACCTCCAGGACCAAGGTGCTGCATAAAACAAAACACAGAACTACAGTTGACATTACATATATTTACAAACATGTGCAGACAGCACAAGACAGTACAAAACCTATCAAAACAAGACAATGGGCATGGTGAGTTACAGTGCAGCACCAACTAGCACACAGTACTAAAAGAAAAAATGAGTCTTATGACAGTAGGGCAAAAGATTGACAAAATAAATTGCTGAATGTAAACATAAGGAGTAGCAGCTAGATGGAGAGTATAAATATACAGTATATAATAAATATTTATAGCAGCAGAAAATTGAATACAGGCGTGTGCAAAAATTGCAAAGAAGATGGGGGTGATGTTCAGTTGAGAGTGTGTGTGTTTTAGGTCCAGTCTCTGAGAATTGAGGAGTCTGATGGTTTGGGGGAAGAAACTATTGCACAGTCTGGTCGTGAGGCCCGAATGCTTCGATACCGTTTACCAGACAGCAGGAGGGTGAAGAGTGTGTGAGAGGGGTGTGTGGGGTCGTCCACAATTCTGGTGGCTTTGCGGATGCAGCATGTGGTGTAAATGTCTGTGATGGAGGGAAGAGAGACCCCAATGATCTTCTCATAGGCTGCAGGGTCTTGCAATCTGAGACGGTGCAATTCTCAAACCAGGCAGTGATGCAGCTGCTCAGGATGCTCTCTATAGTCCCTCTGTAGAACATGGTGAGGATGGGGGTGAGAGATGGGCTTACCTCAGCCTTTGCAGGAAGTAGAGACGCTGCTGAGCTTTGTTTGTTATGGAGCTGGTGTTGAGGGACTAGGTGAGGTTCTCCACCAGGTGAACACCAAGAAATTTGGTGCTCTTGACGATCTCCATGGAGGAGCCGCCGATGTTCAGAGGAGAGTGTTCACTCTGTGCTTTCCTGAAGTCAAAAACCATCTCTTTAGTTTTGTCCATGTTCAGAGACAGGTTGTTGGCTCAGCACCAGTCCGTTAGCCACTGCACCTCCTCTCTGTATGCTGACTCATCGTTCTTGCTGATGAGACCCACCGCGGTCGTGTCATCGGCGAACTTGATGATGTGATTCGAGCCGGGCATTGCTACACAGTCGTGAGCCAGCAGGGTGAACAGCAGTGGACTGAGCACACAGCCCTGTGGGGCCCCAGTGTTCAGTGTGGTGGTGTTGGAGATGCTGTTCCGGATCCGGACTGAATGTGGTCTCCCAGTCAGGAAGTACAGGATTCAGTTGCAGAGGGAGGTGTTCAGGCCCAGCAGGTTCAGCTTTCTAATCAGGTGCTGAGGAATGATTGTGTTGAATGCTGAACTGAAGTCTATGAACAGCATTCGAATGTACGCATCCTTTTTTTCCAAGTGGATGAGGGCCAGATGAGGGTGGTGGTGATGGTGTCATCTGTAGAGCGGTTGGGACTGTATGCGAATTGTAGGGGATCCAGTGAGGGGGGCAGCAGGGTCTTGATGTGCCTCATGATGAGCCTCTTGAAGCACTTCATGATGATGGGTGTGAGTGCAATGGGATGGTAGTTGTTGAGGCAGAGCACTGGAGACTTCTTCAGCACATGAATGATGATGGTGGCCTTGAAGCACATTGTAACTGTGGCGCTCCTCGGGGAGGTGTTGAAGGTGTTGAGGTGTTGTCCGTGAAAACGTCCGCCAGCTGGTCTGCACACCCTCGGAGCACCCTGCCAGGAATGTTGTCTGGTCCAGCAGCCTTCCGTGGGTTGACTCTGTGTAGAGTCTTCCTCACGTCGGCCGTGGTAAGACACAGCACCTGGTCATTGGGAGGATGGGTGGTCTTCCTTGCTGTCACACAATTCTGTGCCTCGAACTGAGTGTAGAAGTTGTTCAGCGCATCTGGGAGGGAGGCATCACTGTCACAGGCAGGTGAGGTTGTCCTGTAGTTGGTGACGGCCTGGATGCTCTGCCACATGCGCCACGTGTCTCCGCTGGCCTTGAAGTGGCTGTGGATGCTCTGAGCGTGTGTGCGCTTTGCCTCTCTGATGGCCCGGGACAGTTTGGCCCTTGCTGTTCTTAGGGCCACCTTGTCACCTGCTCTGAAGGTGGAGTCTCAGATCTTCAGCAGCGCACGCACCTCTGCAGTCATCCACGGCTTCTGGTTGGAGCGTGAGGTGATGGTCTTGGAGATAGTAATGTCAACAATGCACTTGCTGATATAGCAGGTCACTGATGTCGCATATTCCTCCAAGTCAGTGAAGTCGCCGTCAGTTGCCGCTTCCCTGAACATTTGCCAGTCAATGTGTTCAAAACAGTCCTGAAGAGCAGAGATGGCTCCTGCTGGTCAGGTTTTCACCTGCTTCAGAACCGGTTTGGAGCGTCTGACTAGCGGTCTGTATGCTGGGATTAGCATAACAGAGATGTGGTCCTAGTACCCGAGGTGGGGGCAGGGCTCAGCCTGGTACACCCCGGGGATGTTTGTGTAAACAAGATGTGGCACATTCTCCCTTCTCTTTGCAAAGTCCACATGCTGATGGAATTTAGGGAGCACTGACTTAAGATTTGCATGGTTGAAATCTCCGGCAACAATAAACAGTCCGTCAGGGTGTGAATTCTGCAGCTCGCTAATAGCCCCATACAGTACACAGAGCGCCTCCTTAGCATTGGCACTGGGGGGAATGTACACTCCGATTATAAAGACAGTGGTGAATTCCCGTGGTAAATAAAATGGTCTGCATCTAACAGTCACAAACTCCACCAGCGATGAGCAGTAACTAGAAACTAGCACTGAGTTCTTGCACCATTCTGTGTTGATGTAAACACACAAGCCGCCTCCACGAGCCTTACCACACAGAGCTTATTTCAAAACTGAAATAAGAAAAGAAAAAAACAGGACCCAGCATTGTTCCTTTGGCCCATACCCCTCCCATTCGATGAGGTACTCCAGCTGGCCCTTTCTGCGAAGGGAGTTCAGGATGGTTTTGACCAGGTAGGCCAGTCTTACCTCGGGATTCCAGCAGATCAGTGAGGAAATTGATCGCCAGGTGTGAACAGGACAGTTGGGGTTTGGGCAGTGGTAGGAGTTTACTGGCAGGCAGGGTTCTGGGCACTTTGGCTTGGGTGCAGGCACAACAGGAAGACATGGCCCAGTGCATGTCTGCAAACATATTTGGCCACCAATACTTGTCCCACAGAAGATGGTAGGTGCACAGGGTTCCCGGGTGGTCGGTAGCAATGGAGGCGTCGGCCCAGTTAATGAGTTTGGTTCTCAGGTGGTTAGGGACAAAAAGCTTTTTCGGAGCACAGGAGGAATTTGCTGCTGGGGGGTGCCTAAGATGGCCTGATCCAGTTCCCAGTCAATTGAGCCCGTGACCCAGGAGGGGGGAAGAATGCATTCCGTGCTGTCCATTGGGGGTTAGGCAGCATGAATGTGGGACAGTGTGTCTGCCTTAGTGTTTTTGGAGCCTGGGCGATAGGACTGGTTAAACTGAAATCAGGTGAAGAAGAGAGACCGGCGGACTTGCCGGGCGGTTTGAGGCACTTAGCAGACCTGAAGTATTCTGGGTTCTTATGGTAAGTATACAGTACTCTGCAAAAGTCTTAGGCACATGCAAAGAAATGCTGTAGAGCAAAAATACCTTCAAAAAAAAAGAAATTAAATAAAGAGCAGTAAACAGTAATAAATGAAACAAAGTCAATATTTGGTGTGACGATCCTTCGCTTTTAAAAAAAAAAAGTATTCTCAGGTGCAGTGTGTGCAGTTTTATAAGGAAATGAGCTGTAAGTGTTACTGAGCATCTTGCAGAAGCAGCCACAGTTCTTCTGGAGACTTTGACTGTCGACTCGCTTCTTATTTCTGCAGCGAAACCCAGCAGCCTTCATTATGTTTTTATCTGAAAAGTGTCTCTTATGGAATCTGCTGCTTTCTTTACTGACGTACAAACATTTTTCTGTAACATTTCATTTTGTGCTGGAAAACTAATGTTTGGAATCTAAAATGTTTTTGTACTGAATCAATAATATAGAAGTCAGAAAATAAAAATCTATAACAAAGTTTGTACCAAAAAAGTAGGGTGCCTAAGACATTTGCACAGTACTGTAGGTGGTAAATGGGTGTTCAGGTCCCTCGAGCCAGTGCCTCCCTCCTGAGCTAGCTTGACAGCCAGCAGCTCCTAATTCCCAATGTCATAATTCTGCTCAGCCGATGACAGCTTCTTGGGGAAGAAAGCACTCAGGTGGAGCCTGGGCTTATCCCTGAACCATTGTGAAAGGATGGCCCCAACTCCCAACTTGGAGGCATCTACCTCCACAACAAAGGGTCTGGATGGGTCAGGGTGCTTGAGAATGGGAGCTGTGGTGAAAGTGTTCTTGAGCTGGGTCAGAGCCTGTTCACCTGCAGGGTTCCATGCCAGGCACTTGGGACCTCCTCATAGCAGTGACTTGTGGGGGTGAGCAATGGAACTGAAGCCCCAGATGAAGCACTGGTAAAAGTTTGCAAACCCCAGGAACCAATGTAGGTCCTTGATTGTTCAGGAGGTGGGCCAGTCAATGACAGAAGCCACCTTGGACTGGTCCATGGACACTCCATTGGGGCTGATAACGTAACATGGGAACAAAAGGGTGCATTGCTAGAACTCGCACTTCTCCCCCTACATGTACAGCTGGTGCTGCAGGAGGCGCTGAAGGACCTGGCGGGCATGGTGGATGTGAGCATTGAAACAAGAGTAGACCAGGATGTCATCAATATAGGCGATTATGCATCAGAATATTGAGGGGGCGCTAGAGAGCCCATATAGCATCATGCAGTACTCACAGTGGCCAGAGGTGGTGCTAAAAGCTGTTATTCCATTTGTCCCCCTCATGATTGCGCACCAGGTTGTAAGCACTGTGGAGGTCTAGTTCGGTGAACAACTGGGCAGGTTGAAGCTGCTCCAGGGCAGCAAGGATTAAGGGCAGAGGATACCGGTATTTAACTGTGCACTGGTTGAGCCCCAACTAGTCAATACTGGGTCTGAGGCCCCCATTTTTTTCTCCACGGAGAAGAACCCAGCCAACCCAGCTGAAGCACCTCCCGAATGTACTCCTCCATCACCTGCTGCTCTGCCACAGAGAGAGGATAGACTTGGCTGAGAGGGGGAGTGGTTCCAGAAAGCAACTTGATGGCAAAATTGTAGGGATGATGTGGAGGTAGCCCGTTGGCATTGGTCTTGCTGAAGACCTCAATCAGGTGCTGGTACTCGGGGGGTATGGTAAACAAGGCTTGGTTTTCAGGGCTTTCTATATAAGTGAAGGCTACGGTGAGCTCTGGAACTTGGAGGCAGTGGTTGAGACAGAAGGAGGACCAACAGGTGAGTTGCTTTTCTGACCAGAAGGTTTGAGGATTGTGAAGCTCCATCCATGGGAGGCCCAGGATTACTGAATGTCTGGGGGAAATGGTGACCAGCAGTGCGATGTATTCGTTGTGGAGAGCACCGACTTGAAGTGGGAGGGGTTGCATGCAGTTGGTGATGGTGCCTCCCCCAATGGGTCCCCCATCAATCACCTGAATTTTCAGTGGGCGTGGCAGAGCTGTAGCAGAGGTTGAATGGGGATGTTGAGCCGGCGTGAAGAGGACACTGCCCAGTGATATGATCTGGCTGGCCATAGCAGAAGCAGTGGTGCTCTCGACATCGCCTCTCCCTCTCTGCTTCGCTTTGCCATGCACACCCCAGCTGCATGGGCTCCGCAGGAATGCTGGCACTTGGAGAACCTCCCTCAAAGCAGGGTGTAGGACAGTTGTGGTCAAGTGTTCAAGATGGATGGCCAGGTTGAAGAGTCAGTTGAGGGTGAGTTGCTCGTCACAGCACCTCTGTGAGGATTTTGTAAGCCTCTAAACTCAGTGATGTGGCTCAAATGACTTAAACAATATTTTACTAAATGTCTCTTTATATTTCTTACAGCAGGGTTTTACACAAATGTGGACTAATTGCTGTTTATGGTTATTGGAACATCATTTAGCTGTGAAAACTATTTCATCTTATTTGTTGCAGCAGCTAACAATTTGTTAACAATTTGTGTTGTATAAGTTAATATCACAAGTCTGTGTGAACAGAACAAAGTCAAATCAGCAGCTCCGCTCTTACTGTTTATTACAATCATTTATTCTTACGAGATACTAATAATGCAACTTAATAACCTTATTCCACTCTATATAACACCGTATAACATTATTCCACACTGTATAACACCGTATAACATTATTCCACACTATATAACACCGTCTAACATTATTCCACACTGTATAACACCGTATAACATTATTCCACACTGTATAACACCGTATAACCTTATTCCACACTATATAACACCGTCTAACATTATTCCACACTGTATAACACCGTATAACATTATTCCACACTGTATAACACCGTATAACATTATTCCACACTTTATAACACCGTATAACATTATTCCACACTATATAACACCGTATAACATTATTCCACACTGTATAACACCGTATAACATTATTCCACACTGTATAACACCGTATATCATTATTCCACACTGTATAACACCGTATAACATTATTCCACACTGTATAACACCGTATAACATTATTCCACACTGTATAACACCGTATAACATTATTCCACACTGTATAACACCGTATAACATTATTCCACACGGTATAACACCGTATAACATTATTCCACACTGTATAACACCGTATAACATTATTCCACACTGTATAACACCGTATAACATTATTCCACACTGTATAACACCGTATAACATTATTCCACACTGTATAACACCGTATAACATTATTCCACACTATATAACACCGTCTAACATTATTCTACACTGTATAACACCGTCTAACATTATTCCACACTGTATAACACCGTATATCATTATTCCATACTGTATAACACCGTCTAACATTATTCCACACTGTATAACACCGTATAACCTTATTCCACACTGTATAACACCGTATAACATTATTCCACACTATATAACATTATTCCACCCTGTATAACACCGTCTAACATTATTCCACACTGTATAACACTGTATAACATTATTCCACACTATATAACACCGAATAACATTATTCCACACTGTATAACACCGTATAACATTATTCCACACTGTATAACACCGTCTAACATTATTCCACACTGTATAACACCGTATAACATTATTCCACACTATATAACACCGTATAACACTATTCCACACTGTATAACACCGTATAACATTATTCCACACTGTATAACACCGTATAACATTATTCCACACTGTATAACACCGTATAACATTATTCCACACTGTATAACACCGTATAACATTATTCCACACTATATAACACCGAATAACATTATTCCACACTGTATAACACCGTATGACATTATTCCACACTGTATAACACCATATAACATTATTCCACACTGTATAACACCGTATAACATTATTCCACACTGTATAACACCGTATAACATTATTCCACACTATATAACACCGTATAACACTATTCCACACTGTATAACACCGTATAACATTATTCCACACTGTATAACACCGTATAACATTATTCCACACTGTATAACACCGTATAACATTATTCCACACTATATAACACCGTATAACATTATTCCACACTGTATAACACCGTATAACATTATTCCACACTGTATAACACCGTATAACATTATTCCACACTGTATAACACCGTATAACATTATTCCACACTGTATAACACCGTATAACATTATTCCACACTATATAACACTGTATAACATTATTTCATACTGTCTCTCTCGCAGCTGTCTCACTCTCTGATGGGTTTAATATTGACGTGTTGAACCCAGAGCCATTCATAGGAAATAAAGAGGACTTTTTTGGATACAAACTGCAGCAATATCAGTCTGACAAGATGAAACAGTGAGTATTTACTCTATTTATTTATGTCGCTAAGTTCACGTTTTCTAAACCTGTCTCAAACTCACAAGGAATAAGAGAACTGTGCCTCAAACACTCTGCACTTCCCCACGTCTTCCTGCAGTCTGTATATTGTAAATACATGATCAAAACTGCTGGTTGTAAAGATTTGGCTAAGATATAAATCAGCATGAGTTAGAAAACCTGCGTGTGATTACAGATATGGAGGGATTACCTGTAATTCCAGTTGATGATGATGATGATGATGATGTGAGGTACAGGAGCAGATCCCACTGACAGCAGATATGATAAGGTGTTAAACTGAATGTTCACAGATCAGCTGATGAAGATGACCAAAACATATTACTGAGCAGCTGTGTGTTACTCTGACTGCATGAGTGTTCAGTACTCAAGCGTGTGTGTGTGTGTGTGTGTGTGTGTCCTGTTAGTATGAGTTCATGGTGCCGAATGCTGTTAATGTGAATTTAAACAGAGTAGTCTGCTGTGTTTGGGATCAAGTCTCTCAGCTGAAAGTGTTTAGTCCATGTGTCTGTCTATCTGTCTGTCCATCCATCCAGTGATGTGATACACGACCTCTAAAGCAGGAACAACGTGGCTTTTATATTTCTGTCAGCTACATGGAGGGCGAGATGATGAGCTGCTGAAAATCATATTGTTGTGTTTGTGTGTTGTTGTGTTGTTGTTTGTTAGAATTATCGTCAGCGCTCCATTAGGCGCAAACAGATCAGGAGCGATTTTTAAATGCACAGTGGAGAAGAGAAACTGCAGCCATTTGTATCAGCCAGGTACGTACACACACACACACACACACACACACACACACACACTCCTAATCAAGTTGTACGGGTCCTCAGACTTGAAGGAGATCAGGTTCTTTGGGATGTCGATGGCGGTGAGGACGTCTCCATCAGCCACACTCACTGTGAGTTTAACACTTTATCACTTTAACAGTTTAACATGTTAACATTTCTTCATTTTAACACTTTTCACTATCACTTTATCAGTTTAACAGATTAACACTTTATTGACCGTTAATACTTAGCTTGCTTTTCAGCGGTTTTATTATAATCAACGCGCACATACACACACACACACACACACACACACAAACTAAAACGGAGAGCCAGAAGCTAGAAGACATGAACGCACCCTGGGACATAAAGCAGCAGCCACTCCACTGTCGACAAACCTGAGTGAACACGTGAGAGTGGGGGGGCGACAGCGTCCAAACATCCCAGTTCTCCACAACACTCTATGCCTGTGAAACCCTCCAGACCTACCCCTGTACCTAAGAAAAAACTATTCACTAAAGGCTTGACTAAACAAATATGTTTTCAGCCGAGACTTAAACACTGAGACTGTGTCTGAGCCCCGAACACTAAGTGGAAGGCTGTTCCATAACTGTGGGGCTTTGTAAGAGAAAGCTCTGCCCCCAGCTGTAGCCCGCATTATTCGAGGTACCAACAAATAGCCTGCACCTTTTGAACTGAGTAGGTGCGGCGGATCATAAAAGACCAAAAGTTCGCTCAGGTACTGTGGCGCGAGACCATTTAGTGCTTTATAGGTCAATAGTAGTATTTTATAATCAATAGAAATTTGATTGAGAGCCAGTGCAGTGTGGATAAGATAGGGGTGATGTGGTCATATCTTCTGGTTCTAGTAAGGACTCTCGCTGCTGCATTCTGGACTAACTGGAGCTTGTTTATGCTCCTACTGGAACATACAGACAGTAAGGCATTACAATAATCCAACCTAGAGGCAACAAAAGCATGAACTAATTTTTCTGCATCTTGTAGTGACATTATATTTCTTATCTTAGCAATATTTCTGAGATGAAAGAAAGTGATCCTAGTGATATTATCTACATGAGCTTCAAAAGAAAGACTAGAGTTGATAATCACACCAAGGTCTTTTACTGCTGCACATGATGAAACAGAAAGGTCATCCAGAGTTATTATGTAATCAGAAAGCTTACTTCTAGCTGCATGTGGTCCTAGTACAAGTACTTCTGTCTTGTCAGAATTAAGTAAGAGAAAGTTAATAAGCATCCAGTTTCTAATGTCTTTTACACATTCCTCAACTTTATTAAGCTGGTGTCTGTCATCTGGCTTTGCTGAAACATACAACTGTGTGTCATCAGCATAACAGTGGAAGCTAATATCATGTTTACGAATAAATTTGCCCAGAGGTAGCAGATATAGAGAAAAGAGCAGTGGGCCTAAAACAGAGCCTTGTGGGACACCAAACTTTACCTTAGTATGAGAAGAGAAGTCACCATTTACGTTTACAAACTGATAACGATCGGTCAAATAAGACCTGAGCCAGGAAAGGGCTGTTCCCTTAATGCCTACTACATTTTCCAGTCTATTGAGGAGAATAGCATGCTCAATGGTATCAAAAGCTGCACTAAGGTCAAGCAGCACCAGCAAGGAGACACAACCCTGATCAGAGGCCAGTAGTTGGTAATTTACCACTTTAACCAGCGCTGTCTCTGTGCTATGATGAGGCCTAAATCCTGACTGATACATTTCATGAATGTTATTCCTATGTAAGTATGAGCATAGCTGCTGTGCTACAACCTTTTCTAGGACCTTGGAGATAAAGGGCATGTTTGATATTAGTCTATAGTTAGACAGCTGACAGGGGTTAAGGTCAGATTTTTTAATCAAGGGCTTGATAACTGTTAATTTATAAGATTTAGGTACATAGCCAATGCTAAGGGAAGAATTGATTATTTTTAAAAGAGGTTTGATTGTTTCAGGAATTATCTGTTTGAGGAAACAAGTAGGTAAAGGATCTAGCATACAGGTTGATGATTTTGATGATGAAATTAATTAAATTAGTTCAGTCTCTTCAAGGGGAGTAAAAAATTTTAATTGTTGATCTGATATTATTATATTATCGTCTACAGGGTTAGTTATAGAACTGTCCGGTTTTAAATTAATAGTCTGAATTTCTAGCCTGATATTTTTAATCTTACCATTGAAAGAATTCATGAAGTCATCGCTGCTATATAATGATTGTGTGTGTGTTTCTATTGTGGTCTTATTCCTAGTTAATTTTGCTACAGTATTAAATAAGAATCTAGGATTATTTCTGTTATCTTCAATTAGGGTGGAGAGATACATTGATCTAGCAGCACTAAAAGCTTTCTTATAGCTCAAGGGGCTCTCCTTCCATGCTATTTGAAATACTACCGATTTAGTTTGACGCCATTTACGTTCTAGTTTTCGAGTGGTCTGTTTTAAAGTTCGTGTTTGATCGCTACAACAGGGTGCTAGCTTTTTCTCCCTAATTATTTTTCTTTTTAGTGGAGCTACCTTATCTTGCGAGTTGCAGAACATTGACTCTAAGCATTCAGTTGCCTGCTCAAGTTCTTCGGGATCAGATGGTGATCCAATCATGGTTGATAAATCTGGGAGATTACTGATAAAACTCTGTGCAGTTGTTAACGTGAAAGTACGTTTGACACGGTGACGTGGCAAGGTGCATATACTATGATTAATACACATTTTAAATGAGATGAGGTAATGATCTGAGATAGCTTCAGACTGTGAACATGAGACTATATTTTCTATATTTAATCCGAATGTTAGTATTAAATCAAGAGTGTGACCACCACTATGGGTGGGTCCTATTACATTCTGATTAACCCCTACAGAATCTAGAATGGACACAACTGCTGTTCTCAGAGGGTCTTCTGGATTATCAAAATGAATATTAAAGTCCCCAACAATTAATGCTTTGTCTAAAGAAACAACCAGGTTGGAGATGAAATCCACAAATTCACACAGGAATTCCGAATATGGCCCTGGGGGTCTGTAAATAATAATTACTGGAATCACCTGGGTAGACTTATTTTTAGTGGCTACGTATGTTATGTTAGAATAAAGAACTTCAAATGCGTTGAATTTATGACTAGGTTTTTGTGTGACTGCTAGATTATCATTATAAATGACTGCGACGCCTCCTCCTTTGCCAGTTAGACGGGGCTGATGTATGTAACTGTACCCGGGAGGACTAGCTTCATTTAATGATACAAACTCGTTTGGTTTAATCCACGTTACTGTTAAACACAGTACATCAAACTCCTGATCAGTAATAGTTTCATTAACAATAAGCGCTTTGGACATTGGTTCTGCAAATGTCTGGAATCTCCACTGCACCAACATGCATGCCCATTTCTTAACCCTGCACATGCATCTCCCTGAGCACCAACCTGTGTGCAGAATGAAAGAGGGGGGAATAGGAGGGGGAGGCAGGATCAGGAAAGGAGAGACTAAGATTGGAGCAAGGAACCAAATTTGAATTTCCCTCCTTTTATCAGGACTTCAAGGAGTTCAGCAAGACCAACCCGAGCTGTCTACCACCTCATAGACCATTTGATGGCACCATTGAGCTCCTTGCAGGTGCCACACCACACCGAAACCATATACATCTACTGTCAGCAACAGAGAACAAGACCATGGTAAAATATTTTGAGGAGGTACTAAAACAAGAAGACATCAGGATCAGCGAAGGGGATGAGTGGAAAACGGCCTTTAGAACCACCTCTGGTGACTCTGAATGTTGTATAATGCCATGTGGGCTCTGTTGCATAGCATCAGTTCAATGCTTCATTAACCTAATGTAACCCAAACCTCATTCCTTGGATATACTATTAAACAGAATGGAGTAATGGTGGATTAAACAAAGTTCTCTGCTATCCAAGAATGTTCTGCTACAATTACTACAGTTAAGGAACTGCAAAGACTCTATTCTATTTTATAGATTCAAATTTCTACAGGAGATGCATCAGAGGATTCAATCACTGCTCCCCTCATGTCCCTCTTAAAGAAGGGTCCTATAGAAAGAACGGTATTGTTGTGTAAAAATGAAACCAAAATATCAATGTTTTAAGTGTAATTTTTATTTTTTCATTTTGTTGGTGATATAGAGTTGCAGCCCAAGTTTCTCTCATGAGTGTGATGGAAACTCATATTTGAACGGAATCTGTTACCAGTTCAACAGCAAGCTGAACACCGTCACCAACATCACCGCCGCTTTCCAAGGTATGACTGTTCTTCACTCTCACCATCACCATGTTCAGGGTGAATCAGTGATAACTCTGTAGTTTAAACTGTTACACCATGAGACATAAATGATGTTAAACCCTGAGACATGAACACTGTTAAACCCTGAGAGATAAATGCTATTAAACCCCGAGATATATGTATGTACATATAGTACTGTGCAAAAGTCTTAGGCACATGCAAAGAAATGCTGTAGAGCAAAGATGCCTTCAAAAATAATGAAATTAAATGTTTCTACATTAAAAAAATCCTATAAAGAGCAGTAAACAGTAATAAATGAAACAAAGTCAGTATTTAATGTGACGATCCTTCACTTTAAAATAAAGCAGTATCTGAGGTGCAGTGTGTGCAGTTTTATAAGGAAATGAACTGTAAGTGTTACTGAGCATCTTGCAGAAGCAGCCACAGTTCTTCTGGAGACTTTGACTGTCGACTTGCTTCTTATTTCTGCAGCGAAACCCAGCAGCCTTCATTATGTTTTTATCTGAAAAGTGTCTCTTATGGAATCTGCTGCATTCCCTCGGGGAATCATGGTTACATGCGTAACCTAGGGACGTTCCCCTTCAGGAACTCGACATACATTTTTCTGTAACATTTCATTTTGTGCTGGAAAACTAATGTTTGGAATCTAAAAAGTTTTTGTACTGAATCAATAATGTAGAAGTCATAAAATAAAAATCTATAACAAGTTTGTACTAAAAAAAAATAGGTTGCCCAAGACTTTTGCACAGTGGTGTATATTTGCAGTATATACATATATATAGTTATTGTGCTGTTTCTTCACAGAGTGCACAAAGAGTAAAGTGAACCTGGTCTTCCTTTTCGATGGCTCCAGCAGCATGCAAGCCTCCGACTTTGATAAGAATAAAAAATTCATATGGGACATTGTAACAACACTCAAAAACTCATCCATCGAGGTGAACACACAACACAACACAATATCGCACTACACACCACAACACACTGCACACACTGTGTCTGTTTTTCCTTCAGTCTTTATTTCTTTTGATATTTTCCTCTCAGTGTCTCTGATATTCAGTTGATTTCATGTCTAAAAGGAGAGACAATAAACATCTCCTGAGGTGAAACCATGTAAGATCACATGGCTAAAGTGTTAATTACTCATCACTCCTCGTGCATCACCTCAGGAGGTGTTTAGTGTCTTTCCTGTAACCAGTTACCAGTTACAGGTTACAGTTACCTGTAACCAACCATGTAATCAGTACACCACTAATTATCCACAAAATTATCTATTTTTGACATTTTGATAGAAAGTGAACTCTTCACACTGAGGTTAATTTTTTTAGACCACCCACCCCCAACTTCAGTGGACCAGACAAATTACAAAATATAAAGCCATTCCAGAAAGCAATAAAATGACTATAGTGCTGTATGTAAATGACAGGTATTAGTGGTACAGGTGGACAGTGCACGATATTCCTGAGTGTGTATTTATGAATGTGGCGTAGTGATGAAAAAGAGAAAGATAAGGAGGCAGGGTGCTTAGTGATTAAAGTAACTAGTTCATGATGGGAGTTTTGTCTGTTAATTTCGAGAGAGGCTGATGTGACACAGTTTGAGGATCCTGACAGTTTGTGGGATGAAGCTGTTCCAGAATCTGGCGGTCGGGACACTTTGGTATCTTCTGCCAGATGGCAGAGGGATGAAGAGTTTATGGGAGAGAGGGGTCAGACACTATTCTGGTGGCTTTTCTGGGCAGCTTTTATGATAGATGTCCTGTACTGGAGACAGAGAGACCCCCATGATGTTCTTCACTATTTACTACAGGATCTTGCAGTCTGATGCGCTGTAGTTATCATGCCAGACTGTGATGCAGCTGGTGAGCACATTCTTTATGATGCCCCTGTGAAATGTGGTGAGGATATGGAGCAGAGTGTAGCTCCTCAGTTGGATTATAGGAAATGGAGGCACTGCTGGACTTTTCTACACTACTGTGGTTGCTGGATTTTTCTGGCCAGGGGCATGGTGTTGTAAGACCAGGTTAAGTCATCAGATGTGTGCACTCTGAGAAACGTACAGGTCAACACTGTCTCTACAGGAGACCCATGGATGAGCAGTGGTGAGTGGTGCACACTGATCTTCATGAAGTCCACTATCATCTCATTTGTCTTGTCAACATTACGAGACAGATTGTTGAGCTGATGTCATTCCACTAGCAGCTCCATCTCAACTCTGTATGCTGTCTCACTGTTGCTGCTGATGAGTCCCACTACTGTGGTATCATCTGCAAACTTGATGTGGTTTGGAGCTGTGCCTTGCAGTACAGTCATGCATTATCTTTGTGAACAGCAAGTGGCTGTGCATGCATCCCCAGGGTGTGCCAGTGCTGAGTGTGATGGTGCAGGAAGTGTTGTATCTAATCTGATTAGTCTGTGGCCGTTCAGTCAGGAAGTCAGGATCCAGTTGCAGAGGGAGTGAAGCCCAGCAGGTTCTACTTTGTGACAAGTATACATGTCTATCAACAAAATCAAACACCTTTTGGCAGCAAAACATGAACAAATACATGGAAGAAAAAATGAGATAAAATTATGGACAGGAACAGTTAGTGTCTGAATGCTGTAGAAATATTTGTAACTGTGTGTGCTTTTTATAGCCAGTATGGAGCACAACTGTTTTTAATACTGTATGTTAAATATTATTGATATGTTTTTCTCTCTCTCTCTCTCTCTCTCTCTCTCTCTGTGTGTTTGTGTGTGTGTAGTTTGCTGCTGTTCAGTTTTCTAAGACATTTAGTACAGTTTTCACCTTTAAAGATTATGTTAACGGCATGGCGAAGAAGAAACTTGATGAAGAAAAGCACATGAAGTCACTCACACTCACATACAAGGCCATCGACTTCACCCTGTGAGTATATCTATAGAAACATACAGTATATACTGTACACATATATGAATACAGTATTATATATATATATACAGTCAGGTCCAGAAGTATTTGGACAATGACAAAGTTTTTGTGATTTTGCCTTTATACACCACCACAATGGATTTGAAATAAAACAATCAAGATGTGATTGAAGTGTAGACTTTCAGCTTTATTTTAAGAGGTTCCACAAAAATATGGCATTTACCATTTAGGAATTACAGACATTTTAAGCAAAGTACCTCCATTTTCAGGGGCTAAAAATCTTTTGCAGTCAATGACTGCCTGAAATCTGGAGCCCATGTTCTCAAAACTCAAATTCTGAGTTTCCTCCCAGGAGATGCTTTGCCAGGCCTTCACTGCAGCCACCTTCAGTTGCTGCTTGTTTGTGGGTCTTTCTGCCTTCAGTCTTGTCTTCAGTAAGTGAAAAGCAGCTCTATTGGGTTGAGATCAGGCAACTGACTTGGCCATTGAAGAATGTTCCATTTCATTGGCTTCAAAAAGTCTCGAGTTGCTTTTGCAGTATGTTTAGCGTCATTATCCACCTGCACTGTGAAGCGGCGTCCTATCAGTTTTGTAGCATTTGGCTGAATGTGAGCAGAGAGTACAGCCCTAAACACCTCAGAATTCATCTTGCTACTTCTTTCAGCAGTCACATCATCAATAAACACCAGTGAGCCCGTTCCATTGGCAGCCATACATGCCCATGCCATAACACTGCCTCCACCATGCATGACACATGATGTGGTATACTTTGGATCATGAGCTGTTCCTTTCTTTCACCATACTTTTCTCTTTCCATCATTCTGGTACAAGTTAATCTTGGTTTCATCAGTCCAAAGAATCTTATTCTAGAACATGGGAGGCTTTTTTAGATGTTTTCTGGCAAAGTGTAATCTGGCTTTCCTGTTCTTAAATGTTACCAGTAGTTTGCACCTTGTTGTAAACCCTCTGTATTTACATTCTCGAAGGCGTCTCTTGATTGTAGATTTTGATAATGATACGCCTACCTTCTCCAGAGTATTATTGACTTCTGTTGATGTTGTGAAGGGGTTTTTCTTCACCAAGGAAAGGATTCTGCGGTCATCCACTTTAGTTGTCTTCCATGGTCTTCCAGGCCTTTCGATGTTGTTAAGCTCACCAGAGCTTTCTTTCTTTTTAAGAATGTACCGAGCTGTTGATTTGGCCACACCTAAGGTTTTTGCTATCTCTCTTATAGATTTATGTTGTTTTTTCAGCCTAATGATGGCCTCCTTCACTTGCATTGAGATCTCCTTGGACTTCATATTGGTAGCTCCGGTCGAACAGCTGCCAAATGCCAACTCGATACCTGATATCAACTCCAGACCTTTTATCTGCTTCATTTGTCTTGAAGTAACGAGGGAAAGGACCGCACCTGGTCAATTAACTTCTTATCAGTCAATTGTCCAAATATCTTTGAGCCCCTGAAAATGGCTATAATTCCTAAATGGTAAATGCCACATTTTTAAAATAAAGATTTTAAAATTAATTAAAAAAAAAAAATCTTAAAATAAAGCTGAAAGTCTACACTTGAATTACATCTTCATTGTTTCATTTCAAATCACAAAAACTCTGACATTGTCCAAATACTTCTGGACCTGACTGTATATCATATACTATTGTGAGTATATCTATAGAAACATACAGTATATACTGTACACATATATGAATACAGTATTATATATAGATATATCATATACTATTGTGGCAGAGGGGGCATGGTCGAGTGTCAGCTGTAGATGGAGAGGAGGCGGGTTGAACTTGTGACGATTCTCACCTGTATCTTATTTCTGTCAGTCTTCTTATTTGTGTCTATTTGTGCTTTCACTGTCTCCCGTAACTTGTGTGTGTGTGTGTGTGTGTGTGTGTGTGTGAGAGAGAGAGCAAGAGATAAAGCTGGCAGAGCTTGCGAGGCACGCATGCACGCACACAAACACGCCGAGCAGCATGAACTTGAACCAGACAGAGTGAAAGCCATGAGTCTGTTGAGTTTTTGAAAGTGCGCTGAAAAGTGTGGACTGAATAAACGCAAGCCCAGAGCTCAGCTAAAATTCTGCCTCCCGAGTCTTCCTCCACACCCTCACACAGCGGGGTTCTAGAGTGGTGGGCTGCAGCAACTTCTGGAGTGCCCATCGGCTCTCAGCCTGCTCCTGCAGAGGGCTTCAAAGTGCAGCTGCTGCTCATGGCGCAGGTCGAGGAGCGCATGGTGTTGGGTTTGGTGGAAGAAGGTGAGGGACTTGAAGATCTTGCAGAGTGGGGAGGCTTCCATGGCAGCGTTGGAGTCTCACAAGCTCCACCAGCTCTCTTTCTTTCTTTCACTCTCTCTCTCTCTCTCTCTCACACTGGTTATGGGAGACACTAAAAGCACAAAAAGACACAAATAAGTAGACTGGTGGTAATAAGACACAGGTGAGAATCATCATGTGTTACCTCCAGTTCGACTTGCCTCCTCTCCGTCTACAGCTGACAATCGACAATGCCACCACTACCATAACTATAAATATTTATTGGACAGAAGGTGTGAATTAATTTTATATAACAGCATGCCTCAGTAGTTTCAGCTGTAACATAAACATTAAGTTTAACACACTTCTTATAATAAGGTATTTGTCAAAGTCACTGTGGTATAAGTGGAATAACACGTGACAGACCAAGTGGTTATATGAAAATAATCCCCTTCAGGGTCGTCATAGTAACTCCACTTTGTGTCAGGCCTTATCACACCACCCCAACTTGGATTATTTTCATAAAACCGCAAGGTCTGTGTTATTCCTTACATATAAATGTGTATAAATAAATATATTATAATCAAAAACATATAAAACAAGCATATAAACATATACTATAAACATACCGAACTGTGCAAAAGTGCTGGGCACATGTACCGAAATGCTGTAAAGCATTCTACATTAAAATATCTACTATAAAGAGCAGTAAACAGTAATAAACTAAACAAAGTCTATATTTGGGGTGATAATGCTTTGCTTTTGTAAAATGCACCAGTGGTCTCAGGTACAATTTGTGCAGGTTTATAAGGAAATTAGCTGTGAAGTTTTATTGATCATCTTGGAGAACTGCCAGAGCTCTTGTGGAGACTGGCACTCTTGTTTCTGTTTTTGCAGAGAAAACTCAAATTATTCATTTTTCTTTTTAAAAAATGGTTTGTTCTGTATTGTTGCTTTTTTTTTACTTTAAATAAAATAGATTAAATAGATACTTTGACATTTTTCTGTAACAGTTTGTTGGAAAAGTAATGTTTGGAACTTTTTTACTGGCTCAATAATGTACAAATCATACAATAATCATCTAAGATAAAATTTGAATTTACTTCATAGTACTGTATAAAAGTAAACATACAGTATATGTTAATGAATTAATCCAGCCTGACCTGCTTAATGTAGTTTATACAGAATTTCTGTTTGTAGAGAATTTCAGTGAGAATGGTAATGTGGAGTTTCGGTGTGTGTGTTCATTTTCCAGTAAGAATTTGTTTAATAATGTGGAGTCCGGTGCAGATCCTGAGGCTACTAAAGCCCTGGTCATCATCACAGATGGAAATCCTTCTGATATAAACACTAACGAGATACAGCGCTGTGAGAAACTCAACATCGCTCGCTTTATCATCGGGGTGAGTACACTAATGCAAACACACCACTCTTCCATCCTATCATCTCTCCATCCATCCATCCATCCATCATCTCCACCATCCATCACTCAGCTATCCATCATTCATCAGTCCATTCATCATCTCTCTTCCTCCTCACTGATGCTGTAATGAAGATGTTTTTAATCATTAGGTGGGGAAAATAGACAATTTTGAGAAGCTGAATAAACTTGCCTCAGAGCCGAAAGAGAGCAACATCTTCAGGATTGAAAACTACGATGGACTAAATGGACTTCTGGATAAACTGCAAAATATGATCTATGGCATCAAGGGTAATAAAAACACTTTAAAATAGTTGTGTGTGTGTGTGTGTGTGTGTGTATATACTTAGCATGTTTAGTAATAAAGGGCAAATCCAATAATCATCAACAATATTCCAGAGAAGAGGCAGGTAACATCAAACAGGGATAATCCATGATCAAATCTAAAACATGAGCAAGAGTCAAAAACCAGAATGAACAGGAAACGGGAAAATACACCTCATAACTTATCTATACAAATCCACGATAAGACCTTGAATCTTTCATTTACATTTACATTTACATGCATGGCATTTGGTAGATGCCCTTATTCAGAGCAATTTAGAGAAGAGTTTTTATTCTCTATCAAAAAACACATCCTCATGCTAGTTCACTAGGTCAGGGACTAAGAGTACTACAGGGGGAGGTTACTACAGGAAGTACAGTATGTTAGCACAGAAAAACACAAGAGAAGGATTTTTTTAAATAACAAAGTGCTAATTTAAGTACTTGGCAAAGACAAAGATACTACAGGGTTTAAATAAACAAAATAATTGAGGGCTAAACAGGGACCGGTGAGAACATTCAGGAAATTTCAGTACTAATAGGACAAAGGCGGCAATAATGCTTTGCAATGAGAATGAGAGTAGGAATGAAGAGAGGAGGAATGAGAATGAGAGGAGGAATGAGAAGAGGAATGAGAATGAGAGGAGGAATGAGAAGAGGAATGAGAATGAGAGGAGGAATAAGAGGAGGAATGAAGAGAGGAGGAATGAGAATGAGAGGAGGAATGAGAAGAGGAATGAGAATGAGAGGAGGAATGAGAATGAGAAGAAGAATGAGAGGAGGAATGAGAATGAGAGGAGGAATGAGAATGAGAAGAAGAATGAGAGGAAGAATGAGAATGAGAGGAGGAATGAGAATAAGAAGAAGAAGGAGAGGAGGAATGAGAATGAGAGGAGGAATGAGAATAAGAAGAAGAATTAGAGGAGGAATGAGAATGAGAGGAGGAATGAGAGGAGGAATTTGTGACAGGCTCTGTGTGCATTCATGTACCTTCAGGTCAGTTAAGCTGCTCAGGTTGCTTTGGATAAAAATGAATAAAATATAAAAGTTTAAAGTTACATGACTGAAAGTGTTTTGTGAAAAAAAAAGTAAATTAAAAAAAGTAAATGTCGCTAATGAATAATGGGGTTTTTGTCTTCAGGAGCTCAGGGAAGGAACTATAGAGAAGAGCTGTCTCAGAGTGGATTCAGTGCTGCCAGTGACAAGGTACTGATCATACATCAGACAAACATCTGTCTAAACACACGCCATTCACCGCATCTGTCTAAACACACGCCATTCACCGCATCTGTCTAAACAAACGCCATTCACCGCATCTGTCTAAACACACCATTCACCGCATCTGTCTAAACACACGCCATTCACCGCATCTGTCTAAACACACGCCATTCGCCGCATCTGTCTAAACACACGCCATTCACCACATCTGTCTAAACACACCATTCACCGCATCTGTCTAAACACACACCATTCACCGCATCTGTCTAAACACACGCCATTCGCCGCATCTGTCTAAACACACGCCATTCGCCGCATCTGTCTAAACACACGCCATTCACCGCATCTGTCTAAACACACGCCATTCACCGCATCTGTCTAAACACACGCCATTCACCGCATCTGTCTAAACACACGCCATTCACCGCATCTGTCTAAACACACGCCATTCACCGCATCTGTCTAAACACACGCCATTCACCGCATCTGTCTAAACACACCCCATTCACCGCATCTGTCTAAACAAACACCAGCATGAAAACCAGAATGTCAAAGTCAATACTAGGCAAACAAAACAGACTAGGGAAATAACAGAAAAAAAAAACAAATGTGAAAACAAAAACAGAGCATGGGTCATACACCAAAGTAAACTATGGATATCTTGAATAAGAAAAAGATTTAGACATGTAGGCAGTAAATACAAACAAGACTTAGCATTAGTAGAATCAACTGAGATAAATATATAGAGAGTATGAGTGCACTGGAATGAGCTATAGACATATACATTCAGTACGCAGATGACTGGCGAGTGGCTGATGGTTTTGGGAGTTTACAGACACAGCGGTAGTCATGACAGCACCCCCGACACTCCGCCCTTCTCAGAAGAGTCCACAACTACAAGAATGACCCCAAGGATGAGGAGCAGCCATGATTGGCCGCATGTAGTGGAGGTTCTTTATGAGTCCGTGGTCAAGGATGTCCTTAGCTGTACCCAGCTACTTTCCTCTGAAACAGCTATGCTTGACACAGTCATCGATTGCTAGGTTCAGTGATGGATGAGTCCAAAGGAACTATGGGAGGTTGGTATCCTGTGAGACACTGCAAAGGGGCGAGACCTGTAGATGAATGAATGAGGGAGTTTTTGCTATTTCCACCCACTGGGTGTAATGGCATCTTGGCAATAAATTAATGGATACTTAGACCATCAGCTCCATAAGCTTCTCCATAAAAGGTCTCATAAAATGTCCTCAGGTATGCTGAAGTGATGAAACACTTTTTAAAATAAATAGTTTCAAATGCAAACGGTACAGCCGAAAGGGGAAGGAATCATATTGTCTTAGAGAATTGGCATACAATGGTGAGATTGGTGGTCTTTGCGTAAGATGGGGCAGATCTTCCTTAACCCCGTAATCTGTAATCTGTAATCTCATTGAACACCTGAACATACAAAATTGCCCTGAACTCTGCATGGTCTTATTATGTTTCTACAATTATTAATAAAGCAAGCAATAGGCCTAAGGTTTTGTCTGACACAATAAATAAGCTCACCCAACCTCCAGCTAATGATGTCCATGCATGTGATGAGCTCTGTTGTTCTTTCCTGAATTATTTTCAGGAAAAGTTGAATGCTGTCCATCTTTAGCTTCTGCTTCTCTCTCTTTACCACTTAAAACAGTGGCAGTAACTCCAGTCCTTAGAAAAACCTAACTTAGACCTCACTGTTCTTTCTAATGTTCACCATATCTCTAAATTACCATTCATTTCCAAAATACTGGAAAGTATTGTGGCCTCCCAGCTACAATCTTTGCTTGCTCAAAATAATCTCTTTGACCCCTTTCAGTCTGCCTTTCATCCACTCCATAGTACTGATACCTCCATCATGTCACAAGTGTCGATGTCCTGCTGCTCTCTGGTGATTCTGGTTCTCTTTCTGTTCTTCTATTACTTGATCTTAATTCTAATTTCGATATTGTCTGTCATAACTTACTTCTCTCCCACCTCTCAGATGTTGGTGTCATGGGTGTTGCTCTTTCCTGGCTTTGTTCATACCTCATGGATAAACAGTTTCACATTCAATGCAGAATTATCAGTCACCTAAAGTTTCTCTGAAATTAGGGGAACTGAATGAAACAGTGGTGGCAAATAAGGCAGTATATATACACTATATTACCAAAAGTATTCGGTCACCTGCCTTGACTCACATATGAACTTAAGTGCCATCCCATTCCTAACCCATAGGGTTCAATATGATGTCGGTCCACCTTTTGCAGCTATTACAGCTTCAACTCTTCTGGGAAGGCTGTCCACAAGGTTGAGGAGTGTGTTTATAGGAATTTTTGACTATTCTTCCAAAAGCGCATTGGTGAGGTCACACACTGATGTTGGTCGAGAAGGCCTGGCTCTCAGTCTCCACTCTAATTCATCCCAAAGGTGTTCTATCAGGTTCAGGTCAGGACTCTGTGCAGGCCAGTCAAGTTCCTCCACACCAGACTCTGTCATCCATGTCTTTATGGACCTTGCTTTGTGCACTGGTGCACAGTCGTGTTGGAAGAGGAAGGGGTCCACTCCAAACTGTTCCCACAAGGTTGGGAGCATGGAATTGTCCAAAATGTTTTGGTATCCTGAAGCATTCAAAGTTCCTTTCACTGGAACTAAGGGGCCAAGCCCAACTCCTGAAAAACAACCCCACACCATAATTCCTCCTCCACCAAATTTCACACTCGGCACAATGCAGTCCGAAATGTACCGTTCTCCTGGCAACCTCCAAACCCAGACTCGTCCATCAGATTGCCAGATGGAAAAGCGTGATTCATCACTCCAGAGAACGCGTCTCCACTGCTCTAGAGTCCAGTGGCGGCGTGCTTTACACCACTGCATCCGACGCTTTGCATTGCACTTGGTGATGTGTGGCTTGGATGCAGCTGCTCGGCCATGCACAGGTGGCATCCTATGACAGTTCCACGCTGGAATTCACTGAGCTCCTGAGAGCGGCCCATTCTTTCACAAATGTTTGTAAAAACAGTCTGCATGCCTAAGTGCTTGATTTTATACACCTGTGGCCAGGCCAAGTGATTAGGACACCTGATTCTGATCATTTGGATGGGTGACCAAATACTTTTGGTAATATTGTGTATATATATATATATATATATATATAATGAATAGTGGAGGTCCAAGAACCGATCCTTGAAATTATAAAAGCATATATATATATATATATATTCTAATATGATTTATATTATTATTATTATTATTATTATTATCAGTTAAATGCATTGGTCAGCCCTAATAGTTTAATTGTTGTGCTGTTGACAGATAAAATTTTAGCCCTCTTATCTAATTTAACCTATTTATAATATTCACCACTGTTATACTGATGATATTCAAATCTGTACAGCTTGTAGATCTGCTCCCACTCTCCAGACTGGTCCACTATCAGCATGTGTAAATGAAATAAAAAGATGGCTTAACTCCAACTTCCTAAAACTGACTATAGATAAATCTGAGATCGTTATTTTTTGAACACCAACACTTACTAAAAATATTCTTTGTGATTTTAGCTGGGACATTGATGGCACTTTCATCAAACCATCCAGGACTGTAAAAAACAGTTTAGGCATCATCTTTGATCCCTCCATCACTTCTGAAGCTCATATTAACTTTGTCTTTAAAATTGCACTTTTTCACCTTCGTTGCATTGGTTGCCTTTGTCTGTTCAATAACAGGACAATAGGCGCAGTCAGAGACAGTGCAGCACCGAGCAGTACACAGCTCTAGTGTGAAAGTGTCAGAGTTCAAAAGAGTAACAATATAATAAATTGCTGTAAATGTAAACATAACATACTGTGACATAATATTCAGCAGATAAGCTTATACCATATATGGACATAGCAGTTATTGGGGTA
Organism: Pangasianodon hypophthalmus; assembly: GCF_027358585.1. Classification (NCBI taxonomy): domain Eukaryota; kingdom Metazoa; phylum Chordata; class Actinopteri; order Siluriformes; family Pangasiidae; genus Pangasianodon; species Pangasianodon hypophthalmus. Next base: position 19,605,070 of record NC_069735.1, on the reverse strand, counting down.
ACAGCCAGGTAGAGAGTATAGTAGTGACAAAAAAATTATATACAATATTTTATAAATACTGTAGCAGCAAAAATGCAGGTAGTAAAAACAGAGATGTGAAAAATTGCAGAGAGAGTGGAGTGGTGTTCAGTTGTGTGTGTGTGTGTGTTGTCAGTCCAGTCTCTCATTGAGGAGTTTGATGGCTTGGGGAAGAAACTGTTGCACAGTCTGGTCGTGAGGCCCGAACGCTTCGGTACCGTTTACCAGACGGCAGGAGGGTGAAGAGTGTGTGTGAGGGGTGTGTGGGGTCGTCCACAATGCTGGTGGCTTTGCGGATGCAGCGGGAGGTGTAAATGTCTGTGATGGAGGGAAGAGAGACCCTGATGATCTTCTCAGCTGTCCTCACTATCCGCTGAAGGGTCTTGTGATCTGAGACAGTGCAATTCCCAAACCAGGCAGTGATGCAGCTGCACAGGATGCTCTCGATAGTCCCTCTGTAGAACATGGTGAGGATGGGGGTGAGAGATGGGCTTTCCTCAGCCTTTGCAGAAAGTAGAGATGCTGCTGGGCTTTCTTAGCTATGGAGTGTTGAGGGACTAGGTGAGGTTCTCCACCAGGTGAACACCAAGAAATTTGGTGCTCTTGACGATCTCCATGGAGGAGCCGCTGATGTTCAGTAGAGAGTTGTCATTCTGTGCTCTTCTGAAGTCAACAACCATCTCTTTAGTTTTGTCCACATTCAGAGACAGGTTGTTGGCTGTGCACCAGTCCGTTAGCCGCTGCACCTCCTCTCTTAATGCTGACTCGTCGGTCTTGCTGATGAGACCCACCACGGTCGTGTCATCGGTGAACTTGATGATGTGATTCGAGCTGTGCATTGCTACACAGTCGTGAGTCAGCAGAGTGAACAGCAGTGGACTGAGCACACAGCCCTGTGGGGCTCCAGTGCTCAGTGTGGTGGTGTTGGAGATGCTGTTCCCGATCCGGACTGACTGAGGTCTCCCAGTCAGGAAGTCCAGGATCCAGTTGCAGAGGGAGGTGTTCAGGCCCAGCAGGTTCAGCTTTCCAATCAGGTGCTGAGGAATGACTGGAACAAAAAATTGTGTGTCATTACTCAAATCCTTTTTCAACTTCACTAGTTACCAGTTTGTACTACAGAAATATTTGCTAGTAGTGTACCACTCATCTTTTTTTGTGAGTAATTCACAACTACAATCATCATAATTTCTTTCAGTAGGAGAGAGTTTGTGTGCAAAATATGCAACACTAAACATCTCTAGGTGGCCTGACAATTGTGTGAGAATGGCTCCCACACCATAGTCAGAAGCATTTAATTCAAAGGTAAGGGGGCATGTAGGATCAAGATGTTTAAGAATGGGGCCATGATGAAAGCTCTTTCAAATTTTGCAAAGGCTTGGGAGGCTTGACCTGTCCACTTCAATATGTTCACCCCACCCTTTAATAGAGAAGTTAGGGGTGCTGCAATAGTAATGAAATGAAATGGTGGTAGAAAACATTGTAGTTCCTTGAAATTAGTAGGGATAGACCACTTCTCAACTGCTTACACTTTGTGGTCATATATTGTCACTCCTTCAGGACTGATTATGTGACCAAGAAATGTAATGCTCATGAAATCTACACTTATCACCCTTACAGAGAACTTGTAATCCAAGAGTCTTTCTAAGCCATTTCTGACATGTCTCGTGTGTTCATAAATAGGGGGATGGATAGAAAAATGTCATCTATGTAGGCAGTTACTAATTTATCCAGCAGGACTATCAAGGTATCGTTTATGAAAAACTGAAAGACAGAGGGTACATTAGCCAAACCATATGGCATAATAAGGTATCCATAATGGCTAGAATTTGTGATGAAAGCCGTCTTTCACTAATCCTGATAAGGTTATACCCAGTTCTGAAGTCCAATACTTCACCAAGTACTTCACCATTCTTCATCCAAACCAATGGCAGCAGGTGACTCTGAGGGTCAAATATAATAATAATAAGAAGAAGAAGAAGAAGAAGTTGATCTCTGTTTAGCACTTTTATTAAGCACAATGTGTTTTCCAAAGGTGGAGCAAGGCAAACAGGGTAACAAAAACAGCAAAAAGGCTAGGGACCAAGAAGAGACCTTCATGATGAACAGTGAAAAGAAAACAATTTAATACATAAATTCCAGGCACAGAGTCTAAGGGAACAAGTTGGAAAAACACCAAACTAGAAAAAAGAGCAGGGGTCATACACAGAAGTAATCTATGGATATCACCAATGAAAAAAAAAAATGCTCACAAAAGTACACAGCAAATGCAAACAAGATTTAGCGATAAGTGAAACAAACGGAGTATATACTATATATGGAGTCTGAATGAACTGGAATGAGCTACAATTGTATATAATTAATATCTTAAAATCTGTCTAAACACAAACAATTAACCACATCTTTCTTTATTCTGTATTCCAGGACACTCTCATTCTGGGAGCTGTTGGATCTGATAATTGGCGTGGAATGCTGTATGAGGTTACAGGATCTGAAGCTGGGATGGAAATCAAGGACGAAAACCTAAATAAGGACTCGTACAATGGTAGGCTGTTTGTTACAGAAGGACATGTCTCTGTTTCTTTCAGCTGTTAGTGGCATGGACTGTACATGTGGTTAGTGAAGGTCTAACACAGAACCTCAGTGGCTGAGTGTGTGTGTTCCTGTTGTGTTCCTGTCATGCTCAGGTTACTCTGTTGTGGTTGGACGGAGAGGCAGAGTTTCTCTTGTGTTCTCTGGAGCACCAAGATCTAATCACAGGGGTCAGGTGACTCTGTTTAAAAAGATGACCCACAAATGGGAAGCCATGAGCAACATCTCTGGAGAACAGGTAAGAAACAGCCTCCACATGTTTACATTATTCACCTTTACACCAAATTTCTGTATCCTTTTGAGGAACTGAAGAGTTCTGGAATGTATAACACTCTCCTAAATGAGAAATACACAGTTCCAAATGAGTTTGTGGTTTGTTTCCTCCACACTGTCAGGACTCTGACCATTAAACAGAGAACACAAACTGTGAGTTGGATCTGATATTTCAGATTGTGGTAAAAAACAACACCACTGTAAACAGGGAGTGAGTTTAGATTTTTCTGTTGCACAAATATGATCTTATTTAAAATGAATGTGGTGAAAGGGCCAGCTGGCTCCTGGTCATGTTAAACACCATCATTAATACAAAACTGATAAACACCTCAAACATGCATCACAGCTACACAACAGGTGCACTGAACCACGGCAGATACACAGCAGCAACAACAGCAGAACTAATGTAACCTCACATGAATCTTACACAGCTACATGGCATATACACTGAAATCACAACACAGCTCATAAGCATCTGTAATGTTATAATTTATTAAATAATGCGTCTGTAGATTGGCTCGTATTTTGGTGGATCAGTGTGTGTGTTAGACCAGAACTCCGACAGCAACACTGAATTCCTCGTGGTTGGAGCTCCGCTGTATTACAAACCTCATCCTCAGAGAGAGGGACGGATTTACATCTACAGACTCACACAGCAGGTACACACACACACACACACACATGCACTCACACACACAGGACAGTACTGTGTGTTACTGGAACAGTATCATTCCATGAGACCTCAGCATACTGTACAGAGTGTTTAATTAAGCTTCACTTATTATCACACCCACCAGTTTATTTAGGCAATCTAAATATACTGTGCATGTATATAATGAAATTGCGGCTGACTGTGTTTGTGTGTGTGTGTGTGTGTGTGTGTGTATGTGCAGCTGAAGTTGGAGAAGGAGTTGGAGATAAGTGAATCAGCTCAGGGTCGGTTTGGGATGACTCTAGCTGCTGTAGCAGATCTGAATGGAGACCAGCTGCAGGATTTAGCAGTTGGAGCTCCACTGGAAGACAATCGAAAAGGAGCCATTTACATTTACCTTGGCAACCATGAACACGGCATCCGCCCCAAGTACAGCCAGGTACAACTCCAAAACATCTGCCCCCAGTACAGCCAGGTACAACAACAAACATCTGCCCCAATACAGCCAGGTACATCTCCAAACATCTGCCCCCAGTACAGCCAGGTACATCTCCAAAACATCTGCCCCAAGTACAGCCAGGTACAACAACAAACATCTGCCCCCAATACAGCCAGGTACATCTCCAAAACATCTGCCCCACTACAGCCAGGTACATCTTCAAAACATCGGCCCCCAGTACAGCCAGGAACATCTCCAAAACATCTGCCCCAAGTACAGCCAGGTACAACAACAAACATCTGCCCCCAGTACAGCCAGGAACCTCTCCAAAACATCTTCCCCCAGTACAGCCAGGTACAATAACAAACATTTGCCCCCCAGTACAGCCAGGTTCATCTCCAAAACATCTGCCCCCAGTATAGCCAGGTACAACTCCAAACACAGATAAACAGGATGTACACTATATAAATCATATACAGTATATTTTGAATGTGATGCATGTTTTGTTTGTGTGTGTGTGTGTGTGTAGAGAATTGCGGCAAGTTCCATCTCTAAGCAGCTTCAGCATTTCGGTTTGGCGATCGATGGTGTGATGGACATGGGACAGGATGGTCTGACGGACATTGCTGTTGGAGCACAAGGGACCGTTTTACTCCTGAAGTATGAATTACTTCCCAAATAATTTAATATGTTTTAAACACACAGCTTTATATTTATAGTTGAATCAAGTGTGCAGTAAGGACATGAAATTGGTCCTGAAATTGACAGTTACACGTGTGGGAGTTTCTTAGTTACGCGTGATTCTGATCTCAACTTGAGTGTATTTTTCTTGAGTGATATGAGGAATGAGGAGCAGTATTAAGTGCAAGTCAGTGGCACGAACTACATGTAGGTGATGCAAATAATCTGAATGAGGAGCTCAGAAAATCCACTTAAGCAGCTGCGTAACCCGACTCTGAATACAAGGAACTCTTTTCTAACTTTTGTAATTGGTTCTCTCAGAACTCGGCCAGTTGTGTCCATATCAGCGAAGCTCAGTTTCTTTCCCTCTGAAATCAGCCTGAATAAGTTCGACTGCCTGGGCAGCTCGGAAAATGCATTTGCCGTCATTACTCTCAACACCTGCTTCAGTATGACAGAGAACACCAACAGCAAAGGTATGATCACCTGGAACACATGCACACATGCTAACTCAGAGTGCAGGTACACACAACAAACGCACAGCATATACACAGCACACACAATATACACTAGGGGTGTAATGCAGTACCATTAGCTCTATTTGTATCTGTATCTAATTGTTGCTCAAAATATTCTGTTTCTGTATTCAGATTTAAATTTTGGAGTTGGGTCTCAGGCAGGCCGCAAATGCTGCTGTCTTATCAATTTGGGGACGCGCCTGCCCATGACTCAAGTAGAAGCCCAGTTACCGTACTTCCACACGCCTAACCGATCGAGCAGTTCATCAGTGCAAGGCATTGGGTATGCGTAGAATTTAGACACTGCGTTGACTTTTCTAAAGTCCACAAAAAAACGAACTGTCTCATCGACCTTGGGCACCAAAACCACTGGGCTGCTTCAGTCACTGTGAGAATCCTTTTTTACTCCCATGTTGAGCATAGCCTTGAATTCATCCTGAATCACATTTTTTTCATCTTGCAGACGATAGGGGCGGCTGTGTACCACCACCCCTGGGGTTAACTCAGTCTGCAATTTAGCAATATCCGTGGTTTGGGACGGATGTTGAGGATGCTGCGAGGCTTCCGCCCGTACAATAACTCAAATAGGGAAAAAATGCGGAGGCTTGTGGGACCTCTGACACAGGATCTCTTTCTGGATCCCGACTCAGGAGATAACATGGAAGAGTGCTTCTTATGTTACTTCTGGGTATCGCGTTGCATAGTCCACTAGACCTAACACAAAGTGATGCCCTTGTGCAGTTCGATCTAATGGCCCAACGAGGTCCATGCCAATTCTTTTGAAGGGGACCTCGATTAATGGGAGTGGGCTCAACGGCACTTTTGGGGTGGCTAGCAGATTCACCAGCTAATATTCGTGACATCACCTTCACACGTTGCCACGAATGCCCGGCCAATAGAAGATAATCCAGTGTTTTGTCCTGTCCTAAGTGCCATAAGGTCCATAACGTTTGAAACCCTAGTCAATTTGTGCCCAGGATTAGTGGATGGGTGAGACGAGGACTAATTTTTGCCCCCGAAATTGAATGATGACTGGCACTAGTGGATATTCATGAATATCCCCATGCATGCACCTCACATTCTCCAAATGTGCCTTTCCAAATGCCTCACCTTTAACCTGAATCCACCAATGCACGGTATGTACTCCCTTGAACACTCTCTGGTATGCGATACATCCCACCTCAATCGGGGGTGGCCTGAGCTGCGTCAGGGATCCGGACTAATGCCCCCACCTCCATCACCTCGCATTGGACCTGGTAATGCCCGGCTTCCCCCAACACCAGCACACCGGCCCAGGCTTTACTCCCACTCCTGCGGCCCCAGATTCACCCACCTGGGGGAGAAAGGAGACAGGCACAGGGGGAGAGGAAAGGGGAGGGAAAGCACGAGTTCAGGGAATTGGTTTCAGGGAATTGGCCCCATTTCCGGGAGCAGGGATGGGGAAAGGGTGGGGAGGAGGGGGAGAGACACAAGAGCGATAGAAAAAGAAAGGGAGAAGGGAGGGGCTCATCTGCCCCCAGATACACCACCAAGTGGTCCTCTGCCAACTGGACTGCCTCGTCGAACTACGCCGGTCGGTGACACTGGACCCACTCCAGAAGTCAGGCAACAAACTGCTCCAGCACCATGAGGTCAATCACATCCCTGGCACGGTGTCCCTCAGCCAGCAACCACCTTTGGCAGGTGTCCCATAGCTTCTGGGCGAAAGCAAACGGCCGGCAGAGCTCACAGAAGGTCAGCGAACAGAAGTGCTGACGTTGCTGTTCTGGGGTTCGGCCAACCTGTTGCAAAATCACCTGTTTCAGGTCCGAGTAGTCCAGCATGTTGGTGACCGGTAGCTGCTGGGCCGTGAGTTGGGCTTCGCCGGTCAGGAACGGCAACAGTCGGGCCACCCACTGACCCTCCGGTCAGCCCCATGCCACCACGGAGTGCTCGCACAGTTCCAGAAAGGCTTCCAGATCATCCTCTGGTCCCATCTTGGAGTGTGGGGCATGGCCACGGCGGCCTCCGCGATAATGGAAGGGATGTGAAGATGTCGGCTAGTGGTGAGGACTCCATGATGGTGTCTTCCTCAGAATTCCCGGGTTTTGGCACCAGTGTGACACTCTCCCAAGTTTGGGCAGAAATGAGGAAGCAGGAGGCTTGGGAATAACTCAAGAGGCGTTTTATTCTGTGTCTTTTACTTTCGCTTTTAAGTGGTTTTATTTTTCCTAATATACACACACATGCCGCTCTGTGCTGGTTGATCTCTCTCTCTCTCTCTAGACGTGCATCTCTCTCCCTCTTATCCTCGTCTTGGCTCACTGCAAGCAGACAAACACTTTAGTAGAATTCCCCGCAGGTGTGCTTTCCTAACCACTCACCTTTTCCAGCTCCGCCCTACATTCACAAACCGGTGCTCAAAGCCCCCGCTTCCACACTACCATAATCATTAATTTTAGGATTATTTTTAATACTTGGATGCAAATCCTTTGCAGTCAATGACAGTCTGAAGTCTGGAACCTATGGACATCACCAAATGCTGAGTTTCCTCTCTTGAGATGCTTTGCCAGGCCTTTACTGCAGCCGCCTTCAGTTGCTGCTTGTTTGTGGGTCTTTCTGCCTTCAGTTTTGTCTTCAGTAAGCGAAAAACAGCTCAATTGGGTTGAGGTCATCAGAAATTTACGAACATTTAATTTCTTCGCCTTAAGAAGCTCTTTGGTTGCTTTCATGGTATGTTTTGGGTCATTATCCATCTGTACTGTGAAGCGCTGTCCTATCAGTTTTGCAGCATTTGACTGAATCTGAACAGAAAGTATAGCTCTATACACTTCAGAATTTATCCTGCTACTTCTATCAGCAGTCACAAAGAAAGATTTCTGCAATCATCCACTTCAGTTGTCTTCCATGGTCTTCCAGGCCTTTTGGTGTTGCTGAGCTAGCCAGTGAATTCCTTCTTTTTATGAATGTACCAATTCCAGTAGCAGTTTCTGCTATCTCTCTGATAGGTCTGTTTTGATTTTTTCAGCCTAATGATGGCCTCCTTCACTTGCACCTCTTTGGACCACATATTGAAAGTTCCCATGAACAGATACCAAATGCAAATTCAACTCTTGGAATCAACTCCAGACCATTTATCTTCTTAATTTGTTATGAAATTAGGAGGAAACAGGCCACATCTGACCATGACAACTGCTTATCAGTCATTTGTCCAATTACTTTTGAGCCTGTGAAAATGGAGGAACTCTGTATATATGGCTGTAAATGACTAATGCAATATTTTTCTTAAACCTTTGAATTAAAGCTGAAAGTCTACACTTCAATCACATCTTGATTCCTTCATTTCAAATCCATTGTGGGTGTGAAAATTGTATCACTGTCCAAATACTTACGGACCCAATGTGTGTGTATACATATATATATATATATATATATATATTTATACTGAAGCAACTGAAGCAAGCTGCGAACATGAACAGTGCATCTCCAATTTCTACAATGTTAATGATATTTATTCCATGATCAGGGTTGACAGGTTCCACCATAATGTCATATGAAAGATGTTCTTTAAAACTGCATATTTAAGTAAAAATAAAAAGTAAAAAGTAATTAGATTGCATCCCTTGCATACACACAGCATACATTAACATTCCAGAGCACAGGTATGCTCAGGTAACAGGTAACAAACACAAACATAGAGACAAACACAATAGTACCAGTAGTGCGAGTAGTTTAAGCAGGTCTAGGAAGCACCGCTAAGGCACTGCTATGATAACTGTGACTGTAGCTATCCCCTCTTCCTCTCAGGGGCAGTGAAGAGTGGTCTGAACGTGTCGTTGGAGCTCAGTGCTGATGCTGTGAGACAGGACAGTCGGGCGTTTTTCATTAAGGAACAGAAGACGTCCAGGAGTCTGATGACGTCTGTGCTGCTGAACTCAGAGTTTTCCTGTTACAACCATACAGTCTATATGCACGTATGTTCCATCTCTTTACAACACTGAGAAGCAAGAAATAAAATGTCCTGATAGAATACATTATCTTCCTGTCACTCTGTCACAACATCGTCTGTAGTCATAATTATAAATTTGTGTTCAATAAATCTTTAGATTAGAGGTCTCTGAATGTTTGATCTGGTTCTTGTGCATTTTGCAGTGTTTATGATCTGTTGCTTTATCAGCTCTTCAGCCACAGACTGCTGTTCTCTGTCCTTTTGGATGTCTGGGATAGTCTCTGTCTCCCAGTCGTCATCCCACAGAATGATCCGGTGTTGATCTTCTAGATGGGAGACCTTGAGGCACTCTGAGACAGGGCAAATGTCTCTTCTGTTTTTATGGCATTTCTTCCCCTTCACTAGAACTACACAGGACTGGTCACTGAGTGGGTCATTGCAGATGCCAAGTTCTGGCAGGGTCATTAGGGTATAGAAGGACTGTTACTGTTTGGCCTTGGAAGGTGGCTGACATGTCACATGCTTGAGTATTATAGTGATGCTTCATACTATATATGGAATAGTAATCTACCATAATGAGGTATGTAGAGTTAATGATAGTGAATAAGACCATTCCCACTTTGGACCATGGGATGTGAGGGAGTCAGTGTGGAACAAGTGCCTCCTTCTGTTATCTACTTCTTAATGACATTTTAATGACACTGCCCAAAGGATTGTTTCATATGCTTCTCTGACACTGGCCTCAATCCCATAGTAGTCAGTGTGAATCTTTGGTAAGAAGAGGGGGCATAATGTTTCAGGATTAAAAACTCTGTTGCCTTTAAATATTAGGCCATTGTCTGTGGTGAGGTCATCTTTGTATGTCCAGAAGGGCTGCAGGAAGCAATCAACACCTTGTTTGTTGTTTGTTGTTTTGCAGGTGACAATGTGGCAATGTAGGCATTCAGCAATTGATATAGGAGGTCTTGGGCTTAGTGGGTTTGATGGATTCCAGAGACTTTGTTGAAATATTGATGGTACTTGTGTACCTCACTTGCTTCAGGTCTTCTGTTGTCAGGTCCATAGCATATACCATGGCTGGTGCATGCATTTGCATGTGTGTTGTGTTTGTTTGGGGTGCTCTGGACAGAAAGTCAGCTACATGTAAGTCTTTGCTTTGTTTGTATTGAATGTGTAACAGATATTTCTGTAGTCTGAGCATCATTCTCTGTAATCTCTTGCTTCAAGAGGTTTGTCGTTACTGTGCAAAAATTTAATCATGCGAATCATCAATACTCTGAATTTCATACCGGATCGGTCGAGGCCCGCGTTAACAACGACCGCCATCGGCACCGGTGACCTACAGGGCGCTGGTGGAAATTGGGCTACTGTTGGTTGAAGAAGTAGAGGAGGGAGGAGAGTCCGTAGACAGAGAGAGAAGAGGAAAGATAAGAGTGTAGGACTGAGAATAAGAACTCTGAATGTTGGTACTATGACAGGGAAAAGTAGAGAGCTGGCTGATATGATGGAGAGAAGGAAGGTGGATATACTGTGTGCACAGGAGACCAGGTGGAAGGGTAGCAAGGCTCGTAGTCTAGGAGCAGAGACTACATCCTATGTAGAAGAGGCAATCTGAAAGAGATTAGTGACTGTAAAGTGGTAGTGGGAGAGAGTGTAGCCAGACAGCATAGGATGGTGGTGTGTAGGATGACTTTGATGGTCTGTAAGAAGAAGAGGTCAAAGATAGAGATAGAGAAGAAAACCCAGTGGTGGAAGCTGAAAAAGGAGGAATGTTGTGAGGACTTTAGACAGAAGTTAAGGCAGGCTCTGGGTGGTCAGGTAGTGCTGCCAGATGACTGGGAAACTACAGCAGAAGTGATCAGGGTGACAGGAAGAAAGGTGCGGGGTGTGTCATCTGGAAGGAGGAAAGAAGATAAGGAGACTTCGTGGTGGAATGAGGGAGTTCAGGATAGTATCCAGAGGAAGACGTTAGCCAAGAAGAAGTGGGACATGGACAGGACTGAAGAGAATAGACAGGAATACAAGGAGTTACAGCGCAGAGTGAAGAGGGAGGTGTCTAAGGCCAAGCAGGAGGCATATGGCGAGTTGTACACTAGGTTAGACACTAGAGAAGGACAGACAGACTTGTACAGGTTAGCTAGGCAGAGGGATCGAGATGGGAAGGATGTGCAGCAAGTTAGAGTTACTAAAGATAGAGATGGAAGGGTGCCCCCAAGTGAGGAGAGTGTACAGAGGAGATGGAAGGAGTACATTGAAGAGCTGATGAATGAGGAAAATGAGAGGGAAAAAAGAGTAGAAGGGGTGACCTCTGTGGAACAGAAAGTAGATAAGATTAGAAAGGATGAAGTCAGGAAGGCTTTGAAGAGGATGAAAAGTGTAAAGGCAGTTGGTCCTGACGACATCCCGGTGGAGGTCTGGAAGTGTCTAGGAGAGGCAGCAGTGGAATTTTTAACTAGTTTGTTTAACAGGGTTTTAGAGAGTGAGCAGATGCCTGAGGAATGGAGAAGTAGTGTATTAGTGCTGATCTTTAAGAATAAGGGTGACTTGCAGAGTTGCAGAAACTATAGGGGGATAAAGTTGATGAGCCATACAAAGAAGCTATGGGAAAGAGTAGTGGAAGCTAGGTTAAGGAAGGTAGTGGAGATTTGTGAGCAGCAGTATGGCTTCATGCCCAGAAAGAGCACAACAGATGCAATTTTTGCTCTGAGAATTTTGATGGAGAAGTATAGGGATGGTCAGAGGTTGTTGCACTGTGTGTTTGTAGACTTGGAGAAAGCGTATGACAGGGTGCCAAGAGAAGAGCTGTGGTACTGTATGAGGAAGTCAGGAGTAGCAGAGAAGTATGTCAGAGTGGTGCAGGACATGTATGAGAGCAGGACAGTGGTGAGGTGTGCTGTAGGTCAGACAGAGGAGTTCAAAGTGGAGGTGGGACTGCATCAGGGATCGGCTCTGAGCCCCTTCCTGTTTGCTATGGTGATGGACCGGTTGTCAGAGGAAGTCAGACGGGAGTCTTCTTGCACAATGATGTTTGCGGATGACATAGTGATCTGTAGTGAGAGCAGGGAGCAGGTGGAGGAAAACCTGGAGAGGTGGAGGTTTGCGCTGGAGAGAAGAGGAATGAAAGTCAGTCGTAGTAAGACTGAGTACATGTGTGTGAATGAAAGGGAGGGAAGTGGAACAGTAAGATTACAGGGTGAAGAGGTGAAGAAGGTACAGGAGTTTAAGTACTTGGGGTCAGCAGTCCAGAGTAATGGAGAGTGTGGGAAAGAGGTAAAGAAGCGAGTGCAGGCAGGTTGGAATGGGTGGAGAAAGGTGTCGGGAGTTCTGTGTGAGAATCAAGGGGAAGGTGTACAAGACAGTGGTGAGACCGGCTATGCTGTATGGTTTAGAGTCAGTGGCACTGAGGAAGAGACAGGAGTCAGAGCTAGAGGTAGCAGAGCTGAAGATGTTGAGGTTCTCTTTGGGAGTGACAAGGTTGGACAGGATTAGGAACGAGTGCATCAGGGGAACAGCTCATGTTGGACGTTTGGGGGACAAAGTTAGGGAGGCCAGATTAAGATGGTTTGGACATGTTCAGAGGAGGGAGAGTGAGTATACTGGTAGGAGAATGTTGGACATGGAGCTGCCAGGCAGGAGGCAAAGAGGAAGGCCAAAGAGGAGGTATATGGAGGCAATAAATGAGGACATGAAGCTAGTGTGTGCAAGTGTTGAGGATGCAGAAGATAGGGACAGGTGGAGAGTGATGATTCGCTGTGGCGACCCCTGAAGGGAAAAGCCGAAAGAAGAAGAAGATTTTAAAGCATTTATATTTTATTAATAAAGTTAATATTTTATATACTTCTTTTATTTGTTGCCTGTTATAATGTGAGAAAGCCAAATTCCTCATAAGATTTTTCTAAACTTGAAGTGAATTATAAATCATCATGATGAAGGTGTTAGTAAAGCAATCTTTTCACTGTGTCTCTGTGTTTCAGAGCTGTGTGAAGGACACAGTGTCTTCGGTGTTATTCCGTCTCAACTTCCACCAGTCTGATCATCAGCCGAGCAGCTCCAACTCCATACTCAACATCGACAGCAAGACCACGGCTCATGTAGAGGTGAGTCACACAACTGTCACGCCGAGAGCTGATTGGCTGAGCTGATTGCCTGAATTAGAGTCAGTCTGTGAGCTGATTGGCTGAAGTAGAGTCAATCTGTGAGCTGATTGGCTGAGATTATTTATTTATTTATTTATGAGGTGGCAGAGTGTGTGACAAACACCAATATATTTCCATAGCATTGATATATTTTGAATTTAAAATTTTAATTTTAAATGATTTATTGAAATATAATAATTTACGTAGATTTCTGTTGTGAACGTGTGTGTGTTTTCCAGGTTCCCTTTCAGATTAACTGCAAAAACAGGAGCTGTGTATCAGACCTGCAGCTGGACTTTAACTTCTTGTAAGAATCCAATTCTTCAAATTTCTGCAAATCTGTATTTCTGACAAATGTGATTTCTGTGTTGCTACTAAAACGTGTGCCATTTTAAGAGTCGGTCCCAAATGTTATCACACACAGAATCTGTTCTAGTCATTTCTTGGTGGTAATGTGCAGGCTTGGGAAGTAACGGAATGCATGTAATGGCATTACGTAACAGGATACAAAGAACTGGTAACTGTAATCCATTACAGTTCCATCAAAAACAAAGTAATTACTTTATGTACAAAACGTACAGGTGCAGGTGTAAAAAATGGGAATACTATCAGGATTACAAATGCATTACAGTCATGAAAATTATTTTGTCTGTAAAGGAGAAAATGGAAACAACAACATCACATTACAGTGCAAACTGCTTTCCACCTGTGAAATAAAGGAAGTCATTATCGAAGGACTCGACATCTAATTTAAAGAATCATTTAAGCACGGAAATCATGTAAGCTAGTTTAGCTAAATGATTTAATGTTAGTTAGTGCTCTGAAATTCCCTGGTTTGCAGGATCACAGCTGTGGGTGAAGCTGCCAGCTGTGCGGAATTAGCTGAGAACGTCCTGTATTCTGGTAGAAATTAGCACAATTCGCCCCCACGATCACCCGCTCCATCCATTCACCCCACTCCATCCATTCACCCCGCTCCATCCATTCACTCCACTCCATCCATTCACTCCACTCCATCCATTCACCCCTCCCCGTCCATTCACCCCGCTCCGTTCATTGACTCCGCTCCATCCATTCACCCTGCTCCGTCCATTCACTCTACTCCGTCCATTCACTCCACTCCATCCATTCACCCTACTCCATCCATTCACCCCTCCCCGTCCATTCAACCCACTCTATCCATTCACCCTGCTCCATCCATTCACCCCTCCCCGTCCATTCACCCCGCTCCGTTCATTGACTCCGCTCCATCCATTCACCCTACTCCATCCATTCACCCCGCTCCGTCCATTCACCCCGCTCCATCCATTCACCCTACTCCATCCATTCACCCTGCTCCATCCATTCACTCCACTCCGTCCATTCACCCTACTCCATCCATTCACCCTGCTCCATCCATTCACTCCACTCCGTCCATTCACCCCATTCCGTCCATTCACCCCAATCCGTCCATTCACCCCAATCCGTCCATTCACCCTACTCCATCCATTCACCCCACTCCATCCATTCACCCCGCTCCGTCCATTCACTCCACTCCGTCCATTCACCCTGCTCCGTCCATTCACCCTGCTCCGTCCATTCACTCCACTCCATCCATTCACCCTACTCCATCCATTCACCCCACTCCATCCATCCACCCCGCTCCATCCATTCACTCCACTCCGTCCATTCACCCCACTCCATCCATTCACTCCACTCCGTCAATTCACCCCGCTCCGTCCATTCACTCCACTCCATCCATTCACCCTACTCCATCCATTCACCCCACTCCATCCATTCACCCCGCTCCATCCATTCACTCCACTCCGTCCATTCACCCCACTCCATCCATTCACTCCACTCCGTCAATTCACCCCATTCCGTCCATTCACTCCACTCCGTCCATTCACCCCATTCCGTCCATTCACCCCACTCCGTCCATTCACCCCACTCCATCCATTCACCCTGCTCCATCCATTCACTCCACTCCATCCATTCACCCTGCTCCATCCATTCACTCCACTCCGTCCATTCACCCCATTCCGTCCATTCACCCCACTCCGTCCATTCACCCCATTCCGTCCATTCACTCCACTCCGTCCATTCACTCCACTCCATCCATTCACCCTGCTCCATCCATTCACTCCACTCCGTCCATTCATTTCTGCAAATCTGTATTTCTGCCAAATGTGATTTCTGTGTTGCTACTAAAACGTGTGCCATTTTAAGAGTCGGTCCCAAATGTTATCACACACAGAATCTGTTCTAGTCATTTCTTGGTGGTAATATGCAGGCTTGGGAAGTAACGGAATGCATGTAATGGCATTATGTAACAGGATACAAAGAACTGGTAACTGTAATCCATTACAGTTCCATCAAAAACAAAGTAATTACTTTATGTACAAAATGTACAGGTGCAGGTGTAAAAAATGGGAATACTATCAGGATTACAAATGTATTACAGTCATGAAAATTATTTTGTCTGTAAAGGAGAAAATGGAAACAACAACATCACATTACAGTGCAAACTGCTTTCCACCTGTGAAATAAAGGAAGTCATTATCGAAGGACTCGACATCTAATTTAAAGAATCATTCAAGCACGGAAATCATGTAAGCTAGTTTAGCTAAATGATTTAATGTTAGTTAGTGCTCTGAAATTCCCTGGTTTGCAGGATCACAGCTGTGGCAGCTCCATTCACCCCGCTCCATCCATTCACTCCACTCCGTCCATTCACCCTACTCCATCCATTCGCTCCACTCCGTCAATTCACCCCATTCCGTCCATTCACCCCATTCCGTCCATTCACCCCACTCCGTCCATTCACCCCACTCCATCCATTCACCCCACTCCATCCATTCACTCCACTCCATCCATTCACTCCACTCCGTCCATTCACCCCATTCCGTCCATTCACCCCACTCCGTCCATTCACCCCACTCCATCCATTCACTCCACTCCATCCATTCACCCTGCTCCATCCATTCACTCCACTCCGTCCATTCACCCCATTCCGTCCATTCACCCCACTCCATCCATTCACCCCAATCCGTCCATTCACATGTAGATGATATAGACTTTTTTAATGTTGTGTGTGATGGTAATGACATTTTCTCCTTGTACTTGTTTACATTAGTTAATGAAATTTGAATGTATAAGAACAAAATGTACAAAGAATGTACAAAGAACTGGATTTTTTGCTGAACAAACTTTTAAACAAATAATAACATGTTTAGTAAGGACATACTGTATAACTAAGCTTCTAAGATCATGTTGCAAAAATATGAAAATTAATAATATTCAGATAATAATAATCTTCAGCTTTTGGTTTGATCACCGCCCTTGCAGAAATGTGCTCCAGTGTCACTTCTCATTTCCATCATAATCACAGTTGAAACTCTAAAGTTGTTCTCTGAAATGCTTTTGTGATGTTGCTGATGTTGTTCATATTGCTTTTCTCTTGACTTTATTTAAATTTATATTTTATTTGAACACAAAAGTAATCAGATTACATTACTTTCATATTGTGATACTTGATTATGTCACTGATTACATTTTTTATTGAGTAATTTGTAACAGAATACATTTGTAAAGTAACCCTCCCAACCCTGGTTATGTGTTTGTATAGTGTTATTCCCAGAGTGTGCAGAAGTGTGTTCACTCTCCACTGTAAGCTTACATCAGGTGTAACAGTCTCTGTATGTGTGTGTGTGTGTGTGTGTGTGTGTGTGTGTGTGTGTGTGTTTAGGAACAGCACATTGCTGGTGGTGGACCAGGCATCTTTTATCATCCATGTGACTCTACTGAATAAAGGAGATGACTCGTTCAACACCAGCGTGGTTCTTTTCTACCCTCCTGGATTATCACTCTCGATATTCAAGACCATTGAGGTACAGCACTCTTTTCCCCCACAATTTATTTATCACTCTAATAGTCAAAATCATAAAAGAATCTGACTCTGACTCTGACTCTGATTCAGATTGTGATCCTCATTCAGATTGTGATTCTGACTCTGATTCTGACTCTGACTCTGATTCAGATTGTGACTCTGACTCTGATTGTGACTCTGACTCTGATTGTGATCCTCATTCAGATTGTGACTCTGATTGTGACTCTGACTCTAATTCAGATTGTGACTCTGATTCAGATTGTGACTCTGATTCAGATTCAGATTGTGACTCTGACTCTGATTGTGATCCTCATTCAGATTGTGACTCTGATTGTGACTCTGATTCTGACTCTGATTCAGATTGTGACTCTGATTGTGACTCTGACTCTGATTGTGACTCGGACTCTGATTGTGACTCTTACTGTGACTCTGATTCTGACTCTGATTGTGACTGATTCTGATTCTGACTCTGATTGTGATTCTGACTCTGACTCTGATTGTGACTCTGATTCTGATTCTGACTCTGACTCTGATTGTGATTGGTCCAGTGGAACAGAAGGACTCTGAGCAGTTGTGGAGATCGTGATGATGGAGCACTGAATAAAACCACCTGCAGTATCAGTTTACCGGTTTATCGCAGAGACACGCGTGTAAGAGCAACACACTACACACTAACTCAGCATTACACAACACACACTACAGTACACACTACACACTAACTCAGCATTACACAACACACACTACAGTACACACTACACAATAACTCAGCATAACACAACACACACTACAGTACACACTACACAATAACTCAGCATAACACAACACACACTACAGTACACACTACACACTAACTCAGCATAACACAACACACACTACACTACACACTAACTCAGCATTACACAACACACACTACAGTACACACTACACACTAACTCAGCAGAACACAACACACACTACAGTACACACTACACACTAACTCAGCATAACACAACACAAATTACAGTACACACTACACAATAACTCAGCATAACACAACACACACTACAGTACACACTACACACTAACTCAACATAACACAACACACACTACAGTACACACTAACTCAGCATAACACAACACACACTACAGTACACACTACAATACACACTACACACTAACTCAACATAACACAACACACACTACATTACACACTACAATACACACTACACACTACAATACACATTACACACTAACTCAGCATAACACTACACACACTACAGTACACACTACAATACACACTACACACTAACTCAGCATAACACAACACACACTACTGTACACACTACACACTAACTCAGCATAACACAACACACACTACAGTACACACTACACAGTAACTCAGCATAACACAACACACACTACAGTACACACTACACACTAACTCAGCATAACACTAAACACACTACAGTACACACTACAATACACACTACACACTACAGTACACACTACACGCTAACTCAGCATAACACAACACACACTACAGTACACACTACACACTAACTCAGCATAACACAGTACACACTACAGTACACACTATTCAATTCAATTCAATTCATTTTTATTTGTATAGCGCTTTTTTACAAAGGTCATTGTCTCAAAGCAGCTTTACACAAACAAAAGTAAAGTGAAGTGTGTGTGTGTGACGTCTCTGATGAGCAAGCAGGGCGACGGTGGCAAGCAAAAACTCCCTGAGATGGTGATAGGAAGAAACCTTGAGAGGAACCAGGCTCAACAGAGAACCCATCCTCATATGGGTTTACACTGTAGTGTGCGTGTGTGTGAGCACAATGTGTGTTGGTGTAGTCCATGGAAAACAGCTGAAGCGTCTTCGTGGCAGTGTGAAGCATTGCCGGTGGACAGGTCCAGAGTGAAGGGGGTGAGGTCTGGATCACCGGCAGCTCAGGAGTGTAGCTCGGCAGAAGGAGAAGGAAAGTGGTTAGGTACACTCACAGTCACCGTGTGGAGATAAAACTCAACATCCACGAGTCCCCCAGATCTACTCCTTTGATAAAAACACTAGTCGCTAAATGCTAGGTTAAATAAATAAGTCTTCAACCTCGACTTAAACACTGAGACCGTGTCTGCTTCACGTACATTAACTGGGAGACTATTCCATAATTTTGGGGCTTGGTAAGAGAAAGCTCTGCCCCCTGCCGTGGTTTTGGCAATGCGTGGTACTGATAGACAGCCTGCATCCTTAGAGCGAAGTAGGCGCGGCAGAACGTAAGGTACTAACATATCGCTTAAATACTGCGGAGCGAGACCGTTTAATGCTTTATAGGTTAGGAGTAATATTTTAAAATCGATGCGGAATCTTACTGGGAGCCAGTGTAATGTAGATAAGACTGGCGTGATATGCTCATACTTCCTAGTCCTAGTCAGGACCCTCGCTGCTGCGTTCTGAACTATCTGAAGCTTATTTATGCATCTAGACGAGCATCCAGATAGTAAAGCATTACAGTAATCTAATCTGGACGTGATAAATGCATGGACTAGTTTTTCAGCATCACTTAGCGAAAGTATATTTCTAATCTTAGCGATATTTCTGAGGTGGAAAAATGCTAACCTGCTTACATTATCTACATGCGCCTCAAATGAGAGATTAGAGTCTATAATCACACCGAGATCTTTTACTGTTAGACTACTTGAAACAGAGAGACCATCTAAAGTAACAGTGTGATCTCTAAACTTACTTCTAGCGGCTTGTGGTCCCAGTACCAGAACCTCTGTTTTTTCTGGGTTTAGCAGGAGAAAGTTGCTTAGCATCCAGTCTCTTATGTCTATCGCACATGCCTCAACTTTCTTTAACTGGCTATTCTCATCTGGCCTAGCTGAGACGTATAACTGTGTGTCATCAGCATAACAATGGAAGCTAATATTATGTTTGCGGATTATGTTACCTAAAGGGAGCATGTATAACGTGAAAAGCAGTGGGCCTAAGACCGAACCCTGCGGAACGCCATATTCTACTCGATAACGTGCTGAGTGGTCACCGTTTACATCTACAAACTGATAACGATCAGTTAAATAAGATCTAAACCAGTCGAGGGCTGAGCCCTTGATTCCTACGACCTTTTCCAGTCTGTGAAGAAGGATATTATGGTCGATAGTGTCGAACGCTGCGCTAAGGTCGAGTAAAATTAATAGACTAATGCAACCCCGATCAGAGGCTAATAGCAAGTCATTGACTACTTTAACTAATGCTGTCTCTGTGCTCTGTGTGGGGCCTGAAACCTGACTGATAAAGTTCATAGATATTATTACTTTGTAGATATGAAATTAGCTGCTGCGCTACTACTTTCTCTAGTATTTTAATTAGAAAGGGAAGGTTTGAAATCGGCCTATAGTTAGTTAAGTCGCTAGGGTCAAGGTCTGGTTTCTTCACTAGTGGTTTAATAACAGCTAATTTAAGTGATTTTGGAATGTACCCATTGCTCAGTGAGGAGTTAATTATTTTAAGCAGGGGTTCAGTTACGGTTCCAACTATTTGCTTAAGAAGACGTGTTGGTACCGGATCTAATAGACAGGTTGATGATTTAGCAGAAGAGATGAGCGAGATTAAATCATTCTCTTCAAGAGGAGTAAAACTTTCTAAGCTCTGACCTATGGTTAGTCTATCCTCCCAGTCTATTGTATAATTTGGACTTTGGGCCTGTATCTCCTGCCTAATGTTTTTAATTTTGCTATCAAAGAATTTCATGAAATCATTACTTTTGTATGCTGTTATTGTGGAAATTTCTGTCGATGTCTTATTCCTAGTTAATTCTGCTATGGTGTTAAATAAGAATTTAGGATTACTTTTATTATTTTCTATAAGCGCCTGTTCGAGTTCTAAAGGGTCTGATGGTGACCCTATACTAGCGGATAATTCTGGTAGGTGATTAATAAAGCTCTGCGCGGTCGCAGGTGTTATTGTACGGCTAAATCGGTAGCGCGGTTCTGTGTGTACAATGCTACTGTGACGCACACAAAACGAAATCAGACTGTGATCTGATATTGCCTCAGACTGCGGGATTATCACTATATCGGTTATATTAACTCCAAAAGATAATATTAAGTCTAACGTATGACCTGCTTTATGTGTGGATCCTACAACACACTGATTGACTCCCAATGAGTCAAGTATGGATGTAAACGCTATCTTCAGCGGGTTGCCTATATTCTCAAAATGAATGTTAAAGTCTCCGGGAATTAACGCTCGGTCCACAGAAACAACTAGGTTTGATAGGAAATCTGTAAATTCACTAAGAAATTCAGAGTACGGTCCTGGGGGTCTGTAGATAATAACTAACGGAAGGGACTGTGATGACTTATCATTAGCGACTGCACTTATGTTACTATAAAGTGCTTCAAATGAATTAAAGTTTTGTCCTAGTTTCTGTATGATGGTCAGATTATCCTTATGAATAACTGCGACGCCTCCTCCTCTACCGGTTAAACGAGGCTGATGTATGTAGCTATAAGCGGGCGGACTAGCTTCATTTAATGCAACATAATTGTTCTGCCTAATCCACGTTTCCGTTAAACACAACGCGTCATACTCCTGGTCCGTGATCAGTTCATTAACTAAGAGCGTTTTAGACTCAAGAGATCTGATATTTAGCAAGACACTACACAGTAACTCAGCATAACACAACACACACTACACTACACACTACAGTACACACTACACAGTAACTCAGCATAACACAACACACACTACAGTACACACTACACACTAACTCAGCATAACACAACACACACTACAGTACACACTACACACTAACTCAGCATTACACAACACACACTACAGTACACACTACACACTAACTCAGCATAACACAACACACACTACAGTACACACTACACACTAACTCAGCATAACACAACACACACTACAGTGCACACTGCACACTAACTCAGCATAACACAACACACACTACACTACACACTACAGTACACACTACACAGTAACTCAGCATAACACAACACACACTACGGTACACACTACAGTACACACTACACACTAACTCAGCATAACACAACACACACTACAGTACACACTACACACTAACTCAGCATAACACAACACACACTACATTACACACTACAATACACACTACACACTACAATACACACTACACACTAACTCAGCATAACACAACACACACTACAGTACACACTACAGACTAACTCAGCATAACACAACACACACTACAGTACACACTACACACTAATTCAGCATAACACTACACACACTACAGTACACACTGACTCAGCATAACACAACACACACTACAGTACACACTACACACTAACTCAGCATAACACAACACACACTACAGTACACACTACAGTACACACTACACACTAACTCAGCATAACACAACACACACTACAGTACACACTAACTCGGCATAACACAACACACACTACAGTACACACTACAGTATACACTACACAACACACACTACAGTACACACTACACACTAACTCAGCATTACACAACACACACTACAGTACACACTACACACTAACTCAGCATAACACAACACACACTACAGTACACACTACAGTACACACTACACACTAACTCAGCATAACACAACACACACTACAGTACACAATAACTCAGCATAACACAACACACACTGCAGTACACACTACACACTACAATACACACTACACACTACAGTACACACTACACACTAACTCAGCATAACACAACACACACTACAATACACACTACACACTACAGTACACACTACACACTAACTCAGCATAACACAACACACACTACAGTACACACTACAATACACACTAACTCAGCATAACACTACACACACTACAATACACACTACACACTAACTCAGCATAACACAACACACACTACAGTACACAATAACTCAGCATAACACAACACAGACTACAGTACACACTAACTCGGCATAACACAACACACACTATAGTACACACTACACACACTACAGTACACACTACACACTAACTCAGCAGAACACAACACACACTACAGTACACACTACAGTACACACTACACACTAACTCAGCATTACACAACACACACTATAGTACACACTACACACTAACTCAGCAGAACACAACACACACTACAGTACACACTACACACTAACTCAGCATAACACAACACACACTATAGTACACACTACACACACTACAGTACACACTACACACTAACTCAGCAGAACACAACACACACTACAGTACACACTACAGTACACACTACACACTAACTCAGCATTACACAACACACACTATAGTACACACTACACACTAACTCAGCAGAACACAACACACACTACAGTACACACTACACACTAACTCAGCATAACACAACACACTACACACACTACACTACACACTAATTCAGCATAACACTACACACACTACAGTACACACTGACTCAGCATAACACTACACACACTACAGTACACACTAACTCAGCATAACACAAAACACACACTACAGTACACACTAACACAGCATAACACAACACACACTACAGTACACACTACACACTAACTCGGCATAACACAACACACACTACAGTACACACTACACACACTACAGTACACACTACACTCTAACTCAGCAGAACACAACACACACTACAGTACACACTACAGTACACACTAACTCAGCATAACACAACACACACTGCAGTACACACTACACACTAACTCAGCATAACACTACACACACTACAGTACACACTACACACTAACTCAGCATAACACTACACACACTACAGTACACACTACACACACACTCAACATAATACAACACACACACTACAGTACACACTACACACTAACTCAGCAGAACACAACACACACTACAGTACACACTACAGTACACACTACACACTAACTCAGCATAACACAACACACACTACAGTACACACTACACACTAACTCAGCAGAACACAACACACACTACAGTACACACTACAGTACACACTACACACTAACTCGGCAGAACACAACACACACTACAGTACACACTACACACTGCAGAACACAACACACACTACAGTACACACTACACACTAACTCAGCATAACACAACACACACTACGGTACACACTACACACTAACTCGGCAGAACACAACACACACTACAGTACACACTACACACTACAGTACACATTACACACTAACTCAGCAGAACACAACACACACTACAGTACACAATACACACTAACTCAGCATAACACAACACACACTACGGTACACACTACACACTAACTCAGCATAACACAACACACACTACAGTACACACTACACACTAACTCAGCATAACACAACACACACTGCAGTACACACTACACACTAACTCGGCAGAACACAACACACACCACAGTACACACTACACACTACAGTACACATTACACACTAACTCAGCATAACACAACACACACTACAGTACACACTACACACTAACTCAGCAGATCTACTCACAGTGTACTATAAGGCATTATAATGTGTGTGCTGTAGGCCGTGTTTGAGGGTGTGTTCCGCATCTCACACTCTTACAACTGGACTGACAGCATGCAGATGACACTTGTGGCCAGCAGGTAAACACACACACACACCCTCCCACAAACACACACACTCACACACACACACAAACACACACTCACACACACACACACAAACACACACACAGATCTCACTGTGAAAGTGTGTCTCGAGCTGTTGTTTGTGTGTTTACAGTGATAACAATGGAAATACAAGTATCACCACAGTGACGAAGACTCTGCCTGTTCATTTCAGTGTAGATGTGGACATCAGCCCGTGAGTAATCACCACACACACACACACACACACACACACACACAGAGTATGTCACCAGTGTTACAATTACACACTGTCCTTCTTTCTTTCTTTCTTTTTCTCTTTTAGTGTTCCTGAGCTTTCTGTAACTTGTCTGGATTTCTCTCTGGAAGATAAAGGCCCAAAACCTATCACTGTTGTGTATAGGGTGAGTTTATACACACGCACACACTCACACACACCTACACTGGCTTCCTGTGTACTCTCAGATTGATTATAAAATCCTCATACTTGCCTATAAAGCTGTCCATGGCTCAGCATCCCATAATCTTGTGGCCTTATTCAATCCTACTCTTTCTGTTCATGAGCTAATCCATGGTATGTTGTACAGTGAGCCTATCATGTTGCATCAACCCCACAGCAGGCTAAAAACAATTGCAGCACTCCCTGACATTAGAATGCTCTGTTGAAACTAATCTATATTCTTCAGATGTATGTTTTTGCTTCTTTTTTCATTTTTAATCTTGTGTGTGTGTGTGTGTGTGTTTTTAGGTGAATAATCTGGGACTAAAAGATCTGCCTGTAGCCGTAAGCTTCCGGATGCCGTCTCAGACAAACCTGCATGATCTGCACAATCACACCATCACTGTGTCTCAGGTATATGTTAATTGTAATGATAATAAATTTGGATGATGTTTCTGACTGGAATAATTCTATTGTTGATGCTCTAGCAGTGTAGATTATAATGAAATCTACACATAATGAAAAATAAAAATAAATTTGATTGTGATTAGGGTGTGTGAATGTACAAGTCCAGTGTGACAGTGAGAACTAAAACAGGTACAAAAATATTTCTACATTTCCACATACTACACTGCTGATGAAAGGAGAGTGCTAATTATCACTATTTAACGAGTCAGCCTTAAACAGAATTCTAACTGTTTGTTACATCCTGGCTGTCATAAGAAGAATGAGGACTCAGGAGGCTGGCATGAGAGACAGAGTCAGTTTATTGTTGCTCTGATCCATGCTATACAGCAGAGAAAAAATCCTCAACATAAGTATTTAAAAAGAAACAAAATCGTCACTTTCACACACACACACACACACACACACACACACACACACGTACACACACACACACACACACAAACTCAGCAAGGCACTGGAAAGTTAAGTTGGCACCTAACTCAACCAGCAGATCTGCCAATATCCCACTGTCAAATCTAGTGTTAAATGAAAGAAAGCAGCACCTACCTGATCAAGCAGATGATGCAAATCATTGAATAAATATCAAATTTCAACACCACATTGACTTTTCTAATGTACACATAGAACCAAACCTACCCATCTGCCTTGTAAACCAGGATGACGGGGCTAGACCAGTCATTGTGGGACTCCTTGATCAGCCCCATAACAAATATGACCTTAAGCTTCACCTGAACCAGGGGCAGCTGTGTTCAACCACCTCTGGGGGAGTCTCTGTGTGGTGATCTATGAGATTAGGCAAAAAAAAAAAATCAGAAAACTTCACTTGCAACTGGGCAACCTCTGTTCTTTGGGATGGATAAAGGCTTCTCCCAATAGCAGAGGAAGCAGTTGAACAGCCCACTGAGGCTCGGGCCACGTCCCCACTACTGTGGCAAGGCCAAAGAGCTCAATGAAAGCCTCTGGTTATCCTGGGGTCATGTTTGTGAGTGTACCAGGTGCCCCAGGTCAGGGCTGGCTGGAATACTGACAGGCTGCAGCAGGCCCTGATGGTCTTCAGCCTGTGCCACCAACAGGGCCTTGAAGCCCTGGGTCTGCCTCACATGCAGGTCAGGAATGGCCTGCTGATGCTCCTGGTGTAAGCTGGTGAGGGACTTGATGACCTTGGCTAAGGGTGAAGTCTTCATGATGGCATATTTGTTGCAAATTCCCCTTGGATTGTGCCACCACTATTACATCCTGGCTGTCATGAGGAGAGTAAGGAATCAGGAGGCAGGTATAAGAGAGAGCACAGGTCTGATTTATGTTTCTTTGGAAAAATGTGTTCCACAGAAAAACACTTCTCAGTGTGATATTTGAAAAGAAACGGAACTGTTGCTTTAACACACACACACACACACACACACACATACATGCACAAACACGAGCTCAGCAATTTCAAATTAGGTTGCTCTGTTCAGCACCACCTGCTCTCGATGCTCAGAACATCTCTCTGCAGGACCTGTAAATAGGAGCAATAGGAGCAACATAGGAGCAACATAGGAGACTCCACCCTTCATTCACAAGCAGCACTCCACACACCCAGTTAGGATGGTTAGGATATTGTTGATTATCGTCATCATGAAAATAACTTTGGTGTGTCTGATCATTAGCTATAGACTACACTAATAAACTTTATTTTCTTACAGAATGTTACAGCCTGTAACATCGTACCCCCTGAGAAACATGCTGTAAGTTATGGTTTATTTAGTTCCTGTTGATTTTGTAATTGTTCTTCATGGCACTGAATTCTTGAGTGCCCTTACTGTAATTCTGTATAAAAGGAAACTCTCACTGACACGCTTAACAGTGACAACTGATTCACAGGGACTTGTACAGTGGACATGCCACATAATATCACATCACAGCAATCCACAAACTCAATCTCCTAGCAAGCATCGCAGCCTACAAAAATCCACTTTGGACTTCACTACCTGGAACACACACACACACACACACACAAACACTCCCCCACTCTCAATCACTGAGCTTCTAATTGAACACACCTGGGTTCAATCAGCCTCACACACACACACACACACACACATTATCCAGTTGCTTTACTGTAACAACACACACAGTGACTATTACTTATACAGTGCATTTGGAAAATAGTCAGTCCCCTTTAGTACACTTTATTGTGTTATAGATCTTATTTAAAAATGATTAAAAATTACTTTTTTGGCCATTAATCTACATACAGTAACCAATAATGATAAAGCAAAAACATGCATTTAGAATTTTTTTTTTAGCATTTATTGAAAACCAAAAGCTGAGATCTTTCATTTAGATAAGTAATCAAAGCCTTTATTAAGTACTTTGTAGAAGCTCTTTTTGCAGCAGCTTCAGCTTCGAGTCTTCTGAAGTAAGTCTCTACAAGCTTTACATACCTGGATGTGTGCAGTTTCTCCCATTCTTCCTGGCAGATCTTCTCAAGCTCAATCAGACTGGATGTGGACCATCTATGAACTGCCACCACCATGCTTCACCATAAGGATGGTATTAGCCAGTTTGTGAGCATTACTTGGTTTTCACCAGACATAGAGTTTGGAATTCAGTGCAAAAGAGTCATTTAAGTGCCTACCATATGCCTTTTACTCAGGAGTGTCGTCTATCCATACTATCTTATAGGTCTGATTGACCTATAGTGTTTGTCTGGAGTATTTTGGAGATGGTTGTCCTTCTGGTAGGTTCTCCCATCTCTGTGGAGAACTCCTGAAGTTTTTTTAGAGTGGCCATTGGGTTCCTGATCACTTCTCCAGGAAGAATCCTGGTGGCTCCAAACGTTTTCCATTTCACAATGATGGAGCCCGCTGTGCTCCTGGGAATATTCAAAGCTTTAAAATGGATTTATACCCTTGCCAAGATCAAAGTCTTGAAAAATTTTTTCACTGAGGTCTACAGAGAGTTCCTTGGCCTGCATGGCTTGGTTTTTAGTCTGACATGCACTGTGAATTGTGGGACCTTATACACACACAGGTGTGTGTCTTTCTAAATCATGTCCAATCAATTGAATTTGCCAAGGTGGACTCCAGTCAAGTTCCAGCGATATCTCAAGAGAATCATATCAATCAGGATGCACCTGAGCTCAGTCTGGAGTGGCTTTAGCCAAGGGTCTGAAAACTAAATGAGAGATTTCAGTTTTTGATTTTTAATAAATTAGCAAAATATTCTGAAACCATGGTTTGTCTTTATGGATTATAGTGTGTACACTGATGGTCACAAAGTCAGTTTAATCCATTTTAAATTACATCTATAATACAATAAATTGTGCAAAACCTGACTACATAAATAACTTAAATTATCTGTGTTTCATCTGAGAAGATTTATGACAGTGATGTGATAAGATGTGACATCACATATCACATGATCTCATTTCACTATTCAGTAGAGCTAATTGAACATCCCTACACAGGAACAGGAGTTCTACCTTACTGCGATGTTTAGAATGGCTCTGTAAAACATGATGTTTTATTACTGTGGCATTGCTGACACAGTGTTATTATGGGATGTCCTGCAGGACTGTCCATTTAAGCGGTGTGCGAACTTCATGTGTCATTCGTTCTCACTGGATCCCAGGTCTGCTGTCCAGTTTGAGCTGAGGATGCTCATCAGCTTCCCTAATAAACAATACACAGGGGTAATAACACACACACACACACACACACACACATACACACACACACACACACACACACACACATACACAAAAAACTGATCTTTTTCTGTCTGTCCCATGTTGTCCTTTTCTCTGCAGAAATTTTCTTTCAGTGAATTTAGGAAGGAAGATGATTTTTCTGTCTTTGCTCAGCTGGTCGTTGATAAACAGTTTTATCATCAGTTATCCAGTGAGGTGAGAACAGTAAAACACACACACACACACACAGTGTTTGTGTATATCTTTGATCAGTTTCTTTTTTGTGTATTTTTAACTTTGAGCTGTTTTATTTTACAGAACGACACAAGCAGATTTCACCAGGCTAAGGTATGTTTTGTTTCCTGTCTCAGCTGACTGTGTTCACGTGTTTACAATTTAAGAAAAATATATAGCTGTCAGTCAGCTATCAGTGGTGTAAGTGGTCAGTGGTGTAAATTGTCTGTGGTTTCAGTGATGTTGGTAGTGTCAGTGGTGGGTCACTTGTGCAAGTGGTGTCACCTGTCAGTGATGATCGTATTGTCAGTGGTGAATTACTGTCAGTGTGGTAAAGTGGTCAATGGTGTTGGTAGTGTTTGTGAAAGTCTTGAACAATGAAGACTACATGATGATCCAGTGTCCCACAAGAACGTGTCTGAGAGAACTTCTAAAGCCCAAAACAAGCACAGATTTTACTGGTGCTGTTAAAAAGTACCACAAACCTTATTACAGCATGGACATTGTTGTGCTTTTCACAGCATTTCTAAATGCCTGTTTGTGTGTGTGTGTGTGTGTGTGTGTGTGTGTTTGTGTGTGTGTCATTACAGATCAGTGTGAAAGCAGAGCTGGTCATTCCTCCTAATATGATTATGATCAGAGGAACAGGTGTAGGAGGTGGATTTCTCCTGCTCATCATCATCTTCATAGTGCTGTTGAAGGTGAGAGCCAATCAGAGCTCAGCTGCAGTAATGGCTGTCAGTTGTAGGTAATATTCAGTACTCAGAACTTATAGTAGAGTAAAGCATAGGAGAGACCAGCAGGACTTGCTTTAACTTCAGGAATCTGTAGCTCAGATGAGGTAAAGCAGCAACAGATGAGCATTGAATAGTCCACAATACAGTACACACCAGCACTGACCAGTACACATCAATACACACCACACACCAGTACACACCAGCACACACCAATACACACCAATACACACCAGCACTGACCAGTACACACCAATACACACCAGCACTGACCAGTACACTACAGTACACACCACACACCAGTACACACCAGCAATGACCAGTACACACCAATACACACCAGCACTGACCAGTACACACCAGCACTGACCAGTACACACCAATACACACCAGCACTGACCAGTACACATCAATACACACCACACACCAATACACACCAGCACTGACCAGTACACACCAATACACACCAGCACTGACCAGTACACACCAATACACACCAGCACTGACCAGTACACACCAGCACTGACCAGTACACATCAATACACACCACACACCAATACATACCAGCACTGACCAGTACACACCAGCACTGACCAGTACACATCAATACACACCAGCACTGACCAGTACACACCAGCACTGACCAGTACACATCAATACACACCAGCACTGACCAGTACACACCAGCACTGACCAGTACACATCAATACACACCACACACCAATATACACCAGCACTGACCAGTACACACCAGTACACACCAGCACTGACCAGTACACACCAATACACACCAGCACTGACCAGTACACACCAGCACTGACCAGTACACATCAATACACACCACACACCAATACATACCAGCACTGACCAGTACACACCAATACACACCAGCACTGACCAGTACACACCAATACACACCAGCACTGACCAGTACACACCAGCACTGACCAGTACACATCAATACACACCACACACCAATACATACCAGCACTGACCAGTACACACCAATATACACCACACACCAATACACACCGGCACTGACCAGTACACACCAATACACACCGGCACTGACCAGTACACACCAATACACACCAGCACTGACCAGTACACACCAATACACACCAGCACTGACCAGTACACACCAATACACACCACACACCAATACACACCAGCACTGACCAGTACACACCAATACACACCAGCACTGACCAGTACACACCAATACACACCACACACCAATACACACCAGCACTGACCAGTACACACCAGTACACACCAGCACTGACCAGTACACACCAATACACACCAGCACTGACCAGTACACACCAGCACTGACCAGTACACATCAATACACACCACACACCAATACATACCAGCACTGACCAGTACACACCAGCACTGACCAGTACACATCAATACACACCACACACCAATACATACCAGCACTGACCAGTACACACCAATATACACCACACACCAATACACACCGGCACTGACCAGTACACACCAATACACACCGGCACTGACCAGTACACACCAATACACACCAGCACTGACCAGTACACACCAATACACACCAGCACTGACCAGTACACACCAATACACACCACACACCAATACACACCAGCACTGACCAGTACACACCAATACACACCAGCACTGACCAGTACACACCAATACACACCACACACCAATACACAACAGCACTGACCAGTACACACCAATACACACCAGCACTGACCAGTACACACCAATACACACCAGCACTGACCAGTACACATCAATACACACCAGCACTGACCAGTACACATCAATACACACCACACACCAATATACACCAGCACTGACCAGTACACACCAGTACACACCAGCACTGACCAGTACACACCAATACACACCAGCACTGACCAGTACACACCAATATACACCACACACCAATACACACCACACATCAATACACACCACACACCAATACACTCCAGCAATGACCAGTACACTACAGTACACACCAATACACACCAGCACTGACCAGTACACTACAGTACACACCAGCACTGACCAGTACACACCAATACACAACAGCACTGACCAGTACACACCAGCACTGACCAGTACACACCAATACACACCAGCACTGACCAGTACACACCAATATACACCAGCACTGACCAGTACACACCAATATACACCAGCACTGACCAGTACACACCAGCACTGACCAGTACACACCAATATACACCACACACCAATACACACCAGCACTGACCAGTACACACCAATATACACCACACACCAATACACACCAGCACTGACCAGTACACACCAGCACTGACCAGTACACATCAATACACACCACACACCAATACACACCAGCACTGACCAGTACACACCACACACCAATACACACCAGCACTGACCAGTACACACCAATACGCACCAGCAAAGACCAGTACACACCAATACGCACCAGCAAAGACCAATACACGCCACACACCAATACACTCCAGCAATGACCAGTACACACCAGTACACACCAATACACACCAGCAATGACCAGTACACACCAATACACACCAGCAATGACCAGTACACACCAATACACACCAGCAATGACCAGTACACACCAATACACACCAGCACTGACCAGTACACACCAATACACACCAGCACTGACCAGCACACATCAATACACTCCACACACCAATACACACCAATACACAACAGCACTGACCAGTACACTACAGTACACACCACACACCAATACACACCAGCACTGACCAGTACACATCAATACACACCAGCACCAATACACACCAGCACTGACCAGTACACATCAATACACACCACACACCAATACACACCAGCACTGACCAGTACACTCCAGCAATGACCAGTACACACCAATACACACCACACACACCAGCAATGACCAGTACACACCAGTAATGACCAGTACACACCAGTAATGACCAGTACACACCAGTAATGACCAGTACACACCAGCAATGACCAGTACATTTACATTTACATTTGTGGCATTTAGCAGACACTCTTATCCAGAGTGACTTACATTTATCTAATTTTTTTTTATACAACTGAGCAGTTGAGGGTTAAGGGACTTGCTCAGGGGCCCAGCAATGACAGCTTGGTGGTGCTGGGGATTGAACTCATGACCTTCCAATCAGTAGTCCAACATCTTAACCACTGAGCTACCACTGACCAGTACACACCAGTACACACCAGTACACACCAATATACACCAGCAATGACCAGTACACACCAATACACACCAGCACTGACCAGTACACACCAATACACACCACACACCAATACACACCAGCAGTGACCAGTACACACCAATACACACCAGTAATGACCAGTACACAATAGTACACACCAGCAATGACCAGTACACACCAATACACACCAGGACTAACCACTATATACCAGTAAACACCAGCAAACACTTAGGCTTATACATCAGTACACACCAATACACACCGCACACAGGTACACACAAGTAAACACAAGCACACATAAGTACACAACCGTACACACTAGCACTGACCAGTACACACCAATACACACAGCACACACCAGCACTGACCAGTACACACCAGTACACACCAACACTGTGGTATGATAGGTGAAGAGTAAATTGTGTGAGAGGAAAAGTCTTAAAACACTCGCCTGTGGAGGTCAGAACATTTATCATCAATCTCCATCATGTGGTCATTTACCCTGAACTCTCTCCGAACTTTGACCTGTGTCCTCCTGTCTCTCTTACTCCATCTGTCTCACTCTCTCTGTGTCCTCCTGTCTGTCTTACTCCATCTGTCTCACTCTCTCTGTGTCCTCCTGTCTGTCTTACTCCATCTGTCTCACTCTCTCTGTGTCCTCCTGTCTGTCTTACTCCATCTGTCTCACTCTCTCTGTCCTCCTGTCTGTCTTACTCCATCTGTCTCACTCTCTCTGTCCTCCTGTCTCTCTGTCTCTCTTACTCCATCTGTCTCACTCTCTTTCTGTGTCCTCCTGCCTCTCTGTCTGTCTATCTTTCAGTCTGATTTCTTTAAGCTTAGATATCATGAACTTTATGAAGAAAGGAGTGAGAACAGAACTGAATCGTTGAATGAACCGTTCATCCCCGCTGGAGGAAACAATGTTGGGTCAGAAAATGGAGGGAGGGAGAATGGAGAAATGGAGAAAGGAGAAAATGTGGAGTGAAAAGTCTTCACTGATTGAGCTACTGATTGTTTATTAGCATGATTCTACTTCTTTAGCTTAGCTACAGTCCCCTCTGAAAATATTGGAACAGCAAGGCCAATTCTTTCCTTTTTGTTATACACTGAAGACATTTGGGTTTGAGATCAAAATATATGAAGATATGAATATGAAGCGATAGATCAGAATTTCAGCTTTCATTTCCTGATATTTACATCTAGATGTGTTAAACATCTTTTTGGTGGCAGACCACCAAATTTTTTGTGATCAGAAATATTGGACCATGTGACTGACAGGTGTTTCTTGTTGCCCTGTTAGATTGATTGTTTAAATATTTAATAGCTCTGAATGTCTACTCTGGGTTTGAGCCCTGGGTTTCATCTGTGAAGACTGCATTTGTTGTTAAAAAGGATAAACCAACATGAAGACCAGAGAGCTGTCTATGGGAGAAAAGCATTTTGAAGCTGAGAAAAGAGGAAAAATCTATCAGAGCCATTACACAAGCATTGGGCATAGCTAAATACAACAATTAGAAATGTCCTGAAAAAGAAAGAAGCATTTACATTTACAGAGTGACTTACAGAAGGGCTTTGAAGTGTCTATCAATAAATACATCCTGATACACAAAATTTCTGGAACCAAGATGAACCTCTATGAAAGTGATGGAAATGCCAGAGTGTGGAGAAAGAAAGGATCTGATCATGGTCCAAGCTCATGGGTCAAGCATGGCGGAGGTAGTGTCATGGCTTGGGCTTGCATGGCTGCTTCTGGAACAGACTCACTAATCTTTATTGATGATGGAGCTCATGATGGTAGCAGCAGAATGAATTCAGAAATCTACAGAAACATTCTGTCTGCCAATTTACAGAGAAATGCATCCAATCTAACTGGGAGGAACTTCATCATGCAGCAAGACAACGACCCAAAACACACTGCAACACAACAAAGGACTTCATCAGGGGAAAAGTGGAAGGTTTTAGACTGGCCAAGTCCATCAGCAGACCTTAACCCAACTGAGCAGCATTTCACCTCCTGAAGAGGAGACTGAAGGGAGAAACCCCCCAAAACTAACAACAACTGAAAGAAGCTGCACTACAAGCCTGGAAAAGCAACACAAAAGAAGAATGCAACAGTTTGGTGACGTCAGTGGATCAATTTATCTTTTGATCTCAAACCCAAATGTCTTCAGTGTAGAGCAAAAACAATAGAGTTGGCCTTGTGTTCCAGTACTTTCAGTGGGGACTGTATAATGCTGTATTTGTAACTCTGTGATTCATTTATCATTGCAGTATATTTACTTTTGTATAAGAGCTTATCAGCAAAAATATCTTATCTTTTATTCACTGCATCAATTAATTAATTGACTTAGGTATATTTACTCATCTATTATTCATATATATTTACTCACTCATCAGATGCAGCGAATGTGCAGTGTTTAAATTTACAATCCCAGAACTATGATGATGAATAGTTACTATATCAGAACTCCAGAACCTCAGAGGAGATATAATAATGTGTCTGTATCAGTGTTTTTATTGCGAGGGTTAGGAGGCTGCCAATATGGTGGTTATCAGTGTTTTACAACAAAATATTAGAGAAAAACAAATTTTTGGATATAAGATTATTTTAGTTTTATAAAATTGTTTATAAAATAATAGAGTGTATATAGAGTGTTTATAAAATTATTTTAAGGAAATTTTCTAAAAGTGAAGAATTTGAATTATTTTAAAGTCTTTTAAACCTCTGACTGGGCAGATACAGAGAGTGACCACTAGATGGTGGTGGTCATCTAATTTTCCCAGACAGAAACTGCTGGAAGAAATTTTTTTTAAGCAATTAACCATGTACAAAGAAAGTGGCAATATCAGTACATTTTTATATTAGAATATACAGAACAGGTGCATGAAGAAATACAAATATATATACATATATATTTTTAAAAAAGGGGGGGGGCTAGGGTTTTTCCTGTAAATCATATTCTTCTATAAAGGACAAAAGATTTATTGCATTTATCTTTTTCATCACTTTGAGGGCTTTTTTATACTGTAAGATATAAACCCATAATAAAATGCACAAAACGTTGGTTTAACTTTCAAGTACTTAGATTTGTGTATATAATATTTTCCCAGCAGAAGTACATTATTAACAAGGAAGTCATCTTTGTTCATTACAAGTCCAAAGATAATGTCCTTCACAGTGAAATTTTTAAGGCGAGGTACCTTTGGGTAAAGCCAGTCATGAATATCAGACCATAAAGCATCCGCATACATACAGTGAAAAAACAAATGTTCCGTGGTTTCAATATCATCACAAAATATATATTTATTAGAGTCAAATCCAAATCTTAGTCATAAGTATTCACTGGATGGATATATCCCACTTAAAGTTTTAAAATGCATTTCTTTAATTTTGGGAGATAAAGGAAATTTAAAATATTTGATTCTAAGTCTGTAAATGGTATCTTTTGAAAAATTATGTGCGATTGAGTTTTTATAAACTACTATAGGATAAGAATACATTTCTAATCATTTTATTTGAAAGTTGACTTTCTTTGAAATCACAACCTTTAATTAAAAGCGGTGGGAGATTCGGGCTCATGGGGATAGAATAAGAGAGAATTTCCTTAATTAGATAGACAATAGATTTAGGGATGGCTTTAGTAATAGATTCAAATTTGGCCCAATTACAAATTAAATTATATTTAACACAAACATTTTCATATGAAATAATACCATTATTTCTATCAATTAAATGGGACACTGACCAAATACCTTTCTCCATCCAGTCCTCTTCATACAGTGAATTATTCCTAACTGTAATATATCTATTATTCCATAATGGTGTATTGTGTGGTGTGAAGTTATGATTATATAAAATCTTCCAGTATAACATGACCTGCTGGTGAAACTGGGATAATTTAATTGGGAGACATTGAACAGTGAAATCACATCTTAGTAAAAATTCTATTCCCCCTAATTTCTTAAATAATTCTCTGGGAATATGAAACCAAAAATTGTTGTTGTTTACAAAGGATTTCAACCATTTTATTTTTAGGGTCCGATTTATAGAATCAAA
The DNA here is from genome assembly GCF_027358585.1 of Pangasianodon hypophthalmus. Lineage (NCBI taxonomy): Eukaryota > Metazoa > Chordata > Actinopteri > Siluriformes > Pangasiidae > Pangasianodon > Pangasianodon hypophthalmus. The sequence goes on along the minus strand of NC_069735.1, from coordinate 19,567,488 downwards.
ATCAATGGCTTGTAAACCTCCATCATCTCTACTCTTTTCATGTAATGGGTTTTCTTTTTCCATATGAAACCAAAGTTAACCTGGGTGATTTTTTTTATGGCTCTATTTGAAATGGCTATTGTGTGTGCAGGATATATTAATCTTGAAATGCCTTCCATCTTAGTCAAAAATACTCTACCTAATAAGCTTACATCTCGTAATAACCAAGAGTTAAGTTTAATTTGACATTTATCTAATACTTTCCACACATTCACATATTCGTTTTCATGGAAGAAATTATTAACTCCTGAAAGTTAGATCAGAAAGTTGCAGTGCATTATGGGTAAAAGTAAAAGTTCATGTCACCTTAATACCACTTAATACCACTTAAAGATACTGTAATAATAACCAGAAATACAAAACTTATTAATTAAATAAAAACTTGGATAAAAGTTTATTAAATGTGCCCGTTTTTTTTTTTTTTTTTTTTTTTTAAAAAAACATCCTTATGAGAAGTCAGGTGATGAGTAGAATGTTTTTTAGAATAAAACTTTAATATTAAAGTGTTCTCTGAAATGTATTAACACATATTCACCACATTACAGCACATTTTCTGCAGCTAGAAGGTGGTAATATAACTCTTTAAAAGTTCAAGGATTAGAAACATTATAGGGGAAAAAATGAATGAAATTTTTCATTGAACACGAACAAATTCAGTCTAAATTGTTCCAGAGTAAAAATGCTAATTTAAAAAAAATGCTTAACCAGTTAATAAAATTATTTTTCCATTCCAGTGTCACTTTAAGAAAGTATAACATGAGCCTCATCACCTGACATCAGAGCCTGACCTCACTAATGCTCTTGTAGCTGAATGAACACAAATCCCCACAGCCATGCTCCAACATCTAGTGGAAAGCTTCCCAGAAGAGTGGAGCTCATTATAACAGCAAACACACGGGGAATAAATGTGGAATGGGACGTTCAACACGAACATCTGGCTGTGAAGGTCGGGGGTGCACATACTTTTGGCCATATAGTGTAGTGTGTATGGTTCATATGATGTAATTACACAATAAACAGTGCGGAGAGCACCCACTTTAAAGAATACAAAATTTCAAATATTGAGTAAGGGCTAGACAGACAACACTGGCCTACAAGGAGAAAGCCTCGGAAATGAAAGTAGCTAAATTTTAGCAGAAGTGAGTCACTAATAAAGGAAAATTACGTCCTGAGTGTTAATTGGCTCCAGTTTCCAAGATACAGCTTCAAGTAAAAATTGCATCAAAATAATTCAAAATTAGAAGCGGTGTGTGTGATTATGCTCCATAACTTTTCCGCAAAATGTGATACAGCAATGAGAATGGTGCCACACCAATCATTATAAATTTATCTTTTTACTGATACCAGTAACATAACTTTCCAGTCTTTTTTTTTTTATTTTCTATTAAGATTTTTCTATTATTAATTTTTTTTTCTATTAAGATACAATTTCAAAATTATACAGTTTTAAAGCTTGAGAAATATAATGTGAATATCAGATAATTACTGAACACAAGCTCTAACATCAGATTAAACGACAAGGTTCCATCTTTATTCGGTATCTAAACGCCACTTTTTGGCTTGTCTCTTGTGACCTGCAGTAGGATCATCCCTGGAGAGATTCCAGCAGTAATATTCCGTAATATTCCATTTCCCTTCGTATCTTTTCTCCGTGCCTGCGACATCCTGGTGGAATCTCTCCCCATGCTCATCACTCACTGCCCCACAGCTCAAAGGGAAACAGTCTAAATGCGAGTGTAATTTTCAGTGACATTTTCCACAAAGTTACGAGGCGTCATGATCATCAGACATCCCCCTCCCTTATAGGCAAATATACTCGCCTGTGTATAGATGATTATAAATCTTTATCGTCAAATAGCCAAGCAGCACCTTTATCACCTGTTTTCTAATTCATCTAATCAAAATATCTAAGAATAAGCACATTTTATCTCGATAATTTCCCAAAATTTGTAGACCAGGGAAATTCTCCTAAAATCTGAACAGTGTTTTTAAGGACGCAAAGTGGAGGAAGTTTAGACCTCCATACTCCATACTGTTCATAAAAACAGACTTTAATATTATTCTATGTCCTGCTAAAAGTTCATGTTTCTCTGCTTCCTAACATGGAGGAGGACATGAAGGAAGGAAGCAAAGAGACACGAATAAGGAAAGGAAACAGTCTAGAATTCATCAGGAGTTAGTATTCCTGCTAGAATGTCGGCCTTTTTAATGTGTTCTGATTTGATCTAATGTGCCAGACCTTCTCCTGATGAGGTGAAGAACCGTGTATTTCTACAGAAAGAGGTTTGACGGACACGGCACATGACCAACCACAGAGCGTTCCTTCAGTGAACACACTAGTTCATCTCCTTTATTCAACACTCACTGCTTCAAACGCTTTAATAACTTACAGAATAAATCACAGGAGTCCATATTAAAAGGGTTTTTTTGGAGTGACACACGCATAAAATATTTAATAATAAAAACTGTAAAACCAAATCGTTTTGTTAATGAACACAGTCGTAAACACAGTGTGCTGTGAGATTTTATTCCAACAAATTTTTACACAAGATTCAAACAAAGTCCTCTGTTCTGCCGAGCACTTTATACTAATCATATCTACATAAACGACATCATTATAAGTTAATTAATTAAAGCAGGTTCGTTTAGAGAAATTAGGTTATAAAACATTTAAACACAGCACTGAGCTGCTCTGACTCTCACAAACATCAATAAAAGTCTTACACAATAAAGTTCAGACTTACTGTAGTGATGAAATATGACAGAATATCAGTGACAATTTAATAAAATAACAGCTACAGCTTCAAAATATTCTGTCTATTAATCTTTGTCTTTAAATAATGAAACTGATAAAAATTTAAAAATTATATTTAAAAAAGTGTGTTAAATGTTGTTTAACAGCGTGAATTGTTTCAGTTCACTTCCCCTAACGATGGCCACTCAGACGAGGGGAAGTGAGCGAGGGAGCGACGGAAACAGCATTAAACCACTCTGTATTATTATTATTATTATTATTATTATTATTATTATTATTATTATTATTATTATTATTATTCTCAGCTATTAATTAATGTGTGTAATAAATGTTTGTGTGAGTCTCTGTTCATTAATAAATTACACTCAGAAATAAAAATATTAAAAAATATTAAATATTAAAGCCTTTAAAGGCAGACATGTTGAGTTTGACTGAAACATTGAACGCTCAACTGAACCAAACTTTTTTGATTAAATTCTACGTGTGTGTGTGTGTGTGTGTGTGTGTGTGTTGCTAACAGTAATCACTATTATTAGCAGCACTAATGTAAACAGTATTAACTCTAATAACTGCATTAAATTGACCAGCGCTACTTGTTACGCACGACAATCCGGCAACGCTAACGCTGCTAACATCACATAATATCACAGAGTCAGCTGTAACATCAAATTATTGAGTGATATGATCTGTTAGCCATCTTATGCTAACAGCAGTGCTAACGTCACTATTACTAACTTAATGCTAACTGCAGCAGTAGTCAGCGATGTCCAGTGCTAACCAGCTAATGCTAACAGTGCTATCCCCACTATTACTCCACCAGTGTAGCAAGCTAATAGCAAGAATGCTATCGTCTAAACTAATAATTGATATTCTGCAGTTGATACTAACAGTGCTAATTCAGTAATAGCTTGTGTTAATGCTAACTAAAACACCTCAATCAGTGCTATCCAGTGCTAATCGGTTGATGCTAACAGTTCTAACTATATATTAATCAATGTTATTCAGTATTTATTAACAATGTTAACTCCACTATTAATAAGTGAAAAACAGTGTTAACTGGCTAATGCTTTCAGCGCTAGCTCCTTATTCAGTGATATATTGGTGTTGGTAATGTTAGCATAAGTAACGCCTCTAGTGACAGCCCTCTAATGCTAATACTGCTATTGATTAATGATATGCAGTGTTAACAACTTAATGTTACTGATGCTAGGTTCACCTTTAATCAGCAATATCCAGTGTTAGTTCATGTTAACAATGCTAACACCACTATACTTTACCAGTTGATGCTAACACTGCTGTAACTAGCAAGTTGGAGTTTAGTGTTAGCATGAGCAGTACAGTGGAGTTTAGCATTAGCTTCAGGAATAAGGAAGTGTTCACTTGGTGTTAGTTAGGTGCTATTTGCTGGTGTCTCATCTCCGCTAGCACTGGTTTCGCTCTTCAGACGCAGGCCCGGTGCTGCCCCGGTGGGTGGAGCAGAGGTCAGAGCTCCGTCACTGATGGAGGCAGGTGAGGTGTTTTCTGTGCCTCCCTGCTCCTCGTGAACACGCATGTGCTTGGTCAGGTGGTCTGAGCGCATGAAGACGCGTGGACAAACGCTGCAGCTGAAGCGTTTGGCGCCGGTGTGCGTCTGCAGGTGGCGCTGCAGCTCGTCAGAGCGCGTGAAGCGTTTCCCACAGAACAGCCAGTTGCAGACGAAGGGCCGGTCGCCGCTGTGCCAGCGTAGGTGAGCTTTCAGGTGCGATGTTTTCACGTAAGCCTTCCCGCAGCCCGGGATGTGGCAGTTGTGCAGGTGTTTGCGCTTGTTGACATCATCGCTGTCATTGTTGGCTCCTAGCGACTCTGCGCTCAGGCAGTTTGGGCAGCGACAGGCTGTCTGACCTGGAGCTCTGGTTCCAGACCGGCGCTGCGATTTGGGCCGAGCCGAACCACTCACTCCCTCCTGCGACTCCTCCATGGAAAAGGAGGTGGCGTGATGTGGAGTATGCAGCATGTCCGGTGCCAGAGGCTCCATTTTGAAGCCATCAGGGGAGTAAAGTGGGCCAGCGTGGGGTGAGGACGGCAGGCAACACATCTGAGCCTCGGGGTTGTAGGTGCTGACAGCTGGCTGCAGGCCCATGGACCCGCCCTGAGCCATGGCCCCGCCCCCGACCCCAAGCGCTGGTGACCCCTGCAGGTCCATCCAACCTCCTGCAGCTCCACCATGCAGATCCCACCAACCAGACATGCCCACCTCCTCCGGGCCTCCAGGGGGCGCCGCACGCAGCCACGGCTCATACGGGTGTGCCATGGAGAGTGGGTGTGTGTGTGTGTGTTTTTCTGTGAGTGAGGTGTTTTTGGGTGTTTATTTGAGCTTGGCAGACTGTTGTTCAGCACATTGCAGGCACTCTCGTCTGGATGTATTCGAATAAAGGAGATCTGTAGAGGGAAAAAAAGCTCATTAAATAACACGACAGTAGGTTCTCAAGCAGCTGAGTAAACAGTGTAAGACTGCACCACTTAGGGTAGTTTGTCTGTTTGTTAGTGTGTTTGCGGTAGGTGTGCTACTCCTGCAGTTACGGTAGTTTGTCTGTTCGTTAGTGTGTTTGCGGTAGGTGTGCTACTCCTGCAGTTACGGTAGTGTGTGTGTTCGTTAGTGTGTTTGCGGTAGGTGTGCTACTCCTGCAGTTACGGTAGTTTGTGTGTTCGTTAGTGTGTTTGCGGTAGGTGTGCTACTCCTGCAGTTACGGTAGTTTGTCTGTTCGTTAGTGTGTTTGCGGTAGGTGTGCTACTCCTGCAGTTACGGTAGTTTGTCTGTTCGTTAGTGTGTTTGCGGTAGGTGTGCTACTCCTGCAGTTACGGTAGTTTGTTTGTTAGTGTGTTTGCGGTAGGTGTGCTACTCCTGCAGTTATGGTAGTTTGTTCCTTAGTGTGTTTGCGGTAGGTGTGCTACTCCTGCAGTTACGGTAGTGTGTGTGTTCGTTAGTGTGTTTACGGTAGGTGTGCTACTCCTGCTGTTACGGTAGTGTGTGTGTTCGTTAGTGTGTTTGCGGTAGGTGTGCTACTCCTGCAGTTACGGTAGTGTGTGTTCCTTAGTGTGTTTACGGTAGGTGTGCTACTCCTGCAGTTACGGTAGTTTGTTCCTTAGTGTGTTTACGGTAGGTGTGTTACTCCTGCAGTTATGGTAGTTTGTTTGTTAGTGTGTTTACGGTAGGTGTGCTACTCCTGCAGTTACGGTAGTTTGTTCGTTAGTGTGTTTACGGTAGGTGTGCTACTCCTGCAGTTACTGTAGTTTGTTCGTTAGTGTGTTTGCGGTAGGTGTGCTACTCCTGCTGTTACGGTAGTTTGTTCGTTAGTGTGTTTGCGGTAGGTGTGCTACTCCTGCAGTTACTGTAGTTTGTTCGTTAGTGTGTTTGCGGTAGGTGTGCTACTCCTGCTGTTACGGTAGTTTGTTCGTTAGTGTGTTTACGGTAGGTGTGCTACTCCTGCAGTTACGGTAGTTTGTTCGTTAGTGTGTTTGCGGTAGGTGTGCTACTCCTGCAGTTACGGTAGTTTGTTCGTTAGTGTGTTTGCTGTGGATGTGTTACTCCTGCAGTTACGGTAGTTTGTTTGTTAGTGTGTTTGCTGTGGATGTGCTACTCCTGCAGTTGTAACTTTATACTATGAAGCTACGAGTGACATATTATGGAAAATATCACTGAATCACTGTTTCCATGTTTACATGCGCAAGCACACTTCCTCTCTGTATCTCTCTCACACACACACTCACACTTGCTGACAGCAGTGTCTTACTCTGAAAGCTTTGCCATAGTGCTGATGGCTTTGACTCCCCCTCCCCACCAACACACACACACACACACACACACACACACATAGTGAGGAAAGACATAAAAACGTGTCTGAACATGGCACACACACACACAAACATACATCTAAACTGCCAGGTACTTCCCACAAGCTGGAGGAAGAGCTGTATTTAAAGGGAGTGTGTGTGTGTGTGTGTGTGTGTTTATGAATGAATTGCCATAATAATCTTCTGTATATAAAAACAAGCAAATATTTTTATAGTATGTTCAACATTTATGAATGTAAATTTGTGTGCTTGTGTGTGTGTGTGTGTGTGTGACAGAGAGAGAGAGGGAGTATTTATTGCAGGTAGGTGGATTCCAGCTGTGAAGACCTGCTGACAGCTGTAGCCCCGCCCATCAGGAAGAGAGAGAGAGAGAGAGAGAGAGAGAGAGAGAGACTGTGTGTGTGTGTGTGTGTGTCTGTGTGTGTGTGTGTGTGTGTGTGTGTGTGTGTGTGTCTGTGTGTGTGTGTGTGATTTATAAAGCAAACAGGTTTAACTGTCTGCCAGACAGACGTACAAATGAAGCCTGGCAACATGCCACTACCTCACACACACACACACACACACACACACAGTACATTCTGTCACTGCTCAAATCATATACACATACACACACAACACATTCATGTTTCCTGTGAGACTGTGTGTGTGTGTGTGTGTGTGTGTGTGTGTGTGTGGTGTGGGAAGAGGGGGTTGATTTAGAGCATGGGAATTAGGGATCACTCGCAACACAAACGTAGCCACTTAATCCGTTTAAGACAGAACACCACAGGAGATCCTGTACGCACAGGAACACACACACACAGCCAACACTGTGTGTGTGTGTGTGTGTGTGTGTGTGTGTGTGAGTAATTTAGGTGTATGGACTCAGTAAGAGCCATAAACAGAGGGGAGACTTAGTGGGGCCAGTGCTGTGTGTGTGTGTGTGTGTGTGTGTGTGTGTTGGCCTCAGTGGACTGAAGCGCACTTTGCCTTCTTCTCCACACATCCAGCATTTTTATAAACATATAAAAACTCTGGGTTCTTTTGTCTTCACCATCCTGTAATATTTGAGAATTTCCAAACGAGCAAATTAATCAACGACCCACAAATCTCTGAACATTCTAGAACCCAATGTATGTTCCGGAATGTTCCAGAACCCAGCAGGCGTCACAGAGGTTTTATAAAACAGAATGGAATAGAATTGCGCCTCTAAACTCCATGTTTCAGTGGTTAGTGGTTTCTCGAGACCCTGAGCTCCGTAACTCCACACTCCATCACGTCTGATCACACACACTTACGGTTTCACAGGAAGCGGAGATTTGCTTGTCGTTTTGTATAAATGTAGACATTTACTTCAGTTTGGGTGGCTTTATGTCCGTGTCATCGATATACACTACACAGCCAAAAGTATGTGCACCCCTGACCATCGCACTGATATGTGCTTGTTGAACGTCTCACTCCAGATTTATTCCCCGTGTGTTTGCTGTTATAATGAGCTCCACTCTTCTGGGAAGCTTTCCACTAGATGTTGGAGCGTGGCTGTGGGGATTTGTGTTCATTCAGCTACAAGAGCATTAGTGAGGTCAGGCGCTGATGTTGGGATGTTGAGGAGGTCTGGGGTTCAGTCGGTGTTCCAGTTCATCCCAAAGGTGTTCAGTGGGGTTGAGGTCAGGGCTCTGTGCAGGACACTCGAGTTCTTCCACTCCAACCTTCACACACCATGTCTTCATGGAGGTGGCTTTGTGCACAGGGGCATTGTCATGCTGGAACAGGTTTGAGTCTCTTAGTTCCAGTGAAGGGAAACTGTAAAGCTACAGCACACAGAGACGTTCTATACAACTGTGTGTAATAGTTTGGGGAAGAACCACATATGGGTGTGATGGTCAGGGGTGCACATACTCTTGGCCATATAGTGTATAGGTATAGCTTAAATTAATATACAGGTGGTGTATTTACCTGAGAGCAAAACATAACCTAACTTCCTCTGAATGATAAAGCCTTCAGAACATAAAGCCTTCACTGGTATGGTTTTAATATATCACATTAACATTAAGAAATGGAGCAACACATGACTATTCAGTTCACGTTCTGTCAAAATATAATAAACTAAAAAAAATCACACACGCTGAGTTACACACTGCTGGGAGTGGGGTTTAAAGTGGATCTTATAGGCTTAAACTGCCAGAAAAATCAGCCACAAGAGTTGTTTATTTATTGTTGCTTATTTAGGGGCTAATTGGTGCAGATCCTAAGACAGCTATGGAAACGGCTAAACAACGCACAAATACAGTCATGCACCATGATCGGTTTAACTTTATTTCCTAAACATTATGCTAAACCAAACTCTCCACTTAACAACCACAGCAACATGTATAAAATACCGCTCATACCAAAAGGTGGAATATAATTAGCATGTGTAGCATTTACAAAATTTTAATAACTTTTTTCTTATTGTAGTTAGTGGTCTACGGATTAAACTTGAAACAGAAACAAAATCAGTTATCATTAAAAATGCTGAAATTTGATATTATTATATAAAGATAATAGCCAACAGACAATATATGCAGATGTTCAGTGATATATATACAATATATATTTTATGGCCAAAAGTATGTGGACACCTGAGCATCACACCTGTATGAGCTTCAGGGACTTCTCCTTCCAAAACCACGGGCACTGATATGGAGTTGTTCCCCTTTGCAGCTATAGCAGCCTCTTCTGGGAAGCTTTCCACTAGATGTTGGAGCGTGGCTGGAGTCTCCAGTTCCAGTTCATCCCAAAGGTGTTCAGTGGGGTTGAGGTCAGGGCTCTGTGCAGGACACTCGAGTTCTTCCACTCCAACCTTCACACACCATGTCTTCATGGAGCTCGCTTTGTGCACAGGGGCATTGTCATGCTGGAACAGTAAAGGTGGCATCCTATGACAGTGCCACCTACTGAGATCTTCAGTACGACCCATTCTACTGCCAGTGTGTGTCTATGGAGACTGCGTGGCTTCGTGCACCTGTTAACACTGGAGCACCTGAACTCGATCATTAAGAGGGGTGTCCACATACTTTCGGCCATATAGTACATACAGTAGACAATATTTACAGATATACGCAGTCTGACACACGGACAGCTATAAAGCCTGTACCTCAGATTATTTCACTGTACTCAGGGTGTCCATGGACATCGCTCTGGCCCTGTGTGTGTGTGTGTGTGTGTGTGTGTGTGTGTGTCTGCGTCCGTGTGTGTGCTCATGCGTCTGTTCGTATGTGTGTGTGTGTGTGAGAGAGTGGGTGGATGTGTGTGTGTGTGTGTGTGTGTGTGTGTGTGTGTCTGCGTCCGTGTGTGTGCTCATGCGTGTGTTCGTATGTGTGTGTTTGTGTGTGTGTGTGAGAGAGTGGGTGGATGTGTGTATGTGTGTGTTCATGTGTGCCTGCGTATGTGTGTGGGTGTGTGTTTGTGTGTGTGTATGTGATAGAGTGGGTGGATGTGTGTCTGTGTGCGCCTGTGTACGTGTGTGTGCTCATGCGTGTGTTCGTATGTGTGTGTCTGTTCATGTGTGCCTGCGTATGTGTGTGTGTGTGGGTGAATGTGTGCGTGTGTGTGTGTGTGTGTGTGTCTGTTCATGTGTGCCTGCGTATGTGTGTGTGTGTGGGTGAATGTGTGCGTGTGTGTGTGTGTGTGTGTGTGTTCATGTGTGCCTGCGTATGTGTGTGTATGTGTGTGTTTCAGTGAGACACTATGATTACTCCTCAACTCTAAAGCCTCTTCCCCTGCACAGTAACCGTATAACATATTACACTGACAAAAGATGAAACACTAAGAGTTTACTAACAAAATATATTTTATAATTCTGTGTAACATTGATCTCTTACACTTCTTCACGTTTCTTAACACTGAGGCTTATTACGTAATAACAACATACTAATAAACACTAATATTCTTTAATAACCACCTCGAACCTGTTTAATCTGATTCAGCTAATATAAGATTGTGGACAGAAAGTGTGGAGTTTGTCGGCGTTAAAACATTGTGAATTCTGTGCTTTTGTTAAAATGCGTTAAAGTGTGTAACTTGTCAAAACACACAGGAGGAATGTCATAAAATAAACGCTGAAAATATCTGAAAACACTGTTCTAAGTGTCGCTGTGAGCGCCATGAACCAGCCGCATTCCTAAATTGTGTATGTTATTGTATTACTGTGTTCTTTTCTATAAATCTTATAAACTGCTTCTTTTAATTCTTATCAATGCTCAAACATCTGAGTTCATTATTTTAATGTTAAAACAAGAGTGAGACGTTATCAGAAACAGGAAGTGAATGCCAGTGCAGTGTGTATGTGTGTGTTGTTCTTCATATAAGTTTTTAAACACCTCTAACACGACACATTACACTGTGGCTGTGTGTTTTGGTTAAACAGATATAAAGTTATTCTGACGTGATTCTGTCCAGCATGATGCGTTCCAAACGTGATACAAAAAACCCGATTTATTTCCCAAACACTGTCTTTAAAAACAAATAGAACAAAACCCACAATTTAATAAATATAATTAATTATCTAACCTAATATCAGCATATGCCTCAGGCTGAGGTGAATTCATTTTGCTCTCGTTTCTATACGCTGTGATAAATGTCATCACGGAGCAGTGTGGCGGAGATCACGAGCCCGATGGCGACGGTGGTGAGAAGAAAAGCTCCCTCATCACGCCGTTGGTTTAGACCAGTTTCAGCTGGCAGACGTTAGATCATCAGAATTTACCAAAGCCCTGGACCAGTACAGACCAGTGAGGGAACGACGAAGCAGGAGAATTCACACCCAGATTTGCACAGCATTAAAATTAGGATAGACATCCAGGTAATCTCATCAAATAAAACACAAGTGAACTTCTGAAGTTCTGTGTTAGAAGGAAAATCAGTGAAGTGACATGTGCAAGTCAGGCAGATAAATAAGGGGAAAAAACAGCGCACACACACACACACACACACCTGTATATATACATATATATATATATATATATATATATATATATATATATATATATATATATATATATATATATACACACACACACACACACACAGTGTAGAAGGAAACATGATGGTGAGCCACTTTTTCACCCTTTAAACAAGCAGAAGTGTGGAATCCGCTTTAAAAGTTACACCTTTTGTGTCAGACTAAATGTCTGTCTTTATCTGTGGGAGATTATTTGATTAGTTTAATTATTTTATTTAACACTGATTGACTTTACTACTGAAATCAGACGACATGCGCGCGCACACGCTTTTTTTCCTCCCTAAACTCTTTTTAATTGTTAAAAAAAAAAAAAAAGAAGTAAAAGTTAAAGTTTTTGTTGTTACCTGTGTGACGGTGAGAAGCTTCACCTGGCTGCTTCCTCTGCACGCACGCGCCTCTGGAGCCTCTCCGCCGCACCGCACCGCACCGCACCGCACCGCACCAGACCGGATCGGATGTGCGCGCGCGGATGCACTTTATGACGTGTTGTTCCCGGAGCCACACCTTTCCAGCGCGCGACGCTTTGAAGCTGCGAGCGGAAGGGTTCGTGTTTATTCGGGTTTGTTGGTTCAGTTAATTACAATTGAATTCAGATGGATTCGTTTTGAGATTTAATCATCATTCCTCCAGCGCGCTTCCTCGCTGCCCTCACCCTGTCCCATCATTTATCCTGAAGGTGGAACATACTGACCATACACGCTTTCTCCGTTTACTCTTACTCTCTATGTGCTTGGCTTATTTACTCTCCTGGGCAAGAAGAAGTTCCTTCTGCACACAGGACATTTTATATTACATTTAATTTAAACATATTCATTTAAAATTTAACAGCTGAGGACAGAGAGAAAGCAGCTCCACATCCTGCAGGACTTCATGATCTGTGTGTCCCATATCATACACTGAAACCTGCATTACTGTTGATTAGTTTTCTATAACAGCAGCTCGGACAGTAGCGCAGGTTTATATTAATGCTCTCGCTCTAATACGTTATCGTTTCCATAGTAACAGCTCATTCACAGGGACGTGTACAGCAGACGCTCCACACACGCGGATTAAAAACGTGTAATTGTTGATATGGTGAAGTTTTCTGTAAAGAGATGTTTATTTATGGAAGGAGTCTCCAGTGTCAGCGCTTTGTAACAGTCAGAGGTAAAGCTGTAACTGTAAGTTTTCCGACGTCTTCAGGACAGAGGAGTTTACGCTTCTTTGCGGTTTCTCACTAACATGCGGAACAAGCTGCGATTATTTTTTGTCTTATTAAGTTGAAGAGAGAGAATAAAGAGACGCTGGTGAGGGAACGAGTGTTTATAGCTGCTATAACGTAAGTGAAAACAGGAACTAACTGTTTCACCGTCATCCCACGACACTGTATGTAACTATAAAAGTTACGTACAAATTACAGAAGGGATGAAAAGTGTGACGTGTCAATCTTTAATATGATAAATTGTAATTGTTGATAAATTGCTGTGGCGTAAGAGGAATAAAACACATTTGGGGACGTGCTGTTAGAGGAAAATAATTCAGGATGGTAACAGTAACCATTATCACACCACCTTCTCACTCAGTATTTACTGTAAAACACACACACACACACACACACACACACACAGAGTGTTTATTACCTATTTATACTATTACAGTAATGTCATTATGTGTTTGCGCATTCTGTACTCTATATAATCAGGATGTAACACCACATTTAAAAACCTTGGAGCTGTTGCCGAGCTCACAGCTGTGTAACACAGTGTGTGTGAGTGTGTGTGTGTGTGTGAGTGTGTGTGAGTGTGTGTGTGTGTGTGTGAAAGAAAGAGAGAGAGAGAGAGAGAGAAAGGCAGTCTGATATCTTCTGTGTCACCATGTCAGTTAGAAGAGGAGCCATGACAGCTGATCTCTGAGTGCAGGTGAAGAACCAGAGTAGAGCGAGAACCCAAACCCTGAGGGAGAACCAGAGTAGAGCGAGAACCCAAACCCTGAGGGAGAACCAGAGTAGAGTGAGAACCCAAACCCTGAGAGAGAACCAGAGTAGAGTGAGAACCCAAACCCTGAGAGAGAACCAGAGTAGAGCGAGAACTGAACCCTGAGGGAGAACCAGAGTAGAGTGAGAACCCAAACCCTGAGAGAGAACCAGAGTAGAGCGAGAACTGAACCCTGAGGGAGAACCAGAGTAGAGCGAGAACTGAACCCTGAGGGAGAACCAGAGTAGAGCGAGAACCCAAACCCTGAGGGAGAACCAGAGTAGAGTGAGAACCCAAACCCTGAGGGAGAACCAGAGTAGAGCGAGAACCCAAA